>NC_092862.1:68615161-68660161 GCF_032062135.1 Pyxicephalus adspersus | reverse complement strand
CAATCCCTGTGAACTTAGCCTTAAGCCTTAGATTTATAGACATTTTGTTTTGATGTAAATGAGGGGTTACTTGGTTTCAGGTGGCAGACAGGTGGCTTCATCTTATCACTGTACAACTAAAATTAGATGTCATCAAATTAAGAATTTTCCCACTGAATCACTACTTTGCATCATTGATCCCCTATAGTGATTATTAAATTTCAATTAGTCAGATAGCTACACAAATAGGAAAATAGAGTACAGAATGAAAATGCAACAAATGAGCAATCTCAACCTTGACTACATTTAAAATGATCCATACAAATGGCACTTTAATATATATGAATATTGGAGGTAAGTTGACTTCCCAATAGTGCTGTGTAGAGGCTATTCACTTAAAGGTGAGTATTCACTTTGCACATTGTGTGCTCACATAATAAAAGTACAGTAGTCTTTGCTTTGAATACCCAAACATGAGCAAGAGAGATTAAAAAACAAACAAACAGATATTTGAATTTGTATGACTAGAGATCGGAAGTGAACACAGCTTTATCTAATTCACTAAGATTTATGAACATTCATTTTGCAATGTTTACATGCTCTATTTTGAAAATCAACCCAAAAGTATCTAAGCAATAGAATCAGCATGATAGTCAGGCAACTAACATTTGCAGAAGTCAGCAAGCTGCTTTCTTTTAATTATGACTTTAAAAATCTCTCAGACTCATGTTTATGCGCCGTATAATTACTTTATTCAAATACTTTTCTTACATTCACTAGCCACTGAGAAATTGTTCTAATTGTCTTGCGCATATTTGTATGTACAGTTGGCAAGCTGTCCACTGCAAAATTGAACTTTTCTTTCCCTGAAATTAGCACTTTTAAATAGGCCTTAAGTCTATTTCACAACATTTTATGCATTGGTGTAAAGATGTCAGGCTTCATTACTCTGGCGAGCTAACTATGCAGGGACGGAAGGCAAAACCAGGCATTGGAGATGTATGGAAATTCTCCTATGAATATGAAATAGGTAAATTTTCCCATTTTTACAGCTGATGAATATTTCATGACTTTAAAAAAGTAGCTAATAGTTGCCCAAAAATTGCTCTGAGACAGTTTTTTTTCTCCATATGTGGATTGAAGGCTCCAGGAACAGATGTTGTAAAACAATGAACAGCATGTGAGGTCAATCTTTGCTAGATCTTTTCTATTGTTATTATTATTGTTATAAAGTATTTTCTTACCATTAAATCATATTATATTTTGAAACTGTGTAATAAAGAAAACATTTAACTGGTTGGTAAATTAACATTAAAGTGTAGTAACAGCTGGCACTTGCCTTTTTTAAAGGACAGGCTTATATTTGCAAGCAAATGCAAGATGCTCGAGTTGATTCTGTGGAATAAATTCGAATAATATTGTTTCTATAACTATAGAATGAGCAAAGTGTTCTGTGTCTGGGGAGTGAGCTGTTGTATGTGTAAAGTCAAATATCTATAGCAAGTAACTATATATATATATATATATATATATATATATATATATATTCCTGCTATTCGAGAGTCATTATTACTTGTTATGTTATTCCTAAATAAATCACATATACATACATACATAAAAACATACATAAAAACATACATGTTCTAAACTAACATAAACAAGGGTTTTATGTATATTTAAAATATGTGGTAATGTATTGAGATAATCTTTTCTATGGTATAAAACCATGACCTATTTTCATGTATAAATGCATTAGGCAATTAGGCATTATATGTACACACACACATATATATATATATATATATATATATATATATATATATATATATATATTTATATACAGTCATGGCCCAAAATATTGGCGCCATTGCATTTATGTCAAAAAATGCACCACTTCTCTCCAAAATTGTTGGAATTACAAATGATTGGGTATTTCTATGTTTATTTCTTTTGTTGACATAGGAAGACCACCAAAAAGCAGAGAAAACAAAATCTGAGACATTCCACACAAAATGTTAAAAAATGACCTGGACAAAATTATTGGCACCCTCAATTTAATACTTGGCAGGACACCCTTTGGAAGAAATAACTGATCGCTTTCTGTAACAATCAATGGGTCTTTTACATCTCTCTACTGGAATTTGGGCCATAATGGTAATTGGTAATTATAGAAGGTAACAATCTATTGCTAGTACAACTATTCCATGATATTGTTTGCTGGCCTACCTTATTTTTAGAGATAATAGGGAAAGTACTGTCAGAAAAAAGCATGAGGAGCTGGGAGGCAAACAAACCAGGTCAGGGAATATGTAGTAAAGCAAAAATGTTTAGTGTTTTCATATTGCTTCAAATAGCACAATGAAAATACACTAATCCTTAAAACAGCATGCATAGAAAGGGAGTGCTTTAAAGTTATGTGGTGTTCATTTTGTTTTGCTTTGTTTTTTTTGTTTTGTTTTTTTATGAAAAAAAGTGCAGGGTTCTTAGTAAATTCTAACTAGACTCATTATTGTCAAATCCTATGTGCTGCAGTAATAATACCAAACTGAGACTTGGCTAAAGTTTAGTCAATGCATTATTCCAGATTCTCTGTGTTATTACTGCAACACAGATCTGTCATTTAGCTGGGGAGTGCAATAGGCTAACATTTTTGGTCCTTCGAGGCAATAGAATTGATGCATATGTTAAGACAGGCATCATGACACATGCAAATACATCATGATGTGCTCCAACAAATATCAATGCATATTATGATGCATGCTGACATTTAATGTAAAGTACATTGCAACACACATTGATGACATGCAACATCCACACTGAAGTCAACTTACTCATTAGACTATGTGAATTTTCTCTTTGCAAAGCACATTTTTCATTAGCTTATCACGTCAAGGACAAAAGAAGAAATTTATGGGTAACTAACCCAACAAAAACATTTAACATATTGCAGTTTATGGATTTATAAAGATGCTGGCAACATTAGCATTTTATTTTCAGGGTAAGAATATTTTTAGCAAGTACAAAAAATACTTGCTGAGCTATAAATCAGTGTCTATCAAACTTCCCATATGATGAATTAAAAGCGCAAACAATCTTATGTTATAATTGTTGAATATGCTAATTCTCCCCCCTATATCATGGAAATGAACAGAGAAAGATATGTTTGAAGTCCAGCCTGAGTGACAACTACCTTTCACATATACAATGAGTCAGTAAGCATAGCACTCAGGATAGGAAGTGTGTGATTTGAAGAGAAAGCCTGAAAAACAAAAACATACTGTAGCCATGTCAATAAAATGGTAAGCTATAATATGTCATATTTTTGTTTTGTGATTTAAATAAGCTTTAAAACCAAAACAAGCAATAAAGATGCCATTTTCTTTTTAATAGCCATAAAACACAATAATAGTTATTCATTTTTAGTAGTTCATAAAACACAAACACAATTGAATAATTCTAGGTACAAGAACAATCTGTCATGACCAGTAAAATAGGAGAACCACTAAAATAATTTTCCAACTTGTTGTAAAATCATTTTTTGCAGACCATTGTTTCCGTAAATGTTATCAGTGAAAGCATTTAGCACACAGGGCAATTACAGACTAGAAGATATCTGGTACACTTCAATGAAAAAGCAATTGAAAACAATGATCAACATTTAAACAAGTGTCATGCATCAATTGTATCAAAGTGTTTCTATTATTTGATTATTTTTTTATTTAGATAAAGAATATTTGGTGGATTCTCAAATAGTGTTCAAATAAAATTTGTCTAGTCTTCTCAACAATTATCACATATGTTGGCAGTCTTTGTGTACTCCCCAAAAAACTTGGATAAAGCTAACAACAATTATACTTTACAAGAATAAGGAAGAGAAAAGCTTGTTTTTTTGTGGCAAAAACTGAATTGTATTCATCATCATCAAATATTAACAAGCTGCAAATCACAATAATACAACATAGTGAGTATCAAATAAACGGCAGTCCCATGTGAAAAACACTGGGGGTAACGCCTGTCAACTAGACAATAAATGCCTAAATGGTTACTGTAAGCAATACAATACAAGACTTATTACAATTTCGAGACAAATACAATTGAGACCTATTGTTTTGCTTACAGTAGCCATTTAGGCTTTTCTTGTCTAGTTGACAATAACAGGCATTATCCCCAGTGTTTTTCACATGGGACTGCCTTTTATTTGATACTCACTAAGTTGTATTATTGTGATATGTACCTTGTTATTATTTGAATTATGAATACAATTAAAAAAAAAACCCAACTGGTGGTCCACGAGAACATTTTGGTGGTCCGCAGCTCTGTCCCCCGTATGGACACAACCCGCCCACTCTCCCATTGCTACTAAACATCCTAGGGGGACAGTAGCACAGGGCTGTGGACACAACTTTTGTTGCATTCACTCCTTCATTCATCCACTCCTCTTTCCCTTTGAGTGACACATGGCTCCCCGCGCTGTCTGAGTTCAGTGAATTTAGTGGTCCCTGAGGTTGAAAGGTTGGCGACCACTGGATTAGTAGATACATTTTACTGGATACTGGATACATTTTACATGAACAAACAACAAAATAAAGCCCAACGCCAACCAACAATTTTTTATCAGATATAGCTACTAAGCTGTTAATTGTAAGAAACCCTGTTAATGTTAAATGATCGATCCTAAACTTATAACTGTACCCTTTGCTCACTAGCTTGGCCTGGTAAAGGAATTTGAAAATAATAGACTTATTGGCAGGAACAGCAAGTAATACTATGTTACAAGGAGGACACAGGAAATACACTGTTGTGTTAATGATACCTACAGTCATAGATATCATGTTTGATTTTGCCATTAAACGCAGCAGGCTGCTGATAGACAGCTGCTGATGAACAAATGAATTTGCACTATTCTTTCATGAAATACAGTGCCACCAGCAGGTGCCCTGGCTGTTCTACATGTTCCTGACAATATGTTTGGGTAATTTAAAGGGATTTGCTAGGTTTAAGACTTTATTCCTTTAGTATATTAACCAAAATGAATCACCACAGCACTCATTCTTAATATATTAAGTCTTTATTTGATTTTTTGTTTTTTTTTGGAATGATTAGTTGAGAGATTCCTTCACTTTCTTTATTCTATATATTATAGACTGACTTTAGATTCCTAAAAAATAAGCAATTAAGCTATACAAGGTTTTGATCAATATTTTCTCGGTAAATACAAGAATTGTTTCTCTTCTAAGAAGCTGATTTCCAAAATGTCTGCTGCCTCTGGCACATTGGACGAAATAAACAAATAACACATATATGTTCCAAATTAAATACTAGTGTCATGTTTGTTTCTAAGGTAATCTTATCCTGTTAAGTATCACAGAACTGGATTTTTACAATTCATGCAGCGTTTATATCAGTATGACTCAGTGTACATGTGGCAATAGGCTACTATGGCAGCTCAGCACAGTACATGCCCGCAGGCAGCAAGGTAATTCTTCCAGGCTGTTGTTTGTAAAACTGTCAATTGGACATTTGATAGCTACATGATAAGCTAACTAGAGGTAGTTATTATTAACACAGCATATACAGTACATGTAAAATATTAAAGACAGTGGCCAAAAAAATACTGAAAAAAACAGTATGGCATGCTGAAAGTATAGGAAGTGAAGCTACAGTGATCTATCAATAAACACTTTCCAGTAAAAATCTTTATGAACATTGGAAAAATAGACAAGGACAGTAGCAGTTTAGCTGCTGGTAATAAATAAATAACACAGCACCTGGCAATAATAATAATAAAAATAAATAAACAAGAATACAAATAAGTATGCTACACTAAGGGCAATTGATTTTCTTTCCCATTACCTCTAATGTATTTTGGCAAAATGGCAAATTTTGCATTAAATGCCCCAAAAAATGATGAATTTCACTTATCACCAATACCTTTTTTTAAAGCCCTTAGTACCTGCTCTTACTTCGCAAAATGATTTTTTCAATACCTTGTGAAAGAAGTTAAACTGCCTAATCTGTCATCCAGGTCTATATCTGGGTACAGGGACTGCCAATCCAGGGCCACAGATTACTTGCATCCTCTGGTCCCACTTGTTCTGGATGCTGAGAAGACACCACCACCAATCGCAAGTATCCACATAATTCAGGCATTGAAATGAATGCCCAAAAATGAACCTAGTTCTGTAAAAAGAAGTAGAAAAAAGAATTAGTGCTGAACCAACACATAGCCATGTCTTCTAGTGAATAACATTTGGTTTTAGGGCTTTTTTATGACAGTGGTCAGTTGGAGGAGTGCAAGAGAGAGGTCTGGGAAGAGGGTTAAGATTTTCCCAGAAACAAAGCTCTTTATTAATTCATTTCCAAAGAGTTTTTGCAAATCTGACAACAAATAGGGAATGGGGACTTGGATTTGGCACTCTTGGGATTCAGTAATAAATCCTGAAGTTACAGAGGGCATATGCCAAATATGTGTAGGTAATGTATACGTATATGTAAATCCAAATAAATATATTCCTAATTGTTAACTTCTGACTTGATAAATATGTATTAAAATATTTTGCCACATCTGTTCAATAGGTGCAAAAAAATACCTGCTTATCCTGCCAGAAAGTTAGTAAATTCTTAACTGTATGTATTTTAGGAACAGTTAGTGACACGACTATCGACTTTGTACAGCGCTGTGTAATATGATGGCGCTATATAAATACTGTGTAATACCAATAATAATAATACATTTTGCTAAAAAGTTTGCATTGAAATCCTGGAAAATTTCAGCCCTGTCCTTTAGTGAATTGCAGATCAAACACCATGTTATGGCGCTTAGGAAAGTCTTTCTGGAGGTGTCCTAGAAAGACAGCATACAGTACACTGATTGAGTATTGTCACCCTAGGCCTGGAAAGGTGACCTAAGGACCTAAGGACCAGTAACCTGCAAAATATAACTTTTGTGTTATTAGATTTAGACAAACTTTAAAGTTTGTGGTTGCATTACTGAATTATCTTGTCAAATGTAAATTGCTTGTGGTCAATTTTACCACCATATCATTTTGTGATGATTTATTATGTTAAGATAATAATGAGGCAATTTAAAGTGGCTAGCATGTAATATCTCAGGAGGACACCTTTTACATTATTCTGTTCACTTATATGCCTTGGACACCAGTCTGAGTCTTTAAAAGAAACCTTTTTATGAGCCATATGTAGCAGCTGCTACCTTCATGAGTGCATAATGACTGTACATCTGACAGCA
This sequence comes from Pyxicephalus adspersus, assembly GCF_032062135.1. Lineage (NCBI taxonomy): Eukaryota > Metazoa > Chordata > Amphibia > Anura > Pyxicephalidae > Pyxicephalus > Pyxicephalus adspersus. The sequence goes on along the minus strand of NC_092862.1, from coordinate 68,652,933 downwards.
GTGTCCTCAGCTGGGGGAGCTATTACAGAAGTATGCCAATCTCCAACCCTAGGGCATGACATAGTAGTTCTGAAACTGGTGTGTGACCTAGGAATCCAAAAAAGTATGCAGCTCTCTAAGCAGAGGACACAATCATTAATGTGTAATGCACTAAAAACTGCTGCTTTATTATGCTGCTGGTTTTCCTTAAAAATGTACATTGCAATACACTATAAAACAACTGTTTCTTTGTAGTACTACCGTAGTAGAGTGCCTTACAATCTCACAGTGCAAGACACCAAGAATCCACAGCTACACTATGCTACATGTACACCTAAAGAAATACTATTATAAAGTTTCTTACTAATAATTTAATGATCTTTATACAGTATTATGCTAAATTTGTTGATATATGCTGATATAAAATACACAAATAAATGCAGCTCTGTGATCATTAAAGCATAATTAAGGTGTACCTAAACTTTACATGAAAGGGTAGAGAATCCTTTTATTTAAAGTAAAATTTTTTTGATTGTTCAACACCCTTAAAAAAAAAAAAAAAAAAAAAAAGCACAGCACCCCCACCAGAATATCCACGTCACGCACACTGGATGACAGCGCCCGGCGCTCCTTCTGTGCCAGGCCAAAGACAGATACGGGGACGACATGGCACCTGATGGAAGAAACCTCCCGACAGATAGACTGATCTGCAGGATTGAAGGTAAGTGTGATTTTTTTGTTTTGGATTTACATTTGTTTTAAATGTTAGCAGTGAACCTGTACCTGAATTTATTTCGGTATCAGCATTTTGCAGTCCCTGTATAGGGAGAGGGGAGAAGGAGGATGAGGGGGGCCCATCCTGATGTGTCCTGCCCCATGACTGCAAAATGACAGCATCTCCCCAATCATTTGTTTTGCAATCCACATACCTTGTCTTTCTTTCTGTTTTTTTCCATTGCATTGGAATCTATCAGAAAGTCTGCTTTCCAGATAAAACTGCATGTAATGCAGAGCACAGAGAGCATAAACAACTCAACATGATAATTTAATGATTTAGTTGAAGATAAAGGGAGCCAACACAATTCAGTATGGTTAGAGGCAATTGCACCAAAACATGCATAAAAGAAAAAAATGAGTAGAGGGTACATAACTACCTAAATCTAAATCTAACAAACTTGAAGAATGCAGGATAAAATGACAATGGGACTTATTTACTAGAAAATGTGAATATGTGATTGCAACAATGTGTATGCAAACTTTTACAATGTTTATGATGGGCATACATTATGCCAAAATAAATTAATGTGAACAATTATGATAGCGTGCATATGGCTAATACATTAACATATGTGGTTTCATAAATACCATAAACTCAATGAATATTTGATTTCCTTTAAAAGTTTTGAGACCCTATAACTGCTATTTTGATTTCAAATTTTTTTCAGTATTACATTTCACAGTAAAAATGTTCACATTATTTAACCTCCCTGGTGGTATTCCCCAGTGTGGCACGGGGTGGATTTCCTATTACCAAAAGAGTTTAAAACTCCTACCTGGTTCCCACGTTCCAGCAGCGTCCTCCAGCAGTGCCCGTGGCGTCCTCCAGTGATGTCCGCGGCATCCTCCAGCAGTTCCCACAATCTTCTTCGCCTGGCGATGCCGGATGGTCATCTGTGTAACCTGGCAGGCCCAGTCGGCATCTGCGTCCCCGGCGTGTGAACGTTGGGGGTGCGAGGCCAGGGGAAGCAGATGCTGGCCAGGCATCTGCTCGTGAGGCTGGAGGACAGGACCATTAGGAAGCTTGGCGGGATCTGGCGGGAAATTTAAAATATTAAGGATTTTTAAATGTACCATTTTTACATTTAAAAATCCTCATCAATCATACTGCCAGGGAGGTTAAAGACACCATATTAAAAACAAATTGGCTGATATATTGCCCCTGATTCATCATTGAAATCCGCGATCGCGGGAAGCGCGATAATACGCGCGCGCGCGCGATTCCGGATCGCTAATACGAATGCGCGACCGATAATCCGATTTTGTTTGATGAATCAGGGGCATTGTGTAGACACCAAGATGTGCCCATGGGTGAAAAACGTTTAAAACTCTTCTGCCAAATGCAGGGCAGCTTTGACACACGCACACAAATCAATTGTCCCATCATTATAACGTGCTGATAGACTAACCAAAAGAATGTTCAGAAGGAGCAGGAAGACTTTGACACTTTCAATACAAATATTTGGGTTGAGAAATTTAAATGCAAAAAATGACTGGTTGAATCCACAAATGCTTTTTTTTCAGCTTTTTTCTGCCTTCATATTGGCTTTTTAAAATACAAACATTAATCACATCACATTGAAATGAATGAATACTTCAAACATAGGAATTTGAATGTTTTAGCACTGGGGAAACATTACATTAGTACATTTTTAGAAAAGAGGGACAACTGGGCAGAAGGAAAGACAAACAAAAGGGTTTGGTGTTAAAAGAGGGACAGAAGGAATTTTGTAGATATATAGAGGTGTCCCTGGTATGCATGTGCATGCATGTTCACCTTGGCTATGGCTAACTTACATGCTCAAATTTATATGCTGCCACATATATGTTTCTATTAAAAAAAGCACTCAATCAAAACTGAAAAAAAAACAATTCAGTTATACTTCTGGGATATCAATATGTTCAGATAGAAAGCAAAAGTTATTGTGAATCAATTCCATTAGCTGTCATCAGGAGGGGCATTAGCACGCCAACCCCCAAAGAAGACATGATTTTACCACACACCATTTCTCTCTCTTTATTCTTCCTAACAGATTGTCACTACTGGCACTGTATAGTAGCATAAGGCAGTGCCTGCAGCCTATTAGGTTTGAACAGAAAGTCCATGTCCTTCAGAATAGTACATCAAGAGAAGTGCATTGGAAGAAGGTTTGTGTCTCCCAAGACAGTCTCTAGAGCATTAGATAGGCCTTTACACAAGTAAATCTGGGTGGGGTAGTAGAAGAGCAACAGGCCAGAAGTGGGGCTGAGATGGAACTTTTTCAAATGAGGTTGGTCAGGAAGAGCACGGCCAGAGCCCTACCAGATGATCTCTTGTGTGCATGTTTCCGACTAAACTGTCAGAATCTGACTCCACGAGGATGTCATGTGGGCCCAACATTTTGTAGTGGGACCTGTGTTCCACTCCCAGCACTGTGCAGTTCAACACTTGAATAGGCAGGTGTGCCATTGGTGTCCTGTTCTCTTCACATATGATATCAGGTTCACACCGGGTACAAGTGGCAGATCTGAAAGAGTCATGAGAGACAGGAGTAGTAAGCTATTTGCCACATCAACCATTATGACCTTTATGGCAGTGGGTCAGTGTTGGTCAGGGAGAGCATACCTTTGGAGGGCTATACAGACTTCCACACTGCTACAATTCAGTCTGAGTTATTCCTTGAGCAGGATAATGCCCGGCCTCATGTGGCCAGATATAGGCAATTCATCAATGATGAAGGCATTAATGCCATTGACTGACTCCCTTCCTCCCCAGACCTAAATTCAACCGAGTCCCTCTGGGACAAATCAGTGTATCAGTGCGTGTGATGCTGCCAAGTAGTGACACAGGCTGCCTACCAGCTCTCTGATGCCCTTATCCAGGACTGGGAAAAGATCCCTCAGGGGACTAACATCATCTCATCAGAATCTTGCCTAGACATTATTGGGAGTACATACAGGAAAGGACTATAAACACTTCTGAGCCATAAAATGAGTTGTGATAAAAGTCATTGTGCTTTTTCAGGATTTTAGTTTGTCGGTGTGATTGTCGGTGTGATATAAGTCAGTTGTATATGTAATGCACATTATATTGGATGCATGATAAGACACACCATAATATACAACACATATTTTAAGGCATGTATTGAGATATATACTAATTACATTTGTATTGGCTTTAAATGAGAATGCATCAAGCAGAAATGTAAAGATGTTGACGCTGGAAATAAAGCATCAAAATTTTAGACAGTGCTTGTTTTTTTCTGTTTGGCAAACTTTGAAAAGTGTGTTTCAACCCAATATACACTATAAAAATTAACAGTTAACTGTATCCTCTTCATCCTATTAATGTAGCATTTTGTGAATTTGGGTCCTGGGAACGAACAATTCTGCTATTGTCAATTGTTTTCTTGTAAGTCCTATAAAGTAGTAGAAATTGCTGTTATATTTATTCTAAAATGTTAAAAATTGGTATTTGTTGTAGTTCAAATGTTAGCTAATTTTCCGTACTTCCTTTAGCTATTTGTTCAGCTAGCAAGGTCTTTGTGACATTACCATGCAAATGTGCATTTAGCAGGCAATGTTACTGCCTAATAATAAAGCAATTATTGTCCTCAAACTTGTGATGCAAATGGGTAAAACTGCAAAACAAAGTATTCTGTCATTAAAATCTTATTTAACCAAAATAAATCTATTTTAAAAATTATTTTTAAATGACTCATACTTATAGATGACTCCAACGTCTGGGTAGAATATGCAACTAAAAGTAAAAGCCTTGATTTTTCAAGCAAATTATTCTCTCCTAAACACCCAACAGTTGTGATGATGATGATGAGGTTAATGATCTTGAATATGATCCTAATGAGAATGAATAGGCCTTTTTTATTTATTATCAGTTCAATATATTCATCGTTACTGCATGAAGAAATGTCTGCACATTTTTGACACAGAAAATCATACCATTTACACACACAAGATTTTTGGAGATGTTATAGATCTAGCTGTCTTATCCATTTACCATGAATTCAAACTGGATGATCTTGTAGTTGTCTTACAATCATGGGAACCAGGTTTGTCACAATGGTTGCAACAGTGAATAGGCCCCAGAGATGACAAGAGGCAAAGCCTGTGGCCCCAGCTTCTCCAGCCACTATATTATGCCTAAGGCTAGGTACACACGTGCAATATTTGTCTTTAGAAAATGAACGACTAACGACAGATCAACGATTATTCTTGATTATTTTGAATGATCGTATAGTGCACGATTCTGTACATGCTGTAATGATTGACTGGTTCAAAAACAATCCACCAATAATGTACACACATTGGTTACGATTGTATGAATGATGCAGGAAGTGACGTGTACAGGAGTACACGTGTACCGCAGAACCGCGATCACTACACGACCGTATACAAAATAGATAGCGAACAATCATCACCCAAACAGATCCGCCAGGAAATCAACAGGTCATTTATTTCCAGTGGCATTTCTAATTTATCAGAATCATTGGCCCCTCGTTGTGCATTTTTTTAAAGCGATTATCGAACAATCGGTCGTTAATCGTTCATTTCCAACAACAATTATTGCACATGTAACTCTTTACAACATTACTAACAATGACATTTTAACATTACTATCCTATTCTCAGTGTATATTTACTAGGGCACTTGGAGGTCATGACCCCCGAGTGGCACAGTTGATATACACTCAGAATTTCCTAGTCCGCTAAAGCTACATATACACACATCTAGATGACTGTCATTCAAGAAGAACAATTATGATGATTACAGGCAAAAACCTAGCAAGTGTACAGCAGTCCCTGTCATTCACCTATCTGTCCTGGTAAACAGCATGGGGCTGTTCACTCCTCCTACCATTTCCACAGAACAGAAAAGTGCATTGCGTACAGCACTAGTATGTTCTCCTGTTAACAGAAATCTGATGTCTGTTTGACATTTGTACAAGGCTTTAACCACATATCCCTCACACCTGTACGGCCCTTATCTACCAGAACAAATTTTACATTTTCCCTTTGGACTTGTTTATTTTGCTAAAAGTTTATCATTACTTAAGATAACAAAGTAATGGAAACATTGTTGGTAAACTAGTGCCTTAACTAAGGACATCATTCAGTAGTGTAGGGAAGTGGTAACTGCACCACAACCTTACTTTGTAAATAGTTACAAAATTTTGAGTCCTAAATGAAGTCTCAGCAATTTAAATATACTGTAGCTGGAGCACCAAATAATTAGGTCTGAAGCACTTTCACTTTTCGGGGCCGGTGGGATAAAACAGATGAGTACCAGTCACTTTTAGTTCTGGTGTGTGCTTCTCCCATATGGCAATTTCAGTTCTTTATCCGTCATGTCGGCTACCACAGGTGTGCTTCTTATCCTGAGGATCCCTTCAATACCCATTGCACAGCTTGCACAACCAAGTACGTCTAAGCAAAGCTTTACCAATTGGTTGAAAAGGAAGAACATTTTCATATTTAAAACCTTCCCACAGCTCACATGACTGAACAAAAATTTTAAATGAATGGCTGGTGGGGATGAATAGACATCCACTGAACCCTTTACACACTTTTTCAGTAACAAGTTTTCAATGGAGTACCAAAATAATGCTAACATCACAGCCATAACAGAAAGAGACTATACAAATAGATTTTGATTCACAATTTGCTAAAGACGATCCACTAGATAAACATAATAGTGCCATTATTTTTAGTGAATTAAAGATTTAAAGGTAATCAGTTAACATGGTAGCCACTTTAATGATCAATCACCATTTCATGAACAACAAATTGGCAACCTTACTCTTTACTGGCACATTTATTTCTGCTGGCAGATTCATAAATGTGGTTTCCACTTATGCAAATGCAATAAAAGCGATGGCAAATATTTACTACATTCAAGTAAATAGGGTTTCTGATTGCCAGCTTTGAGAAATTACAGTACCTCAGTTCTCCACTTTTAGAATCTCCTGTTCCTACTTTGGTAATCACATTTCTATAAAACATAGAACTAAACATATCTAGATTTCTGGTCCCCACTTAAAAACTAGATCCCTATGTTTTAAACTGAACTGTACTCTACTTTTTTTTAAAGAAGGAACACAGCAGTAGATGCTTTTTTTTCACCGTTTCTATCTTTTTAATTGAAGCTCCCTATTGGGCTGGTGGGGAAGGGATTGGCAACCATCAAAGCCAGACATGAGTATATTACTCAGTAGTTTTTAAATATTAAGTAATTTTTCTTCTGCACCATTGGCATTTGGTAAGAATGGAATCTTTACCGAGCGAAAAGAAAAATTACAATATTAAAATTCTAAAATCATGTTCATCCAATCTCTAATTAAATTTAAATAGGGTCCAATTGTATGCTAATTTTAAAACCCTATCACCAGAGAACAAAACCTATTTCCACTTCTTTTTAAAAATGGCAATCTTAAAGTTCTAAAGATCAGATTACCATTTTTTTTAAAAAAAGCTCATTGAGATAATGATGTTCTTCAAACCTTGTGGCACCAATAAGGACCTCTTTTGTTCAGTATGATTGTGTCCCTGTTCACAAAGACAGATGCAAAAGGTATGGTTTGGTAAGTTTAGTGTGGACAAGGTTAGGGCTTCTACAGATACTCCAAAATAATGTGAACAACCTTGCCAGAAAAGGTATTTATAGCCGCAATGTGGTGACCAAAGTCAAATTATTGGCCATTTTGTAATAGGATATAGTGTGATTGAGAGGTGTTGGTGCCTTTTACCTTAAATTCTATAATGTATTATTGTTCATTTTAAAGATATTATCATCAGCCATTTTTTTTTGCTTTCATTGCAATTATACTGCAATTTAAACACAGTTGTGACTATCTGCTTTAATAATATGAATTTATTTTTCTGCACATGAGAAAATAGGAATATTGCTCATTAGATACATTGTTAACAAAACTACATTGTTTAAAATAGAAAAGGTTTGCCTTGGCTACTCATATTATACCATGCTTTGAACAGAAAATTTTATAAATAGATAAAGTTGGAGTAAATGTACTTTTGCTGATAAATGCATCAAGTGTGTATTTATGGGGCCATTTATTATGAATCCAAGTGTCATCTTATATAGGTTTGATATCTGGTAATGACCTGATGTGTACGTGACCACTAATTTCTAAAAAAAAAATCTATGAAAGACAGTATTGTTCCATTTCCAGATATGGTAATTCAGTAGTTACCAAGTAGAATACTTGTCCTTGATCTCTGAGTTATACATTGTTTGATTTCATAAAAATAGGTTAGCCACGAGGGATTATGGGAAAAACCACAGAACAGAACTCTTCATTAAAGCTTTCTTTTTCAGTAAAAAGAATCAAAATAGCAGTGTTAATTTATCTCTAACATCTCTCGCCTTCATTTTATATAAAGCACACATAGTGAATGCAGCAATTGAGAGAAAACAATAATTTAGCAAAATAAATTGGTTATGCTGAAGCATTTGTAATAGGCATGATAGCCAATTAAAGAAATACCTGGAATAACTATTTAATTCACAGTCTTAGCCCACATCAGAGGCTTGCTAATCAATTTGAAGGAAGAACACAATGCTGCTGTAAAATAAGCAAAATCTCAACTTATACTAATAATGAGCCTCTAAAAATGGATGTCACTGCACAAAAAAAAATCATTGTCTAGAGAAAGCAGGAAAAATCTTTTCTGCAATAGGGGACATTTTAATTTGCATTTGATTGGACAGCAGTCTTCTCTGCTACTTTTTCCTTGTCAAATTTCTTTCCTCTTTTTCCCTCTTTATTGGTCCCATACCATTATATCAAATTTACTCAGTGTTAAAAATATAAGCCTTGAACACAAACCTTTTGTGCTGAAGCAGACTGTATCCAATTCTGTTATGATTTAATTTCACTGCTCCATTTTTCTGTGTTCAGTTTTTTCAGCCATCTGATTTTCAGGAACGTTTGATATATGACTGTAATGTTAGAATTAGAAAGCTCTGCACCAGAAAGCAGGTACTGTTTTAAAACAATGTTGTTTAGACATTTTTGAACAAGAACTTCTAAAAAATAATACCTTGTGTGCTTAGGTAGAACAGAAAGACATAATTACTTAAAGGGAAGCTGTCAGATATGGGAAGCACAGTTGTCACATAGTGGTTAGTACAGTAGAGGAATATGGAATAAAATTGGTGGCTAACAGACAAAAGTAAATCAACCAAATTGCCTACTACTGCACAAAACAGACTATAGTTCTAGTGCCTTTTGAATGGCAGAGCCAGCAATTTGTTGCAGATGAATGATCAGACACACATGGATTTGGTTGAGGAGACTTTGTGAAACGTGTCGAGAAATAAAAGGAGTTCACCTCGGGTATATGCTAACAACCTGGTGTGTCCATCTGACCAACCAGGATTCATCCTTTTTGACCTCACAAATCAGCAGTGTCTCTCTAGTATCAGGAAAGAGGGTTAAAACCCCATCCTATCTGCATACCTGTAATGGAGAGGAAAGGGTATTTTCAAAGTTGTCAATACTGTTATGCTATTCTTATCTTGTATATGGTTTAACTGTATTTACCATTGTTCTTGAATATAACTAGCCTAAAAAAAACCTCTGTTTATTGCCTAACCCAAACCATACCCTACATTTTCCTCTCGCCTAACATAGAAAAAGATTAAAAGCCAAAACTAAGTATTTTTTCAGGTATGTAGCAGTGATGATGAGCCTTTCTGATTATTCCTCTAGAGAGCTACCAAGAAGTTAATCTTTTTTAGCAAGTTGAACACAAAAACATGGAATTTTAAAAACATATATTGTGGATGTACAGGTGGATTTCTGTAAATGGTCTAGTCTGTGCCCCTGTGATCAACTTGTGCCCTCCTTCCCACATTTGTTGGGGTGTGAGTGTATCTGCATGCAGTTTCTCCCTGTGTCTGCGTGGGTTTTCTCTGACATTCCAAAAACATGCAAAAGCGATAATATTCTAAAGCTATCCAAACTTCCTTTGCGTGATAAAAATATATTTTGCCAATCAAATGGTTTTGGTGCCGAAGCCTTTGGTGTCCAGAAATTTGACTATACTTAGTTTCATGATTCTATGATCAGAAGGACTGATAGAATAGTTTGTTGTCCTTTTCCCTTCAACTGAATGGTTTGCTGTCTCCCTGGTGCCAGGGTTCGGCATGTGGTGAACCGAGTGGATAAATTACTGGGAGGGGCTGGACAGGACCCAGCTGTCTTGGTCCATGTTGGAACAAATGACAATATAGATGGAAGATAGAGAATCCTTAAAAATCAGTTGAACTAAACTAAACCAGGTTTCAAGTCGGAGTAAAGGACCTCCAGGGTTATGTTCTCTGGAATAATACCTGTGCCATGCACAACACAGGAAAGGCAGAGGAAGCTTAGACAGCTAAACTCATGGCCCCTAAGTCCTGGTGTAGAAGGGAAGGGTTTGGGTTCATAGAGCACTGGGCTGACTTTTCATTGGGGTACAACCTGTATGCCAGAGATGGTTTGCATCTAAATAAAAGGGGGTCTGCTATGCTAGGGGAAAGATTTAGGGGAATGATGGAGGGATATTTAAACTAGGACAAAGGGCAGTGGGACAGTTTAATAAGGTGGCAGAATGGTTAGTCAGGGGTCAGCCACTAGTGGAGGGCGAATTGGGGATAGTTGCGAGGAGGGTTATGGATAAATGTATAGAGCTTCTCATGTTACAAACAAACATTGGATTGTGCAGTACTAGTTGTACTAAAAAACAAAATGATTTGGCAAACAAAGCTGGTAAATTCAGCAATGGTTTAAAGAGCCTGTTCACCAATGCTAGAAGTCTGGCAAACAAGATAGGGGAGTTGGAAGCCTTAATGAGTGAAGAGCATTACGACTTATTTGGTATTGCTGAATCCTGGCTTTGTTCTTCGTATGACTTGGCTGTCAATATTCCTGGGTATACTCTCTTTCATAAAGACAGAGTCAAACGAAAGGGTGGTGGTGTCTGTCTGTATGTCAGAAGTGATCTAAAAGTGGAAGTCGGAGTCTAAAAGTGAAAATTGGAGTCTGCTATAGGCCGCCCAGTGCTAAGGAAGAAATAGAAGATCAACTACTAGCACTAATAGAAAAAGCAGCAAAAAGTGGAAGTGTTTTAATCATTGGAGATTTCAACAACCCTGACATTGACTGGCGTAATGGCACTACAGGAATAGCAAAAGGGAGGACATGTGTACATTTGTACATTTGTACAAGATAATTTTATGGTACAATTTATAGAAGCCCCAACTAGAAATGATAGTCTGCTGGACCTAGATCTTTCTAACAATGCAGAGCTTATAACACATGAGAATCTGGGTAGCAGTGACCATAATATGATTTCCTTTAATGCAAGATGTAAACAGGAAGCAAAAACAGGAAAGATAAAAACATTAAATTTTAAGAGAGAAAGTTTTCTATTATCAAGGGCGGCTCCCTGTGACTTGAACTGGGAGACAATATTAGGAAATGGGAATGTTTCAAGTCTGTTCTACAAAAGCACACTGATATATATAATATTTTCCAATGGGTAATAAGTTTAGGAGGCCAAAATTAAAACCTATGTGGCTCACAGCTTATGTTTAAAAAGCCATATGGAACAAGAAAAGGGTATAAAAGAAAGGATTACCTTCATCATTTGAAAACTATAAAAAATATAACAAAACAAAAGATGTAAAAAGGAGATAAAATGTGCAAAACTTAAAAATGAATAACAGATTGCAATGAAAAGTAAGGCAAACCCTAAAACTTTTTTTTAAATATATTAATAGCAAAAAGATCACATCTGAGCATGTAGGCTCCTTAAAGGATGTCTCTAGGTTGGTAACTGGGGTTAAAGGCGGATTTACTAAACACTTTTTTTAGCTTTGTGTATACAAAGGAAAATGGCAGAGCTCAAGTCCATATTCATAATAGCAATGTCACTGCCTTTTTAATGAGTCACAATGGCTCAAAATTGATATGACAGTTGATATGAGAAACAGTTGGGCAAATTTAAGGTTGACAAAGTATCAGGATCATGGCTACCATGGATTATATCTACGTGTCCTCAAAGAGCTGAGCTCAATTATTTCAAAGCCATTATTTCAAATTTTTAGAGACTCTTTATTTACTGGCATGGTACTAATTGATTGGTGTAAGGCCAATGTGGTTCCTATCTACAGACTGGTTAGTTTAACATCCATAGTTTAAAAGGTCCTAGAGAGTTTGATAAAGAACCACATAGAGAAGTTTCTGCTAGAAAATATTATTATAAGTGATAGTCAGCATGGCTTCAAGAAAGACCGAAGATGTCAAACAAATTTACTCTCTTTTTATGAGGAAGTAGGTAAACAGGTGAACAGTGGCGTAGCAGTTAATATAGTGTACTTGGACTTTGCTAAAGCATTAGAGACAGTACCCCACAGATGGTTAATATGCAAGTTAGGGTCAATAGGTTTAGAAAAGTCAATCCATAATTGGATAGAGAACTGGCTTAAAGACGCATCCAGAGAGTTGTAATTAATTATTTATACTCTGAATGGTCTAGGGTTATTAGTGGTGTACCCCGGGGTTCAGTGTTGGGACCTTTACTGTTTAACATTTTTATAAATGATATAGAGTTTGGGAATAAAAGTACCATTTCTGTGTTTGCAGATGACACCAAACTATGTAATTGAATAAAGTCCAGTCCAGTTTTGGGCACCAGTTCACAAAAAGGATATTGTGGAATTGGGGAGAGTACTGAGAAGGGCAACTAAACTAATAAAAGGAATGGAGGAGCTAAACTATGAGGAGAGATTAGCTGAACTGAATCTATTCTCCCTTGAGAGGAGACGTTTAAGGAGGGATGATCACCCTGTATAAATATATAAATGGTCCATATAGAGAACTTTCTTCCCAATTATTCACTTTGAGATCATTACAAAGAACAAGAGGGCACTCTTTGCGTCTGGAGGAAAAGAAGTTTAATATCTGGATAAGGAAAGGATTCTTCTCTGTAAGGTCGGTGAAAATATGGAATCGGCTCCCTCAGGAAGAAGTTTGAGCAACTACTATAGATTGGATATAGCTGGATGCTTTTCTAAAAGCACAGAATATAACTGGGTATTAAGGATTTAAAGTAAAAATAACAGAGACTCAGGGAACATCCGGTTGCCTCATGGAATCAGGAAGGATTTTTTTTCCCCTGTTGAAGCAAATTGTACCAGGGTTTTTTTTGCCTTCCTCTGGACCAGCTGTGTCTTAAGGGGTTTTGTGTCTGAGATGTGTTTGTTTCCCTGGTGGTTGAACTTGATGGACTTGTGTCTTTTTTCAACCTAACCCACTATGTAATATTGTAAATTAAGCTTGAAGAGAAAATAATAATGCAGCCATAAATTCTAAGACAATGACATTTAAAATTCAGTTGATTACTATCATTAAAACAGCAGAACCTTGACCTTACTTAAATACTAATTGATCCTGTTAATAGATCAGTCGATTCTAGTTTAGATGCAGTCTCTGTAGAGCTATTTCATTGCAGGCCACCAAATACACTAACAGTGTGTGATATGGACCTGAAGGTTGGTAACTAGGAAACAATACCACAAAAGCAAAAATGATGCTCTAAAACTAGCAAGAGGTTCCTAAAGGTGGAGAATAGAAAAGTAAACAGTTTTTTTATTCTACCCTTTTTAAAAACAGACACAGAGGTTAAAAACTGATCTGTTTTGGGTTTGTACAATGTAATCATAAATGGCAGATTATTTGGGGGTTTGTAAAGAGAGAATCCAATTTAGATTATAGATTTTTTTGACCATCTCTTTCTAAAATGAGCTCTATACAGATTGACTGGAGAAGGGGGTGACTACCATTAAACAAAGACATAATTATATATTGCCCAGTCTTTAGTTATTATTCTCACACTATGTTCATAAAAAAGGTGCTTTTTTTACTAACTAAAATTCTGCTAACTGACCTGATTTTGAATTAAATTTAAAAAAAATGGCAGATTATTGTGATACGTTTGAGAACTGCGTTAACATATCAAGATTTCTCACTATACAGAATGAGTAAACCAAGATAATTACTGATTGGTCACAATTACATTGTTAGTCATCTGTGAGAAATAAGGTTAATACATTTATAAGTAAAAAATCAAAAACATATCTTCAAAATAATTAACAACAAGTTAATGTAGAGAAAATGATTTGCACCAAAAAAATAAAAACAAAAATGATTCTTTCTGACCTCTATAGCCAATCAAATAACTCTCACAATCAACATTCTACTAAATAGTAGCATTAAATATAAGTAGTTACTTATAGATAATGCTTAAAGATACATGCGCAACCATTTCTACTAGGACTGTTAGAACAAGTTACTGTGGGAGATTAGTCCACATTTCTATTTAACTTTTACAATAAAGAAATGTTAACACATAATGAAAACCTAAACCTCTTCCTTTTCTTCTAATTGGAAAGTATGCTCTTATGTTTTTCATTTTTTTTTTTTTACATTAAAGTAAAATTGTTCCACAATTTTGGTGATATTGGTCATAATAAAAAACATCATCACAGCCCCTCAAAACCTATTGTTAACCTCCATGGTTTCATAATCAGACCACCAGGGAGGTTAATAAAGAATAAATTTAATTTAGGAGCATTTACAGTTGATGACAATGTAACAGTAAGCCGTGAAACAATATTATCCTACTACCCTGTTGCCCTGCTACTGAGCAGGTACCAAGCAAAATAAAACCAAAGCCATAACTTTTTTTATGACTATGATTATCACTGCAATAAAAGTCATTGATATACTGAGAGTACCCCAAATCAAATGCCTAATTTTACAAGCTAAATTAGGAGAACTGCTCCTTCTCACTGGCCCTCTATGTTGGTGAATTATTATTAGAGCGATGACCACTGACATCCATGTAGGAGAGATTAAAACAGGAGAAGAGAATAGGCCACCACAGAGCATTAGTATGGTAAAGGTAGAACTAGCTTTGCAATATATGCTGATGTCAATAAATGGCAAAGGGACCTAATATGAAAAGTGCAAAACAGTAGAAGCATTAAAATTTTGCTATGGGGCTCTGGTATCCTGGTTATGCCTCTGTATTCAACATGTTTTAAAAATAATTTCCAAAGTTATTTCTTTAGTAACATCTAAAATACCATTCCAACAGCAGGTAAATCTTTAACCTCCTGAGCGTTACACTGAGGTCTAGATTTCTGTACCAAAAGTGATCCACTGTTTTTCATGAAATTTTTTTTTTCAATTGTAGACCTGTAACTTACAGAAATATGTCCGAACAGGGGTTCTAGTATATTCATGAATATAAAAAATGTTTGAAACACACAATCATTTAAAAAAAAAAATTACTTTTAATAAAATTAAAGGAAAAACACAAAAATCAGCTTAAACATGACTACAAAAACAAAGCTTGAAGCCATGGCAGGGGTCAGGCAGGCGGTGATGTCCAGGTCCAGGCAGAGATGTCAGAGTCCAAGCAGAGGTCAAAGCAGGAGGAGATGTCAGAGTCCAGGCAGAGGTCAGGGCAGGCGGCAGTCAGAGATGTCGGAGTCCAGGCAGAGGTCAAAGCAGGCAGCAAATGGTCAAAATTAGGTGAAGATCAGCAAAGGTAAGATAAGACACAGTGTTACACACTAGCCATCCAGGGAATAAGTGGCAATTTTTAAAACTTTGATTCTGTATTTATTGGGGTTTGTTTTGAATTATTTTGTATTTGATTGGATACGGGAGTTTGTATCCAATCCAATACAAAATAAGAATTTGAATTTCCAAGTTATTTACTTTTATTTTATTTATTTTTTTATTTTATTGTATTGGATTGGATACAGGAGTTTGTATTCAATCCAATATAAAATGAGCGTTTGAATTTACCAGTTATGTACTTTGTATTAATTTTATATTATTTTGTATTGGATTGGATACCCAAGTTTGTATCCAATCAAATACAAAATATAAATTTGAATTTCCAAGTTATTTACTTTTTTTTTATTTTTTGTATTGGATTGGATACGGGAGTTTGTATTCAATCCAATACAAAATGACAGTTTGAATTTACCAATTACACACTTTGTATTTATTTGAATTATTTTGTATTGGATTCAATACAGGAGTTTGTATTGAATCCAATACAAAATGAATGAATGAGTTTCTATTTGAATTTCCCGAACACGCGCCGACGTCATCACGCACGCAGGGAGGAGCCGTCTGGTTTTTTTTTAAGCGCCGGACGGCTTCTCCCTTCAGAGATCATCCGGCGCTGGAACGAGAAGGACGTCGGACAATCAGCGGGACCAGGTAAGAAGCCGGCCGGGCGGTGGAATACAAGATGCCAGCCGGCGTCTTACCGGTCCCGCTGGCACCCGACGCTGGAGAGGGAGATCGACGGACGACGCTGGACGGAAGACGACGCTGGAATACGAAAATGACGCTGGATGAGCACAGGGGGACCAGGTAAGTATGGATGGGAAAAATCTCGGGGTTAACCATCCTTGCAATTTTTTTGTGCCCGAACGAAGGTCGGGCTTAACGGCAAGGTGGTTAAGTCTATAAGCAAAGATCTTAATCCCTGTGTAAATATACCTATAGGTACCATATTTGTTTTGTGACATCCTCTTGCTACGAAGCCAGTCATAAAAGAGTCTTAAAAAAGAGAAATAATGGCAGAAAACAAAATACTTAGCTGAGCACCAGCCAATGTTACTCACCGGTCCAGATTATATAATAAGACCTATTTGTTCTCATTTTCTTTTCTGGGCTATTTTAACACCAGAGGGACTATGTATATTAACGGCAGATAACAGACTGTCTGTTTTCTGTTTGCTTTTTTATCTGATCGTTACTTTAATGTCAGATTTATAAAAGGTTAATCATTTTTTTAGAGTGGTGATCAGTAATTGACTGGTTGCCCCATTTTACAGCCAATATCTTTACTTTTGAAAGCAGTAATCATTTTAAAAGTTGCGATTGCAGCAATACATTAAAACATAAGATGGTTCATTTATTTTTGCAGTTTTTAAAGTATATAGTAACTAAAAACTATTTTGTATTTGATACATTTAAAAAGGCAAAAAATGTTCCTTCAATTTAGATTTTCTAAAATACCTATTGCCTTTTTCAGTCCTAAAAAGAAACCATGTGTTTAGTTTTCTTTTTTATGATACAGGTAGTCCCCGGGTACGAGATAGGGACTGTAGGTTTGTTCAAACCACCCCCTCCCCCCTTCAAGTCTCTGTCCTGCACAAGAGCGAGCAGGGAAGCCCCGTTCATATCTAGGAGGCCTCAGTATGTCGGGGGATGTCCCGGGGACTACTTGTATTGTGTAATATATTTACAAAAATCTGACGCACTCCTAATTATTTTCTGTGCTTTTTGCTTGCCATATTCTCTCACAGTCTAGGTGATGGAGAGTTCCATTCAGCATTCACAAATCCTAAAGTGAAACTAAATTTGTGTTAAACATTATTGTCCAAACTAGAGAAAAATGCTGACAAATCCCATGGTAGTGGTATTTCAGCTTTAAAAAAAGCAAGATTGCTTTCTTATCTGGCTGTCTCTGTGTAGAGAAAAGTAAGACATTTCTTGTTTAGAAAAGACACATCACTTTACCCTGTGTCATGAATAATATTATAATCAGGATTTTTAGAACTCAGTACAAGTGTATATGAGTTTGATGGTGGAGTGGGTCATATAATTGCATGGGACTGACTTGCTGCTTCTTGCATGGAAGTGTACCGTATTGATTTCATTCCATATCTTACACTGTTCAATCACTTTGTGCTGGATCTTTCATTCGGTGATTTTCAATAGGACAGTGTTTTACATAATTTTTCTCTTTTATAATAGTGATTAGCTATACCTTCTGTATGTTCTTCTTTACCACTTTTTTATGCATCTAGGCATTATATCTTGGTAAAGAAACAAGTTGACTAAGCTAAATGCTTTATGAATAAAGAGTTTGCCCTTAATGCTCTAAAAGGTTCCACATGACTATATCAGAATACCTGTTATACCAATATGTAAATATTAATATTCATGTAATTGGCTTTTCAATTTTTTTATTGGAGAGCTTGAGGTGTGAGTCTTATCCTTTAGCCATCCCCAGGAGCCAGATGTAATTGATAGGATTGGTGGATGTTTCCAATCTATATGTGAAAGGTGAGAAACAAGGAAGTTTAACCCTCCATGAAGCACAAGACTCTGTAAATAACTATATATATATATATGGGTGTATGTATATTTAAGTTTTCAGAGCTTGACATATGTCAAGTCCGAAGCACTTAGGTCTATTTCAATAGATCAGGGTTGTTTTGCATAGCAGTTGAAATGAATGGAGTCTATCTTGCATCAGGGCTTCGTATAAACTGTCATAATCATTGATGGATAATAAATGCTAATTACTAGATTGCAGCACAGTTACTATCCCTCTGATGAATATATAATCAGGCCATTATAAATGATTTACATAATCACTTTTATAATCACTTAGGAGACTGAGAGCACAGATATTCTCTAAAAGATGCTAGCAAATATTGTGACGTGAAACATTTTCCCCTACATTAAACACAATATTATACTATATGTTGATAAGTGTGGTCTTTACTCTCCCAATACATTAATCAATCCTTGGTAAAAATCACAATCAAGTCAACTTTACAATTCTCCAAACTAAAAGAAAGACATAATGTACACTTGTTTTAGATATTTTGTTTTGATATTCACTTTTATAGAGTATTGTAGAAATAGACGTAGAAAGGATTATTACTGTCAGAGTTTAGTGGACACACTAAATCACCATGAGAATCCTAAACTAAAGAGCATTGGTCTGAAATTAAATTTATCAAGTGAAAAAACATTTGACCCTATGAAATCTCTTGAACTGTAGCAGCATCACAAATGAAAATAAAGCTATTGAAAGTAATAAAAAAAGTATCTTTCATCATTTCCACTATTTAAATTTTTCCTATTACACCAACAAAAGAAAATGTTACATATAATATTCATTGTACTTATGTCTTTCATTGCCCTGTGCAGTGCACTGAAGGCCATCACCTTTGTTGTCTCTTTACATCCCCCCTCTTTATAAAGCAGTGCTTTGGAGGCAATGGCGGGACTGGCCTTAAATAATTGTCCCTTGTCCTCTCTCCAGACACAACAGGGCTATTGTAGCAGAAGGATATCAGCACTACAGTGTGGAGCTTTAAAGGTTAAAATGAGGACTGTCCATGAACTTTAATGAGTAGTACTTTCAAGTGGGATAAGACCAGTTAGATGTGATGAAAATATATTTAAATATGAAGATCCAGATACAATGTAAGGAACTGAAATTTTTTGGCTCCATTTTTTCAGTAAGTCTATTTACACAAACGGATGATGAAAAAGAGGGAAGGGGTGCATGGATTATTTTAAAGATTATTTTGCTTTGGAGAATATACATGTTTCTGCACTATATATTACAAATTTATTGATGAATATTAAAGGATGGTAATGTTAAACAATTTGTTACAACACTTCAATATCCCATTGTATGTTGTGGCATTTATGACACTTCTTAGTTCCATTTGTGCTATCATTGATATATGTTTTTTATATGGAAATAGCATAAAATAGTGTTGTTTAACTGTTTTTTGATTTTTTTATATATATATAACAACTACTCAGTTTAGCTAGTCATTTCTTTCATTTTGCACATTTTTGTAGCACAGAGCATTGTTTTTTTTGTGTAGTTTTCACATGCCTTACCTTTGTAGTACTATACTTTACAAATTTATCTTTTAACAATAAATGGCTAATTGTAGTTTATTACAGTGGGTCTGATTCATCAAAACTCTTTAAGACTGGGGAAAATAGACTATCATGAGAGACCCTTGGTGAACAAGCAAACTTTTGAATGGATTCCTAAAATTAATTTGCTGTGGGTTGGCAAAACTTTTAAGTCCTGGATCAAATCCATTTCAGGTTTGCTGGGTCACCCAGGTTTCCCCATTATAGTCTATTGTCTCCAGTTTTGGAGAGCTTTATTAAATCAGGCCCAATATTCCTGATAACACACTGATCAACTAAAAATCTAGAAACAGAGACTTTGGTTATTCAAATCTGCTTAAACTATGCCTTCAGTAATTTAAGACTAACTGTTGAAATACATTAGTGTTAGAGGAGATTTCCAAAATACATATAATCTTGTGACTAAAATGTTCTGTAATACGCTTATGGTAATGGTAAGAGTGAGATTACATTAATGAGCAGCCTGAATAAGTCATGTTATGTTCTGTCAGTTTCTATGTATCCAAGAATTCAGCTACACGCCTAATTAATTTTACAGCAGCACTGTGATTAATAATAAGGGAGTTTATCAAACTGATATTTCTGCTTTTATGAAGAAAAAATGTCAGAAAAGCAAAATCAAGCTATATTTTGCTTACAATATCTATCGCTAAATTATTATTGAAAACCAGGGGAATTTAATTGGTCATTATGTAGTAAGAATAAGACGACAACACAATGTTGAAATGATTACTTCCTATTTTACTGAGGCATGCACCTAATTCTTTAATTTCACAGCTTTTTTTAGGGATATGTGCATAGACTATTTGGGACAATGCAGATTCTTTTCTCAATAACTAGGTCTTTTTCCAATAACAACCATCATTCTTAATGTTTGTGATCCAAGGTCAAACAGAAAATTCTCATAAGCCTTTGTTACTCACAGAATGATTTTTGGATGATTCACTTGCATGTATCAGGAACAGCTTAGTAGCTATTAGTTAGGGATTAGTGACCATGTCTCTTCACAGGTGGAAGGTATGCTAAGCAATCACTATTAGTAAAAGTATTCTGATAATCATAATGGGTAGTGGTTTGGATTCAATGGACCGAAGTTTATGAAGTGTATTTTGACTTGGTCAACTCTGGTCATTCTCATGAAGTTAGTTCCAGTCCAGTTGGTGGTAAAATTGCACCTTGAGTACATAATTATACACAATAGGGTTGATTTATCAAAGCTTACCCAGAGTGAGGAAGATAGACTATCATGGAAGAAGTTGGGTGATCCAGCAAACCTGGAATGGATCTGGTTCAGGATGAAAAATATTTGCTAAATTATAGCAAATGATTTAAGAAATTAATTCCAAGTTTGCTGGATCAACCATGCCTCCTTATAGGCAAAAGGTACGCCAAGCAATCAAAGTATTTAGATGGCACACTCATCAGACATCCTTTAAAAATTGTTGAATTGCCAAGTAGTGTTGGTCGAATATCTCACTTTTCAATTCTACAGCTATTCAATCGAATAGGTCGATATTGTTCGGGTGATCGAACATCGAATTCGAACACTATTAAAGTCAATGGAGGGAAAATTCAAATTCAATATTTTTCGGGACCGTGTAGAGCTTCTACAGCCTACAAATAAATTTACAAAGACAGGTCAAGACTCCCATGGCTCTGCACAACACTGTACAAGGCAAGAAAAAAATCAGGAAGCCTTTTTTTTTAGATGCTGGCAAGGCCATTTTATGGGGCGGTCAAGGGAAAAGGCCAGATTTTGTACAGGCCTCCGAATAGAGGCAGAGAGGGCCCCGAGGGGGTTCCTCCAGGCCAAAAATTAGCCTCGAGGTTTCACCGCTCTGGTACAAGCCATACACAGGCTTCAGAGTAGAGGCAGAGGGCCCTGGGAGAGGTCTTTCAGTCAAAAAATTAGCCGGTTACACAGCTCTGTTACAAGTTATGTAGGCCTCACAGTAGATACAGGCAGAGGGCCCTGAGGGGGTTCCTCCGGTTTAAAAAATTAGCCGGTTACACAGCTCCGTTATAAGTGATATAGGCCTCAAAGTAGATAGAGGCAGAGGGCCCTTAGGAGGTTCCACCGGTCCAAAAATTAGCTGGTTACACAGCTCTGTTACAAGTGATATAGGCCTCAAAGTAGAGAGAGCCAGAGGGCCCTGAGGGAGGTCCTCCATACAAAAATTAGCTGGTTACACAGCTCCGTTACAAGTGATATAGGCCTCAAAGTAGATAGAGTCAGAGAGCCCCGAGGGAGGTCCTCCTTACAAAAATTAGCCAGTTACACAGCTCCATTATAAGTGATATAGGCCTTACAGTAGATAGAGACAGAGGGCCCTGAGGGGGAGGAGCTCAGTACAAATATTAGCCAGTTACACTGCTCCGTTACAAGTGATATAGGCCTCAAGGTAGATAGAGGCAGAGGGCCCCGTGGGAGGTCCTCCGTACAAAAATTAGCTGGTTACACAGCACTGTTACAAGTGATATAGGTCTCACAGTGGATAGAGGCAGAGGCCCCCGAGGGGTAGGAGCTCTGTACAAAAATTAGCCAGTCACACAGCTCCATTACAAGTAATATAGGCCTCAAAATAGATAGAGGCAGAGGGCCCTGAGCCAGGCCCTTTGTACAAAAATTAGCCAGTTACACAGCTCCATTGCAAGTTTTAGGCCTCAGAGACAGAGTAGAGGTAGAGGGCCATGAGGGGGAGGAGGAGAAGGAGATGCAAAAGTGTGTAAAAGTGCTCTTCCCGTCAAGGTTTCAGCAGGCCATGCAGCAGTTGCCAACTAATCAGTGAACTCTGCAGAGGGGATGTTGAAGTCATTGCCGATCCTAGCCTTATTCATTTTAATAAAAGTGAGTCGGTCAACATTTTCTGCGGAGAGGCGAATGCACTTGTCACTCACTACGCCCCCACCTGCACTGAATGCTCAGATAACAAACTTGCAGCTCGGCAGGCAAGGATCTGAATGGCATGTTCTGCCACCTCCGGCCACTGCTCAAGCTTGGATGCCCAGTAACGGAGTCCTGGCTTTGCAGGTTGCAGATGCCCCATGAAGAGCTCAGGTATTCCTGCTGTATGACTGAGTAGCACTGCTGAATGTCATTGGCAACTGCTGCACGACTGGCGGCTTTCCTCCTCTCAAAAAAGCCTGCAAGTTTGGCTTAGACGACCTCTTCTGCTGCTGCCACCCATGCCGCTTAAGGTAGTTGTTAGGCTGCCATGATTGGTGTAACTGCAATAGGGATCCCTGCTGCTGCTGGCATACGGAAAGGCTGAGCACAAGTCCCTTACAAGCACTCATTGGTAGTGCTGCATTTTAGGTCCCCTGTATTGGGGCAAGATGAGTTGTTCTAGCTCAGGCCTGTAACGTGGATCAAGTAATGTAGCAATCCAATAGTCATCTGTGTTTGTTTTTATGTGCTCTATGCGCAAATGTATATGTATTGGCAATGCACTCCTGCATGAAGGCTGTCATGTGGCTCAAAGTTCCCACAGCTGAGGGAATTCTGAACCCAGACTCCTGTGGGTCGAACAGCAGCACAGGGGCGTCGTCCTGCTCCTCCTCTGCCTGGTCTTGCCATCCACAGAACATGCCCCGTTGTTTTTAGGTGGATGGATGCCATGTACCCTCCATATCCTCCTCTGGCCCCTTCCTCCCCTTCTCCCATGCCTGCAATCTCCTCCTCATTGTCTTCCACCTCCTCCTCTTCCTGGATTTGTGGTAAACTATGCCTAGTAGGCACGCATGTCCGAGATGATGTTGTAAACGTCATCTTTTCCTGCAGCGTCCACTTTGTGTCACTGACACAGGCCTGATTCCTGCTGATCATCCTGGTCGCCTCTTCCAAAGGTGCCAATACAGTGCACAAGTCCTCAATTTGCAGCCACTCTGCAGAGTTGAAGTAAGGTAATGTAGGTAAGCGTCTCAAATGAGCAGACTCCGACACATAATCCACCACCGCTTTCTGTTGTTCAGCGACCCGCTGCAGCATGTAAAAGGTGGAATTCCAACGAGTGGCCACATGTCAAATTAACCGGTGCACCAGCAGATTGAGGTTTTGCTGTAAATCCATCAATCTGGCACTGGCTGTGTACGACTGGCGTAAATGCACTGACAACTTTCTGGCCTTCAGCAACAGCGGCTGGAGCCCTGGGTACTTTGCATGGAAGCATTGTACCATGAGGTTCATGACGTAGGCCAGGCAAGGTACGTGTGTGAGTTTCCCAGAATGCAGGGCTGCCAGCAGATTGGAGATTGCATGGTGATGTGCTCTGGGCGAAGCTAGGTATGCAGGCCTTCCTGCAGCTGCATCTTCCCCTGTTGCCCCCAAAGTTACCCAGTGAGCTGTTTAGAAAAAATATTTTCCCAGTCCATGCTTGCTCGATCAACTGTCGGTTGTCAGGTGCACCTTGCCAGAAATTGCTGCAGGTGCTGCTGCAGAGTGCTGCAGGGCCACAGACACGGACACACAAAGCAGGAACACATTTCTGTGCAAAATACTGCCGATTGGGCATTACGTACTGTGGGTTCACGCAGAGGAATGCGTAACGGAACGCATTGGAGTCCACCAGCTGGTAATGGAGCTCAAACGCAATCAGCTGTGCAATTGCAGCATTGGTTAGCTTTGTTTTGGAGTCATTTGGGCCATATTTCCTCCTGTGCTCTAGCATCTGGGGGATGGAAGGTTGGATGCTGCTAATGCTAATCACAGAAATATTGGACAATTGGGGTAGAAGGTCTGGGGGATGGCAATGATGCCTGGTCTTGACTGCTAGCAATGCGACAAACACCAGCCGCTTTGCGTTGTAGCTCCTCCTCACTGCTGCTGGAGCCTGTAAACTGTAATGCTCGGCTACATCCCCCACTCAAATTGCTGGCAGCAGCACGGGGACCTTTGGTGGCAGAAGGAGGAAAGGCAGCGGAGTAAGATCTAGCAGCTTGAGCTTGCTCTTCTGGGGCGAAGGTCGATGCACAGAGCTCTGTGCTTTGTCCAGGTGTTCCTGCCAGGTTACCGAGTGGTGGCTTTATAAATGTGTGCTCATGCAAGTTGTTCCAAGTTTGTTTGGGTTTTTGCCTTGTTTCAACTGCTGAGCACACAGTTTGCAGATGACCATAGTGTTGTCATCACTATGGACACTAAAAAAAATGTCCACACAGACGAACATTGAACTAGGCCGAAAGGTGTTTCGGAGCTGGTGCTCGTGGTGGCGGTCCGTGGTTGTTGAGGCAAACCTGTGCTGACAGCTGCCGACGATGGATGACTATGACTTGCCTCACTGGTAAATGAAGACTGCAGAGTGTTAGCAGCTTTTACCCTCTTCCTCCCTCTCCCCCTTTGAGGGCGCTCTGCAACCTCCTCCTCCTCTTCTTCCTCCTCCTCCTCTTCCTGCCTATGATGATCTCCTTGTTCTCCCCATGTCAGATCAAGGACATCATCATCGTTAGAAGAGACAGTTTCCCTGCATGTGCCAACAGGAAGCAGTGGCCTTTTGGAGCCATTTTAAAATGGCTTGTCTGGTTCAGAGTGTTGGGGTGAAAAGTAAGAGGAAGGAAAGCCTGTGAACAGACTCTCTTCGTCAGATGACTCAAACAACTGTGCGTCGTCAAGGAATGTGTCCTGCTCCGCCTCTCCAACCCCTCGGTGGGACTCCTCTTCGTACTCATAAACATTCTGCTCTACACTAGACTTTCCAGCAGAGGAGGAAGAAGAAGGGGGAAGAGGTGTATCAGGGACTATAGTTTGGGACCCCTGTGAGGTCTGTGTCTGGGACTTTGAGGAAGAGGGGGTGCAATCACTTGACCCAGGCTGGGTCATGTACTCTACTACCTGTTGTTCATGGTGCGGTAATAATGGGCGCACACCACCACTAGCAGTGCTAAAATGTCTAAGGTCCGGCTGGCTTCTTGTTCTCGGGTCTGCAGTTAAAAACCAACTCATACTGCTTTTCTTGCCACCCCTGACAAAGCTGCTCCTTCCCCTTTAGCTGGACATGTTAAAATCCTTGTGTGGCTTCACACCCTGCAAAATACATTTGAGCTAATATGCTTCACAAAGTGTAAATTATTACAGTAAGCGGATTTTTTTTTGGGGGGGGGGGGGGATTTACACAAAAAATGCAAGTGTGCTGTGTGTGTTGTATACGGCCCTTGCCTTCAGCGGTGACGCTTGTAATATGCAGCACAGTATACAAGCTGTGTGGGTACCCTGGCTCTGGCTGTCTGTATGTAACACACTGACTGACTACAGGCTTGAACCAATACAGTACAATATACAACTATCTATCAGACTAACAGTAAAACACTCTACCTATCTGAGTAGAGTAGATTACAGTACTGAATAAATACAGTACAATACAACTATCTATCTGACTAATAGTGAAGCAGTCTAATTATCCAGTTGCAGCAATTTAATTTTACTTTAACACTGCCAGGAGCACAGAGAGGTTGTGTCTGCTAGCAGATCTCTGTCAAGAGTGGTAAATGCAGACAAGCCCTGGCCTTATATAGGCCAATGGCTGCCTGTGTGGCATGCGGTCACAGACAGCCAATCGGCTGCCAGAAGAGGATCCCTGCTCCTATTGGAGGGCCCTAGGCATTATGGGAGAGGTCCCTAGGCACTGTGGGAGTGCCGAATTCATGCCTGCGAACCATGTGACGACCCAAATTCGAACACCAACACTATTGTCAAGTAAACATTTGTGCATATCCAGAAGAACCTTCTAGTAATGGACTTATTCAGTTGAACAGTAAGCTTTTGTTTAATTTGTTACATTTTCAACATCTGGCGAGCTCACAACCAGGTGTGACTGCTGGTATAACCAAGGTGCTCATAGGTATATTAACTTACACTCCCAGTCATTTATGGTGTCTTTGAACAATCAAGGTAATTTTAAGGAACACATAAATAAATAACATTATCAACTAAAACAGCAAACTGGCACTCTCTGGGGAATACTTGATTAACTGGCTTGTTTGTTTTTTTCAGCTAAGTATAATGGTTTTCCTTAACATAACACCACCATTGGATGTTTCTGCTCTCTATCTTGTGTGTGTTAATCAAAAAATGTTAAAAAAACAGCAGACCGGATTGTGTCCCCACATCTGCCAACCAATGACTCTAATTAGCCTTACAAAGGTCCTACAGTTTTAAGTGCGTATATGGTAAATATAGTAATAGTAAAACCTTTGTCACTCTGGGGTGAGATATGATTTTTTTTATCATATTAACCTGGTAGTAAAAAGGAAAAACACTAATAAAATAGGACATGTTGCTATAGATAAAGTGCTACTTTTAGTCCACATTTTGTCCTGTGTGTATTTTTAAAGGCATATCCTAAATAGATTTAACAAATTGAATTAACAAACAACAAACAAAACACCAAAAATATTCATTTTGGGTTCTATTTATAAAACAAGGAATCTGACATTCCCTCAAACACTCCCTGGTGGGAATCATTTACTGTCATTAAAACAAATGGACCTGAAGACTTCCCACTAGGGAATGTTTGAGGGAATGTCAGATTCCCTGTTTTGAAAATAAAGCCTGTAGTGTCTGAAAATTAAGCTCCTAAATTTATACTAAATTATGATTAGTTAAGGGTAATAGGAGGTAATAATGGAAGATAATATTAGATACAGACTTGTGTTAAAAGTTTTATTTTGCTCTACATTCAGGGTTTTTCTTGGGAAATGTTTTGTGAAAAGAAAGATATATTGTAAGAAGTTGCTCTGTGCCGCAGCTATCACATATATATATATATATACACTATACAAACCTAACTTAAAGTCTTACTCCAATATTTTTTTAAGCCAGGAATCAATTATCTATACTCCCTTAATTTACAACAGTACATATCCCATGTCAAAATATTTGACATATATGCTTTTCTGCATTACCCACCCATTATTATTCAGTGAATGTAGATAAGTTTACAGATTCCTCCAACACACCCATTACCCATTTTTACCTTCACAATATTCAAACCATTCTCTGTTTCTAAGCATATTTTAAAGATTCTTTTCTTGAGGAGTGGCAAATCTGTGTTTTTATTACATGTTAAACAATTTTATATTTCATTTTCTGACTACCATTTTTGCTGTAACTTAAAAAAAAAACACCATGTCTCTCTTCCCTGAATTAACCAGCCTGGCACCCCAGGCGCATCAAGGAAGCAGCACGTGTGCACCCCCAGATATGATCATACCAGCCTATATGTTAAGCATGTAGGGGTGCTTTGTGGGGTTGCTCTCATTCATTCCTATGCACAAAGCCTTTTTTCATGCACAGGCTGTACAGCACCAGACAACCTTCATGCCAGCTTGCATCCTATTGCCAATGAGGCTATCCCAATGGTCAATAATGGGTGACAGTTGGTGGAACTTAGTTACAATGCCTAGGAAAGTAAAGTCCTGTTAAAAAAAAAAGCAAAACAAAGGAGTGGCAAAAAGTATTTTATTACAGTAAAGCTAAATCATGGAAGAACACTAAACAAGTTATTTTCTGAATATTAAAGGTAACGGCAGGCATCTTCTGATGAAATAAATGGGTGAAAGGAAGCAGAATAATGAGGATAAGCTTAGAGTACTTTTTAATAACATATGTATTGCGTTTTAGATCCACAGTAAGCTGATTCTCAGTAACTTTTACTGATATATGTGTACCGAATAGCAACTGGCATTTCTTTATGGCTGTGCAAGCAGAAGAACTTTTAAAAATAAATATAACCAAACAATTTCTAATTCAGGTTTATATCCAAAGATTGGAGAAAAACTTGCTTTTATTTTTTAGATTTTATGAACACTTAATAAAGGGTGCAGGTGCTAAATTGCTTTTAGTATATTTTAATTGGAATTAAAGCGCATTGGCTCTTAATAAAATTATTAATAAAAATAGGATATAATTTCTGCTAAAAGAGAGGATAAAGAATACTTGAAAACTAAAGGGTAAAGTGACATTTCAAACGAGAAGCAGGCATCAGGTGGCAGAGCACTAAATATATAAATATGCATGTTGCTTAGTGACCTTTTCGAAGGTTTCATTACAACACTGCAAAACTGAGTAAATTGCTACAGAAAGGCTGATTTAAATTTAGGAAGGTCCTGTTGGTTTTAATTGAAGTTTTTACAAATTTAATGGAGTTGTTGTGCCTTGCTTTTGCAATTCAGAAACTTTAACAACTGATACTGGTTAGGTAAACTAAATAGCAGTCTTGCCGTCCTGAACCGGTCATTATATGTCATCATTCATCTGGTATTGTATGGTGCATGGGGGAGCCTTGGGGTGCCTTAAGTCTTAGAGCATGCAGACTAGCTGGAAAAAAAAAGGAATTAAGGTGGCCACAGACAAGCAGATATTTCACCAATGGATAATAACACAGCTATCTGAACACAGACTGAAGCATCTATTGGATCCAACAAAATTTTAAGGTTTGGGGTGATGAGATCGTGATACACCCACTACATATACTGTAAATATATATTTGTAATAAAACATTCTATTTTTTTATTTATATTATATATCATTATGTTAACTATCAAAGAATATAAAATCACCACAATGTCTTGTGTATAAAAAAAATGTGAGTTTTCTATCAACAAGAGGAAAAGAGAGAGATAGAGATATATGGTACACAGGAAGTAGTAACTGTTTTAAAGAAAGCACTCTACACAGCATTATATACAAAATGTTAGCTTATAGTTGTAACAGTTTTTGGTCACCATTAAAGGCTTAATATATCAACAATAAAAAATTGTTTCTTCAAAAAATGATCTCCCACCTGAGGTTTACTGTACCAAAAAGCTTAGTTGACCAGTCTAAAAATATTTACTTCGGTGACTCTTCAAGATTGCATGCACTGACCATTGCACTGTAGTTTCTTGCAAAACTATTTTTTATTATTATTATTACTATTACTATTTTATTTAATATTATTATTAATATTAAAATGTATTTATATAGCGTCAACATATTACGTAGTACTGAATATGAAATAGGGGTTGCAGATGACAGACAGATACAAACAATGACATATGAAGAGGAGAGGCCCCTGCCCTGAAGAGCTTACAACCTAAGAAGTGGGGGAAAGTAGCACACAATAGGGGGTATTTAGAATGGTGGGTGAATAGTGATGGTTTAGGAGACAGAGGAAGATGCATAGGTGAGTTTGAAAGATTTGATTTGAAAGATTTTTTTTAATGAATTTTTATTGAGTTTTTCAACAGAGAGATCAATTTCAGGTACAGTAACCAAAAAGAAAAGGTGAAACATTCAAAGAAAGCATACAACAAGGTTATAAAACAAACAGTAGTAGATGCACAATACAATTTGGTTGATTATAACAGTTCATGTTTACAAAGCAGTAGGTGCATACAAAGAAAATGTTTCAACACAATATTAAAAAAAAGGCAGAACTTTATGATGTCAGGATAATATGAGCATGGCCCAATCCAGAAGCAAGTAGGTCTTTCTCATTAAATATTATGTGCATAATCCCACAGTATATGACCACTGAAGATAGTTAAGGGCATTTTTAATGTGTGAAAAGTAGAAGAAAGCCTAATAGGAAGAGGTAGAGAGTTCCAGATAGTTGGGGCAGCCCTGGAAAAGTTTTGAAGTTGTGTCTGCAACAAGGGTATGAGTTAGGAGGTCATTGGAGGAGTGTTGACGGGTGTATTTTTCTATCAGGTGAGAAAGGCAGGTGGGACAGGAGCTGTGAAGGGGTTTTTCTCTTTATTAGTTAACTTCAAAATAGTTCTTTACTACTTTGAGGACAACATGTTTCATTACCCATCATACAGAGATCTGCCTGTTTATGGTAATCTTAATTTGTTGAACAAATTGGAATAATGGTGTGCTGTATTCTACTACAGACAGACATATCTTTTAGCTAAGGTTGACTTTGGTGAATGGAATGAAGAGTACTGTTCCTGGCTCCTTGATTTTAGTAAATGTATCACAGGAAAGCTATGCATTGTTCATTATATTATTCTAAAGGTTAGATCTAATAGTCACCTATACAATCTGCCAAGCTCTGTCAAGCTTTGCTACCATAAAGAATTGGTAGTAGAATGTTGTCAGGTATGTAGAAGCTCACAAGCTTAGTTCATCAACGGTTTCTACGTGTAAAATTTAAGCTATTCCTATAAGCAAGAAAACAAATGACATTCCCCTTGCTGTAAAACGTAAGAATTAGAGACACCGGTGGGTTACACTGCATACGTTAGCACCCACTGAAATAATTCTCACCCATTATTCTCCTAAGGCAGAGTCACAAGGGTCACCATGTAGTGTCTCTGTTATTCAGATATATAGCTTACAAGTTTCAGAATTATTTACCATTGGTAATAAAAAAGATACATTCAGCTTCTTTAAAAATAATAAAAGGCAATTTTTAAACTGGTAATAAACATATTTCCAGATATATAGTAGACTGATGTTTCACAAACATAAGGCAAATACCAAATGCTTACAATAAAATGAAAGATATAATTAAAGCAGACCTTTTACAGATAAATAAGCAAGCTGCCTTTTTAAAAAAAACACTACTTGTTTGGTTGGTGTTCTGATCCACTGCTTTTTATACCATCTAAATCAGTGACCCAGAATGAGTATACAGTTCAAGTGTTCAGCTAATTGTCACACAGGTATCTGCAGTGCTTGTTTCAGGTGCGTGAATGAGACTACTGAAACCAAAAGATCAACTTCACATCTAGGCAATTAGAATTCTTTACAATACTTTCTGCAATAGAAGTTTACATGATATCTTAGTATTGCTTAGTGGTAGGTCTGCTTTAGGTGATTTTCCTTTTTTTTTTTTCAATTGGACTGTTGTTCTTGACTACAGGTTGCATTTTGTAGGGTGGATTGAAAAAAGAATTTGTTTGTTTTTGAACCAAGCAATGATTTGTTGCCTGCTTGTGTTAAGACTGGAGTTTCCCAATTTGTGGTTATATAGTCATATCCTTCTCCACTTCACTTGTTCTACAAATAAGCCCCAGTATACAGACGATAATGGTCAGTGGCAGGACATACAGTCTCTCTCACAAAACTGTATTCCCTAATTTCATATGTAGTCAGTGTGGGAAAGTGATGGAACCCGGAGGCTGTGGGTACCTGCTGGAAGACAAGCCAAAGGACCTCAAAACTGTTTCAGGTATTTGCCGAATGCCAAAATAAGAAAATAATTAAAGCAGACCTATCACCGTTTTTTTTACATTATCGAAAAAGGTAGCTAACTCTTTCATTTAATTTTTTTTAGTCTTTTATTTTAATTTTGAAGGGAAAGACCCCTCCCCTTTGTCTTTAAGGACTGAAGAGGGGAAACTGCAGCCTCCTGGAATACACATGTCACGTATACCAGCAAGCTGTGTGCTGCTCTTTCTGCGCATAGCCAGTTATGGGCAGATGTCGCGCCTGCGCAGAGCAAGATTGGGTGACATCAGCAGAAAAAGAAAGAAGA
This sequence comes from Pyxicephalus adspersus, assembly GCF_032062135.1. Lineage (NCBI taxonomy): Eukaryota > Metazoa > Chordata > Amphibia > Anura > Pyxicephalidae > Pyxicephalus > Pyxicephalus adspersus. Next base: position 68,620,932 of record NC_092862.1, on the reverse strand, counting down.
TGGAATAAGATGGCTGCACCCAGTGTGAAGAAGAAAGATGGGACAGCATGGGATTGTTGCCTTTCCACCTATAAGTGTCATTTTGTTTACTGAAAGCATCACTTTAAACAGTCAAAACAGTCCTTTTCATGTATTAAAATATCAGTGTGTGAAACTGTCAGTATTTTCCCTTAAATACCAATGAGATTCCAGATTTTTAAATTCTATTTGTTTTTTTTTTTTTAAGTGCTCTTGGATTCTAATGTTATTTTTCATAATGAAACTAGTTCAAGACTAGTTGTATCTTCTGTGAGTTAAAATTTATAAAAATTGTTGGAAAGGTAAAAAAAAACATTTTAGAACAAATATAAATGCAAGCAGAGTTACTTAGCTCTTTTCTCCTTTAAAAAAAGAATAATGTTTTTCACACTTCCCTTACTGTAACCATAACAGATGAAGATACATTTGCTAGTAAATAGCATATGCCATGGCTGCCCAAAGCAGATATATCATTTCATGGCTATTTTGTATTTCTGACAACCATGGTTATCATATTACCCAGGTGGTATGTGGATGAGGTTGGCAAGATTTTACAGTTTAGTCAACACATCTTAATTTATAGTATTGGGAGATTTTTTTAAACAATGTATGCAGTTTATAACCCAGAAGTCTGCAGTTATTTCAGAAAATCACAAGCATAAATGTGTTTAGATAAATGATTCAAAAATCTAGAATGGTGATTCCACAAAAAAAAAGCTTTGACGTCAAATCAAATATGATTTTTTTAATGTTATAGCAGCCATTAATGTGCAATAATACTGGGTACCAATCCCACTGCTAGACTCCAGACATTGGTCTAAGTTGTCACCCTTCAAGTCCAAGTCGACTTCCAAGTCATTGACACCAAGTCCCTAGTCAAGTCTCAAATCACCAAGAATTCTTCCAAGTCCTAAGTCAAGTCACTTCATTTATTAGGTCATTCATTTATCAAGTCGAGTCGCAAGTTGCTGGACAAAACCCCCAAGTCGAGTAGCAAGTCATTTATTTTTGGTGACTTGAGTCCAAGTCACGCGAGTCCAACCTCTGCCAGACTGTTATACAGAGTCAAACCCACCAGTAGCATCTTCAGCATACAACACCTGATGTCTTGGACCCTGCATTAGTAGTCTGCATTTGACCTCCTGCTATTACTGAATCCCAACACACATACATGATCCATCCATGATGAAGATGCTACTATAGGCTACTGCTGTTCAAGAAGAGGCTGTAAGATTTAGGCAGCTGCGTCTGGATTCTAACAGACATTATACTACAACTAGCTGCCTGAAATGAAGATGTTCCATAGCAGTCATAGCTCCTGCTTTTAACTGTCATTGGACTTTTATTGTGGAATGATGACTATGGAAATACTCAGGTAACACTTGTTAAGAGGTAAATGCACACCAATAATTGAAATTGGTGCATAGATAATTTGTTGAATGTGAACATACCTCTATTAAATGACTACGGGTCATTATATATGTGAATTTTGTTCCAGAGGTAGTAGACTTAAGATGTGAAAATAGATGTCATTTAAAATGGTTTTAATTTTTGCTGTGTCTGTTGATTTGGTTCTTTCCCTGGACAGATTTACCACAATACACTGAACATTAAACGAGTTGCCAAGTAATTTTTTGTTAATTGGAAGTGTTAAGTGAACATATTTCCATTCTGATTAATAGGATGTTATCATGTGCCTTATTTTCTGATTTTATCAGGAGGTCAAGCAATAAAACAACTAATTCCTTCTTTTATTTAAGTATATATTAACTGAAAATCATTATATATTATAATGTATAGAAAAATATCTATAAAAACCTAAAGGGTATAAGAATAAACGACTTGATATCCAATTTGCCTAACATTTACTGCCCTAGATATAAACAAATACCAAAAAACGAAAATAAAAAGTGAAAACCAGCATTTATGGCTTCAGTTCAAATAAAAATTAAATGTCCATCAAACTTAGAAATTTATATCTGCCTTTCAATGACTCACTATCTGGCTATTCTCTTTATGAATGCTTGCCTACCTGAAAAGTGCAAGGGGACAGGAGGAAAAAGTAGGACATTTGCTGAAATATTTTAACTCAAAAGCTTTTACCCAAGGGTATAATCTCATAGATGTACATGAAGGTCTCCTCTATTGCACATACTGTGCAATCTGATTATAATCTAATCCTTTGAAATTCAAAGCTACTGAACGCTAGCTGAGCCTAAATCATTTTTAGCAGAATTTATCCTACAATACAATCTCACAGGTAAAATCTTTTTGTAATTAAAAATTCAACCCTTTACTCTAAACATAATACATGTATAGTATGTAAAGGTGAGTTTTGATGCCACACGGGTTGCCAAAAGGTCAATAAGGTAACTTAAATAGCAAAAGAAATGTGCACATAGCAGTAAATCAAAGCAATAAACTTAAATCAGGTTGCATTAAATGCTGATCTGATGCTATGGACTACTGTATTGTATACACTGATCTTTGTCTTCCTGAATAAGCCTAACATAGCAATCTCAGTGTTCACACATTGTTAATGAACCTTTATACTAATGTTCTATAAAACCTGACTCACATCCAAGCTTCACATCCAAGGTAATGTTGTCTTTTTTTAAGACAGTTGGCAATTGCGTTTTCTTTTTGATTCATTCTCTTGCTGTATTTCATGAAAATGGTCAGGAATAGAAAGAGTGAGGAAAATTTGAGATATTCTTAGCTAGCAAATTGCAGTGTATAATTCAATGTGTTAAACCGGTTTACTGTACCTTAATGCATTTCTTTTTACTACATTTTTCCATATTATCCTATAGTTAAAAGAATGTCTTGTATTAACAACATGGAAATATGTAAAATGTCAAACAGAAAATCTTCTCCAGTCTTTACATTACCTTGCTTTTTTACTTATTACATATATATATTATATATACACCTGTATATATGTATTTTTTTATTGTTGCTTTATTGTTGTATAGACAACATATGTTTCTCTTGGGTCCCTCTGTTCTCTACAAAAAAAGATTTAGGAATAGAATAAAGGATATCATCCTCTTCTTCATACATTTTCACCTGAATCCTGTGAAGTCAGTGAACGGGGAGATGCTCTTTCAATATTTATGTCAATCCTCCTGCTTTCTTTTGTACAGATGTCTATGTACAATGGGACTATACAAAGAAATTTTAGAAGTTCTAAGTCAACCAAGGTCTCATAAAGGTCACACTGGAAATCACTGCAAGGTTTTCTTGGTACGAGTTCTGCATATATATTCTGAATATATTTGGTGTCCTCTGTAGCATCATTTACTGCGGTTCTGGTGTTTTATACACAAGGAAGAGACAGATGGGAATGCAGATTATGTCTTGCACTGCTTGAAGCCCAGATCAATCCCATCTGTCCCTCTTAAACTGAAGTATGAATTAATTCTACACCTACACATACAATCAGTGGGCTATTCCTTTGGTCAAGCCATTCTGGAAAAAAATTATAGTTTTGTGAAAGTGTTCGACTGTAAAATATCTACATTTCCCAACAATCACATTTATTTCAACTATGTCGTTTGAGTAAGTCTTTATCCTTTATTTGACATTATGGAATATGGTTGAATGTAGTATTCTAATATGGTATGTATATGAAGATGAACCAAAAAAAATGTTTGGGGTTCCTGGAAACTTTAGCAGCAAATAATCAGTTTTTGGGCTGTTGTTTGAAATAGAATTATTTTAAATATTTTTGCAATCTTCTTACATCCATCCTGTGACAAACTCATAGGCATCTACCTACTAACCTCCTTAAAGAGCTCTTTTGATAGTGGCACGAATACATCAACATACATAAACACCCAACATCCCTAATCTGATGCTAATTTCATAGATTTAAAGTAATGGTAAATGTAAAAGTGTACTCATTTTTCTATTTGGCATCTGTGATTTTGGTATTTTTTTATAAATCTAAATTCCTATTTAATTGTTTTAATATTTATAATAAAAAGGTAGGCTTTAGCACCCCTAATTAGCTCCTTCAGTCACTCATTCTTTATAACATTGTTGATATCTGTAAATCTAAACGTCTCCCATACTGACCACTTCTACAAAGTTCTCCTGCCTATCCTGGCCCTACATTATTTACATTCTAAATACAATTATAGAACTTTACTTTGTCTCATGTTAAGATTTTCTTAAAAGCCATAGCTTTTGAACAAAGTGACTAGTCAGCTCCGCTTGGGAAGTAGGTAACCAATCTTTTCTGGCAGGTGACATTTTTGAAATGTGTTTTTCCAGGCAATGGAGTTGCTTTAATGCATAATATCAGTTTATCCCTTATGTTTGTAATAAATCAGACCATCTGCTTTATAGTTCCTAATCATGTAGTTTTCGCAAAACCTCTCCCTAGTATTCACAATAATACCATCGTTATCAGCTTGATTGCAGTGCCCTTGTTAGATTAATTGCAATTTTTTTCAGTATAAACTATTATTTTCCTTTTCATTCTTTGTACTATTTCTTTCTTTCAATTTCCCCATTCATATGTTTTGTTTTTGTGGTTTTCTTTATATCTTTTTATTTTTGGGGATCCTTTTTTTCTCTTTATTTACTTCTTTGGGTTTTTCAGTCTATTTCTTCTTATATTACTGTGTACATTTCATTTTTTCAGTCTTTAGGAGTTTTTTCTCTTCTGAGCCCAAGATCCTACAGTCGTCATCAATACAAAGCCCTTCCTTACTGCACTTTCCACATTCAGAATGCTCCCCCATACAGCCCTCTGGGAATATAAACCGAGGATATGTTTCCTCCAAAACATCTGCACTGGAGGTTCTCTCATTTTTTTGAGTGATGTTTCACATGTTTATAAGACAACACCTAGACCTCACCTTTTACCATCACAGAAATGAAAACCTAACTGAGAAGTTGAGAAATAGCTTTAAGCATTACTGTTTTATTATAAAAAGTGCTGGAAAGAAAGCCTCCTGTACTGTTAAGTCTGTGCTGACCCTTGGAAGAGACCTTTCTGTCTCTTCAACATGTAGAAGGACTCTTCTAAGTGTGAATATCCACCCGCCTCCCTTTCAGGCCAGTGTTAAAAGAGAGCTTTCATTGTAATTGACAGCTCACATTGCTGCTTAATTCAGTTCATTTTCTACCACTAGCATGTGTGGGTTTTTCAGTCAAACTTTATCTGTTAAACAAGTCAAGTCATAGTGAGTGAAACAAAGTGCAAAAGCTCTAATTAGGGCTTCACCAAACTGTATGCAAGGTTTTACCTTTGTAGTAACAGGGCTGAAGACTGTAGGGCTGTAGACTATGGGGTTTAATATTGACCCTCATGACTTTATCATCTGCAGCTGACTTTCAAATCAGAAGTCACTGACACTAATATTTGACCATCCTTTCCTCCAGTGTCATGGTTCTCCTATAGGTCAAATTTTTGTAACAGATTCAACCGACCCACTCACCACACACATGGCACTATAAATTAATCTAAACGAAAAAAGGGAAGAGATCTGATGGATCTGAGAATAGGATAATCAACAAGATAAATTCCTTGGGTTATTGGCTGAAAGTTGTACTATTAAATTAATATATTTTTCTCCGGGTAGCTTAATAGAAGGATAATGCCCCTGATTCATCAAGCAGAATCGGATTATCGGTCGCGCATTCGTATTAGCGATCCGGAATCGTACGCGGTCGCGCTATTCAGCAACGGAAAAAGCTCGCGCACGGAGCCGCGCTTATCCGACAGCTTTTTACTGGCGATC
>NC_092862.1:68543568-68612259 GCF_032062135.1 Pyxicephalus adspersus | reverse complement strand
ATTCTAATTGACCTGTAAAGGACTGTAAATAAGCACAGAATAGAGAGCAGGTGCGCGCTAATTAATTGCTATGATCTCACCATTGAGCTTTAGAGATCCTCCTTAATTGCGCAGCTGAAATCTAATCGCCTTAATTGGCAGATTCGCGCTCCCTTTTGTGAAGGCTGGAATCCGGCTGGTAGTGAGGCTAGTGTACGCGCATACTCGAGTCCGGGCCGCGGTAATCCGCGATCGATGGCCGTGCGCACGTTCGCGCTTCCAGCGAGCGCGGATTTCATTGATGAATCAGGGGCAATGTCTCTTGTCTGGAGGGAGCTACTGGAGGGAGCAACTAAAGGTTCATACAAATGTTTTTTTTTCCCAAATTTTTTATTAACTCTTGTGTTTTTCAGGCTTCTGTCAGGAGTTTTATAAATATTAAAACTAGGAGCACTTAAAAGGCATTCAGCAAACACACGTAAATAAAATAACATAGGCATACAAATGTGTACTTTACTTCTGATAGATAAAGAATGTACGCATTTCCTTTATTTTACAAATAAGTACTTTCTGATCCAGGAGTTTAGATGTAAAGGAAGGGGAGAAAAAGATGAAAAAAGCTGTGATACAAACAGTTCTAAATCGTTTAATAAATTCTTTGCATGCACTTCAATTAGTTTACATGAGGGTGCAGCATTACAAACAATGCTACATGATGCATCCTATTCAGTGCATCTAAGCAAATTGTGAAATGCTTTCACTAGGCTCTTGTGTGTGCTGGGCTATTGATTTACCTTGAAATAAATCTACTCTGAACTCAGTGTTCTGTTGAATAGGTGCATAATATTAAAGTGTATTTTTAACCAAAGAGTGAAACTTTTTTAAAGTTTATATAGATCCCATGTCCACATTTTTATCACTGTTACTGGGACAGAAAGTGATGAAAAAATTAAAAATTTTACACTTGTCAATAGAACATAAGTACAGGTAAAATGTTCCAATGACTATCCCCTCATGTCCAATTGTCACCTAGAAAGTAGTGTGGTAGTCCTTGCAAAGAATTCCTCTTATTTTGCTGGCCAGTGGAAAGAATGTCACCCTTACAGATAGCCAAAAAGATTATTGACGTTGACGTATTTTTTGGATGTTCAATAATGTCAATGATCTTTTTGATTATCTTTAAGGGTGACATTCTTTCCATTTTTCTCATTGCTCATTTTTTTTCATTGCTCATTTTTCATTGAACCTCTTGCAACCTCTGGAGAAACCCCAAGCACCCTGGATGAGAAACTCTGCTGTAATCTGTAGTAAAAAAAAAAAAAAAAAGACGATAGATAGAAACTTCAAATATGGAACATCAGAATTTATGTGAAAGATTCATGTAATACGGAATATTAAGTTTGCTGTCACACAACTGTCATTCTGCCTAAGGAGGACTAATGGCACTAGATCAAAGGGAAAGCCAGGGACAACCTTGCAAGATGGAGAGTTAGACAAGAATTGGATTTTTTTAATTTTCTATAGTACAGGAGGGGGGTAGTAGTATCCTAATAAATAAATTAATTTAACAATATACTCTTATATTCTATTAAAACAGTTTTATGTCTAAAGCAGTATTTTTCAACCAGGGTTCCTTCAGAGGTTGCTAGATGTTCCTTGAGCAATGTCTCTGTGCCTCTCAAGTCAGTTTAATAGAATCCAATTACCTTTTGGGCTATCCGTGCTATTCTTCCCACTAACCTGAAAGGTCTTTCAAGGGATTCCCCCATGTTAACAAGGTCAGTAAACAATGATCTAAAGTCTAACACCTTTTTTTCAACTATATCTTTACTTCTTTTATTTGCAATATTTTTAACCAAAAAAGAGGCCAACTCAGAAAAATGGAACAACTTAAAGAGGCCTTTGGATATGGAACAAAATTAAATCCTTAAAGATGGCTACCAAAGTATGTGTTGCCATCATTTACACATTTCTTTTCTCTTAAAAATATTTCCCTATAAAAGCCCATGTTGGAGATTTGTCCTATATTCTATATTGTTACTTAACGAAAGGTATAAAAAGGTAAAGGGTCAGATTTGTTGGGATTTTACTTAATATAAATGCGCAGGTTGTGCACCATGTCTGAATTTTAACAGTATAAGACTCTATATTTTTAGATCTGATCATCTGCGGTTTTAGTGAAGATGTAACGAATAGCTTTACGGGTCACATTTTTCTGTGTCACACATTTTACTTTGTAATTATTCATTTCAGTAAAAAAGAAACCATGCACTATGGAATATTACATTGGCTGTCATACGAATATTTATATATAGTTATATTAACTGATTACCATGTTAGACATATTTTACGTTGACATTGCCATTGAGTACTTAGTAAAACTAAACGAACAAGGCAGCTAAATGGAAAAAAAAACTCCAGTGTTTTACATCACTAGTAACATATGTGATGGCCACTCTAGTAAATCCTCACATCTGTCAACATATTTAGTTCACTGGCTACATCGTATGTTTTAGTGTAATGGTAGACACTGTTTAAAACTACAATATGTTTAAACAGGTCGCTTAACTAACTGGTGATATTGTAGCCCATACTCTGTGATTATGAAGAAATAGTATCTCTGAGTTTTTCATCTCTGTCAGCTGCCCCGGTCATGCACGTTTGGCTAATTGGCCTCTCAGACATGACATCATCACAGTCAATCAAAATCAATCAACAGAGATGAGCAAGATGACAAGACTGAAACAGCCCCGGGGTCTAAGAAATATAAAGACGCGAATAGTTCCAAAAGTATTCAACCTCCAGTGCTGGAAGTCACACATTTGTCAATGAGAATGTGTATGAGCCACTTTCCTTCAAATGGAACAAAGTAAAATGTTCATAGAATTCACTGAACAAGTAATGACTGTTTTATCACCGCACATTTTAAATTCCATTGTAACTGTCTTATTAAATAAGACTTTAAATCTAAAAGCAGAAGTCTGGGGCACAACTTTGTTTTATTTAGAGCTTCTGTATCCATAGAATGCAGCTGAGAAATGGACCACAATGTCAAGCTTCATGCCTTTTTTAAGCCATTCAGAAATCTAATGCAGCAGACCTGATTTATTAAAGCTATCCAATTCCGATGGAAATAGACTATCAGCAAACCTGAAATGGATTTCTTAAAAATCCCTATTATTTGACAAACATTTTCTATTCTGTGGCGGTGGCAGTAGATTGGACAAGCTCTGCACACACAGCACCATTCAGGTCCATAGAGATTGGAGGTGCCACAAGTGGAGAACACTTTGCTATAATGGTTATAAAGGCTGTCCGGTTTATTGGTTTCCAGGGATGGATTAATAAACCCCATTGGGGGACTGATGTACACATGCTGGATTTTTACTCTTGACAATCTAGCATGTGTATGTAGCCTAACAGCATAAATTTAAATAAAGAACTTCTATTCACTGTATATGCACATTCTGTCTGAAGAGTGTAAGGCCTCTTTTACACATGAGGTCTAAAACCTCATCTTCTGCCACCTTTGGGAGCCCCTGTATGCATCTGGGAGCAGTTTTTGGAGTCAAGCATGATATTTGGGGATTAGGGGCCATCTCCAGTCCTCTAGCAAAAAATGCAACTGCACAGCAACTATGTTTAACTGCAGCTAACTATGGTTAGAACACTTTCCCATTTAGGTCCATGGAAGCAGCTGTCTGCTCAAGGACAGCCATAAACTACATGTTGCATCCAGGAACAGTACCACTACAACATAAATGCAACCACATGCACAAGGCAATTCCTAACTGCTCCCGTCCCGGGGGGGAAAGCGGTCAGGAGCTTGCCTGAGTGTATGGAAAATCACAGGTCTGAAATAAGCCTAATACACTTGATCATATTCATCATCATTTTTATCTAAAGAACTAGAAAAAATACATAAACTATCCTGAAAAGAAAAAAAATATGTATAATTATATGTAGATGTAAACAGCACTCATAAAAATAGATATAAATTAAATCAGCGTTTAAATGTTTAAGGTGAATGGTATGCATTTTGTCGATCTATTCCTCCTCTTTCTGTTTAAGCCTTTTTTTTCTCTGTCATATCTTCTCTTCAATCTGGGAACATTATCAATCATAAAGTATTCTAATTGAGAAAACTTATGTGAATTTTGAATAAAATGTCTCTCTAATGGAAGTTTAATCTTCTTTTTTATAGAGTATTTATGTCTTGTTATCCTCTCTTTGACTTTTTGTGTCGTTTCTCAAACTTAATATAGTCATCACGGACATTTTATATTGTATATCATATAACTGCTGAGACAAGCGTAAAAATTATTGATTGTGCATCTTTTACCATTATAGTGATGAGTGAATGATCTACATTTGTTCGGATGAGACCGTACATTTTAAACATGGATAGTAACCTGTTTGTTTAAGTCCTAAAAATTTAAGGGCTGGTACACACTGAGCATAATATTACTTTGGATCAATTTCCAATCTGATAAAACATTCAGATTTCTAGTGAACTCAAAGACTAATCCACTTATAAAAGATCATAACCAATCAGATTTGTGGCAGTCCTATATTTAATTAAACCTTGATCAATATATTTAGAATGTGCTGTAATGTGCTTTAAATTTGTGTAGTACCCATTGTAGTGCCCTTTAAAGGGGTCTAGAACTCTCCAGTGACTCTAAGGTTTTCAGATGGATAATTGGTCCAGGGGGATCTGATATTTCTGTGTAGGTAAATGGGTGTTCTCTCCTGTCCCCAGGTAGAGTACCTGATCATAGTCTAGAGGAGGACCAATCAGGTGTTTTTTCCGTGGACAAATGTGATATTTGATACACAAAATGGCGGGTATTTCAAATATTTAAAAGTAAAGAGACTTAGGAGGTAGGGAGCCAGCTTGTGATGTGTTAATGGGAACTCTTAGGAGCTGAATGGCCAGTGGTCAGTGGCCTTGGTCTCAGGTCTTGGATTGCAGACTGGGAAAGCCAGGTGCCCTCCGCATTTTGGCCCACTATATTACTTAGTGATGATGCTCGAGAAGGAGGAGGACCAACAATTGCTGTTACTAGGGATGTCATGGAAAAGGTCACCTCCTCCATTTCGATTCCATTTTTAAGGATCATCACCCTGGACTTGACTCCCCCCCATAGAGGTCTGCTAGCTTTAGACCTAGTGAAGAGGATAGGGAGAGATGCCCTGTGAATCATTTATTATGTTGTCCTGTTTCTGGGTCTGTTGCTGATCTCTATCTTCTGCATTTGACATTTATCAAATAAAAACTGAGACTCAATGCTAGATTGGGTTGCATGTTCATTTTGCGCAACCTGAACAAGAGAACCTGGGTGAAAAACGGCCACCCTTACAGAAGTGATCATTACATTTGTACATGGCATGCTAGCCAAAAGGGGAGCATGCCTGTCACATACCTAATAACTAGCTAATATGTACTCCAGATACCATTCATAATACCCCCACCCACCTGCTATAAAGTAAACACAGCAATCTTTTGTTGTTAGCTGTACCACATACACAAAATAGCACAAAAAGGATAGGAATGGCAGAATATTGTACGTGTGGTCAGTTTTTTGGCATTTCCAACCAATCAATTAAAAATGTGAAAGTCAGCCAGATCACTTGGTTGGGTTTAAGATTTCCTGCAATATATTGCCCTAAGCTTTTTGCCTCTTTTTCTTTTGATATAAAAGTATACAAGTAAAGCTGATCTGAATTATATGATCATATACTCAAATGCATTGCTATTGTGACCCTACTATTGATACAGGATTACACAAAGAAGTGTATTATTAAACTGTTAAGCTACGTACACACTTCCAATTATTATCGTTGGAAAACGAACGACGAACGTTCATGCACGATATATATGAACGATCGTATAGCACCGATCCTGCACATAGAGTTAACGACACGATCGTTCGTAGATATTGTACACACAAATACATACTTTGTATTTATTTTTAATTATTTTGTATTGGATTGGATACAGGATTTTGTATTCAATCCAATACAAAATGAATGAATGAGTTTGAATTTGAGTTTCCCGCACACGCGCCGACGTCATCACGCACGCACAAGAAGCCGGTCGGCTTTTTTTTTCTCCGCCGGCCGGCTTCTTGTGTTAGAAGCACCCGACGCTGGACGGAGAACGACGTGGGACGATCAGCAGGACCAGGTAAGAAGCCGGCCGGCATCTTACCGATCCCGCTGGTATAGGAGACGGCACCCGAGAAATGCACTGAGCAGGGCTTAAAAGCATGGAATGACATTTCTGGAAGTACGCTGAACATAAATTTGGACAAAGCATCTAGAACAGCATGTATATTGGCATGTGAAGGGACAGCTAAAATTGTACAAGTTTCTACAAGTACAACTGATATTGGCATACTTTTTTGGCTTTGCCAGGAATATGAATACCAAAAAGGAAAACTTTGTGTTACTAGACATATACATAACAAATTTTAAAATGTACCTAAGTTAAAGCGGCAATTTTCCCACTGATCACCACACTACATGTAATGTACTGTAAGCTGTGGATATAGTATTTAAGGAAGGTGTCCCTGAAGATCTGGATGTTATTTCCAGGCTTCCCTCATGTTAAAAAGGTCAAGAACAGCTGCACTGGAAACTGTGTGTCATTTGTGTGTATGAGTGGATGGTGGATGCCCTAAAAATTGATGTTAAAGAAAGTATGGTGACACATGGGGGTGTGAGAGCAATGAATATATGATTGCTGCAATACAGCCTTAGTGCCTTCTTTCTGCCCTGTAGAAGTAGTAGGATGGGGGTAGCAGTGAACCCTATTCTGCCCATATCCATAACTTATTACCTTGAACAAGTTTCCATACAACTTGTTTTTTTTCTGGAGGTGAGAGGTCATACTGTGTTAGCTAGAGGTAATTATAAAAGTTGGGTTTAAGTAAGGATTAGGTGTTATAATGGTTGAAAGTTTTAACAACATGTGTATCATATGAATGTTGTATCATACGTTTTAACAAAAGTATGGAAAATCTTAGGGCTGGGGTTGCTATGTCTTGAATAGTGTGTACAGGTCTTAAGCCCAGGGACCCTGGTTCATATCTTGTAATGATACCCGAGTGTGCAATACTATGACCCTGTAATTGCCAAATGTATCAGCATCAGTACATGATATATTTAAATCTATGCTAGGTCCAAATACTGCGGTAGCACAGTAGCACAATAACCTGCAAGAACATCTCTAATTTGTCATATGATATATCTCTCCATCTCTGGGCTGCCAAAAATATATATTCACACTGTTGGTATATTGATGACAACTATACCCAACGTATGACCCCCCAGGAGCTTTTTCTTTGTAGAAGAAAGAGTCTTGTTATTATATCAACAAAAGGATGTCCTGAAACATAGATACTTGTGAATGATACCAGTAAATCTTTTCTAGACAAGTCTGTCAAAGGACCTGCAGGACGACTTATATTGCTGTATATTACAGCTTGCAGACACACATATAATGTTCACTTTCAAAAATCCTTTCCATAGGGTAAATTTACTCCCTTGTGATCATAAAACTTTATTAATATTTGCAGTCAGGGACCATCTGTTTCATTCAGTTTTAGTGCAATCATTAGTCTAATTGATGGTGTTGTGGCAAGTTGCCTCTTCCCCATAGAGATTTCTCAAAATATCAGTAATATCTCTCAACAAGTCTGTACATGTGCACTGGAGTGTACATGCAATCTATAAAGACAAACTAGCAGAGATTCAGCTAGTGCATTAGGTTACCATCAGCTGACGTCTCTCATGCCAAGTGAAATTGGGGTATTCTGGATGTCATGTTTTGCTGTTAGTCAACCACCTTTACATTAAAAGTCACAGAGAAAGTGATGTATTAAAAAAAGCAATAGTCCCACAATACCCTCCAGGCAATGTCACCAGGAGAGGAACAGAAACACAGTGCTAAGCAGAGCCAACATATTATCTGCATCAATGCCTATTGCAGTCTAGCAATGCTTCAGCAACAAGCTTGTACAGGATCTACTTTCCTCCGCATTTGGGGGAGCATAGTGGGAATATGAGCTTCAAGAATCAAGATAGTGGTAATAAAATGCAATAATCATGGTTATAGTCATGCTTTTTAGGTTATGAACACCTGAAGTCTGGCATTATGTAAAAAAAACTTTCACTGCTTAGGTTTAGTCTGCAGAATAGTCAGTTATTCCATTAAAAATGTTAAAGAATTGCACATCTGCTACGACTACTACCAGAATCACCAATTATAATATTATCTGGTGGATCATCATATTGCACAGAGTTAAACATAGTGAGGAGTATATAAAGGAACTCAAATATTTACTATTTGATATTTACAATGGAAATGGAAAGGAAGTGTGTTAAAGCAGTAGTGCTGTGTGAAATGCATCAGCATTGCTAGTCCTAAGGCACCAGGCAGGAGACCTAAGGTATGTGTCCTAGATGTCCTGGGTTTAAAAAAACGTATGATGAGGAATATCACATGTTTTACCTGGGTTACATACTTTACTATATGTTAGCAGCACCATGTAGAGCAGGGGTGTCAAACTCAAGTACACAGAGGGCCAAAATTAAAAACTTAGACAAAGTCTAAGTATTGAAAAAATTGGGAAATTGTTTCCTTCCCATTAGATTTAAACCCTTTTCATATGGAAACAAAGAGGTTTTGCTTCACATTCAATCTGGAACAAGCTTATAATAGAGAAAGGGGCATAAAAAAATGTTTGTTTTTTTTTTATTTAAGAAAAAATCGTATGCCTCTTTCTCTATTTGTAGCCTTCTGAGTTACATTTCAATGGTAACCTTTTTGCACAGCCTAACAATAATAATAACAATATTCTTTTATGAAGATCCAACCATTTAAGTCCATGCCTTGGAGTAGCAAGGAAAAGTACAGCTGAGGGAGAGTGCTAGAAATGCCAGACGCGGCCAATGTAGAGCTAAATCTTATGAGCGGCCCGCGCTGAAACTCCCTCTTCTTTGAAATAGCGCCGCTACTAAAATTCCTGGATTATTTGCGTCTATATAACAGTCCAAAGCGGGGCCACCCAGAGGCAGAGAGCCTGCTGGTCTATAGACGCGAGTGATGCCAGGAATTGTAGTAGCGGCACTTTTTTAATGCAGTGGTGGGCCAGCTGCAGTTCATAATTAGGATTTTTTTGGGGGGCCAAAAACAAGTTTGACATCCCTGATGTAGAGTGATATTTGGCCAAATTTTGCCTGCAAAGTTTTGGATAAGCGATTTCCACTATAGACTAACGAAAGGGGGCATAGACTACTGAACTCCAGTGTTATGGGGGCACATATCAATTTATTGGGCGCACTCATCACTGATCAGCAAAATTTGAGGGAAACACCACCGACTACCAGCTTCCAGGAAGGCACTTACCACTTACTATAAGCACTTAAGGATGACCATAAATGTTATCAGTGACATGCACCATTAACCACCAACAAGACATAGCTTTTTAAAAGTGAAGTGGTTAAAAAACAAAATATTCCACTATTTTTCATGATTGGCTGTATAACTGCACTTCTTGTTTTAGATATTATAACACATGTTTACTGTTCTAAGCATGTGGCCTGCTAAGAAAAAATGTTAAACACAATGGAGCATACACATCAAATAAACCTTGCAACACAAAAAAACTAAGCATGCACATCACACTGCACAACACACCCAACACATTACTCAGGCACCCAATTACACTCAGCCCACTGCACCATGCACCACAATAGACTCAGCACTCTGTATCATGTACACAGATACACAGTATATACACAATACATTGTGGAATGCACCCATATATACTCAGAACACTGTGGCACATTGCCTATGTTCACAATACATTATAGTACAGCCCAGCAACAGCAACCAAGTGTTAAAAAGTTCCCCAGAAGAATATATGCAGAAAGAGTGCAGTTGTAGTGAATGAGTCTTGGCCAAACAGATCACATGAGTAATGAGATTGCTGAACTTTTTTCTCTGGGAAAAGGCAAAGTAGAATAATACTATGCTATGAAGCATTCACTGGTGCCAAGACCTTCAATCTTTTTGAGTGATAATAAATTATGTGGAAGAATTTAGAATTCATGTGATGTTTGATAAGTCCTATCAGACCTTGATGTTACCGACAAAGTCTGTTTGCCAAAGCATCAACTATGTGCTCATCTGCATACATCTTCCTATGTGACTGCCACTATTTGGATTACTTTACTACTGTGTGGCTATGTTGGAATTACGCAAGGAAACGTCAACATAAAACTATAACATTTCTACCTAGGGAGCTCCGGTTTTAGGGTGCTGCTGCAGCAACCCTCCTAAATCTCTCTGTTCAGCAACATGGATTTTTATGAAAGTGACCCTCCAAGTGATACCTACAGGCTCCACTGTCAGTCTGACAGCTCAGTCCTCTTCTGGATCAAGATTGCTGACAGAAGCTCTTGACAAATTGAATGCAGGGGGCATGGTTGTCAAAGTGACATATAAACCCTGTAGTGCTCCTATGACCAGATTTGCAAATTACACAAATTCTATGGAAGTGGGCTGTTAGTTTGATAATCAGCCACTAAGAAAACAAACAGAAAAATTAAATCAGATTTAAAATTCTAATTATTAATATGTGAATAAAATATTGGCGATGCTAAATAAAACTACATATCCTTGTTTATAACACAAGCAAAGGATAGTTACCTTAATGTCAGTGGAAGATACCTTATTTCCATTCCCTGCTCCGGACACACAGCTACTCATTGCTGCAGAACACATTGCACTAGCATGCTGCCAAGGCTGCTTTAAAATATTCGGTATCACTAGTCAGTTGTGGTATGTTTAATGCATAACACCATACCAAGATGGCATGAAAGGGCTCTTACAGAACATAATGCCAATAAAAGCTAAGTACATACATGCAATAATTGTCTTTCACGACCCTTTCCAACGACAAAGGACTGCACGATGTATGAACGAGTGCTGTACATACAGCGCCTTCTGCTCTATGGAGAGGGGAGGGGGTGAACGGCAAAGTGGCACCCTGCTGCACTCTCACCCCTTCATTGGCATTACAATCGTTACTTGTCCATCATCTCTGGATGGTCATTCGGACGATGGGCGACTAGCACTGTACACACGCCAGATTCTCAGATATCAGTCCTGAGTGGATTATCGGACAAGAACCATTGCACGTGTGTATGTAAGTGACCAACTAAAGAACCAACTCGCATAGTGCCAGGGACACAACTTTTCATGTAAGATTGCCCTAATAATGCAGTTCAGTTTTTTCTTTATATATACTGTATGAAACATTGATAAAATGTATGTTTATTGCAATATATACATATCTATAAAAAATAGCTATCATAGCTTACCCTAAGGAATAAATATATTCATAGCAATAATTATTGTTAGAATTATAAAAAGTAAAATAGTATTCTTAATATTATTCCTTAATTATGAAGCATCAAAAAATAATGCTGCGCAGTGAAAATCATTCATCCACACAACAAATGTTTTTATGCATGGCACACTTAGTATGCGTTTTTCTCATCTGCTCGCTGAACTGACGTCATAGCGTTGTCACAACAGGAATAAAGGTTATTTGAAGTGATATACACATGGGAACACTAATTTCCCCATAGTGATATGACGATACAGTGGTATCTTTATAGACTGCTTGTTTCAGCATTTGCTATAATTAGGTATTTTTTTTCTGTATCTGCTTAGAGTGAATACTAAAAACAATGTTTTCATATATGTGATTCCTCTTTGCGGAATAACAGGTCATCAACCTGATGCTATAAACAGATTATTAAACACTGCTACTTTATACTTGCTAAAAGCAACTTTAAACTCTAATGCTAATGTGTATGTTATCCTGAAATGCAATATTCCTCTGAAATACATATGCCACGTTAGGGGTATAGTAATTTTTCAGTTGATTGAGTTGATTTATATATGGAAATGTACAAATGTCTATGGAAAGACCAACATGTCTAGCTGAACATGTAAATTGAAACTGTTGGAGAAAAATTTCAGTGTGAAATGCATTTTGCCAATCTAAACGCATAATTCAGTATTTCAAAATCCATAAAAATAATTCCAGTACACTTAGGATTTCTTGAAGTAGGCTGACAATTGTGCTTCTACTGCTGGGAAATCCAAACCATTATTGACAGTCTTATCTGACTTCTCTGCTAAGCTGCAATTTCCTTAAGCCACGTACACACTTCCAATTATTGTCATTGTAAAGGATCTTTTACGATCCTTTCCAACGACTATGGACTACACGATGCATGAGCGAACGATGTATATACAGCACCGTTCTGCTCTATGGAGAGGGGAGAATGACGTAGCGGCACCCTGCTGCACGCTCTCCCCCTTCTCTTGCATTACGATCGTTCGTCATTCATCGACCGTTGATCCACCAGGATGGTAATTCGGACAATGAACGACGTGCCCTGTACACACTCCAGATTCTCGCCCGATATTGGCCCTGAGCTGATTATCAGGCGAGAACTATCGGAAATGTGTACCTAGCTTTACTTCTATCCCCATCTCCATAATACAACGAAGGAGTGATCTATACACTGGGCAAAGGAGAACAACACTGCTTAGGATTTCAGTTCAGCAGAGAAAGTATTGTCAGGACACAACAAGTTAGGAGCTCACTCTATTTTTGGAAGATCAACAGGTACTTGCTGAGTGGCAAACCTGCGGAAATGTACATATGTCCCTAAACATGTTCATCAAGGCTTCCTGCAAAGGCCAAGTGTCCCTAAAAATATAATGTAATGATCGATTACATAGGGATTAGGACCCCTTCCCCCATCTGATATTTATTGATGTGTGTGTCCCTGCAATTATTGATTAATTAATTATTAATGTAATTGAGGAATTACTTTGACTCCTGCTCCCAGTTATGGTGGTCACAGGGAAACACCACATCCTAAAATGGGCAAAAGAAATAATATTTATCCGTTAATTGCTGTCTGCAAGAAAGGAGGAAGTTTTGGTTAGTTCCTGTTCTAATAATGAGCTAAACAGGAAGTAAAGGTCAATCCAAAGATGCCAAAGTGTGCAGTAAACTAAAGGTCAATCAAGACAGGAAAATATCACCTTACTTTACATCTCTGCTTATTGCTGCTGCAGCTGGGTGGGAGTGATGTAACTGAGCCTTACCGCAAGATCCTAGCAAAACTATGAACACCAAATTTTGATATCTTACTCATGTACAGTATTACAGTGCATTCCCATGAGATTTGAATGCTCAACTCACAAAATAACTTGCAAATAATAACAAAAATACATAGCTGCCTTGTACACATTCTCTGTACTATATTTAAGAATTTATTTAGTCCTCTAGCTGTTACCTTGGGACTACAGAATGATTTGTCTTTATGTTGTGGAGAAAAGCATAGGATTAGATTTGAGTAGTTCAGCAAAACAAGACTTGTCAGGGCTGACATTGCAGAAAGTCTTTGTGTTGTAAGCCCACAATATTCTGATTGCATTTCTGACAGATGCACCAGTCTTTTCTGTACTTGCAAGGTCATTAAAATGGGAAAATGTTTATTCTTTTTTCTGTTTGCTCTTTAATTTATGTTTTTACATGGTAGATATAGTCTACGAGATGAGTGTTTTTATGCAATACTTTAAGTTTGAGGCTAGGGCTATAAAAAGACAGCTCTAGTGTGTGTGAATTACCCTTCTGATATAAGGAATCACTCATGGTATATCAGCCAGATACAATATTACAGCTGAGCCTTGTTTAAAGATCTGTTTTCTAAACTTCCTGCTACAGGGTCAGCATCCAAGGGAGAGATAAACCAGAAATCCAATTGGATCAGATAACATAAGTCCCGCACACAGTAATATCAATATACACCTGATCACATTCCAAAATGCCACCAGGAGAATTAATAACAAGAACAACAACTGTATGTTTCTACTACTTTTCTCTCCAAGGACTCAGAGAATTACACAGAGCATGGTAAAGGCATACAAACAGTATTGTCAAGGGCAATGACTAATGAATTCCAAAGGTTAGAGCAAATAAATTTGTATTTAGTCTGTTTTAAAAAATAAATTACCATTGAAATTTAGGTATACCAGTTTATATCTGAGATTAGGGTAAACTAAGTGAGTTATGTGTGTTTACTCCAGCTGCAGCATTGGCTGGATAGCAGTACTTGTTCACTGATTGGCTTTCTTGTTGATTAAATGAATCCAATGATAAAGATATATTTTAATCAATTGTTCATAGAAAGAGAATCCTTGACAGATAAACTATGTAAAGTGATGCACAAAGAAGCACCTGGTGATGTTCCTAGCACACCTAGTGCATTTGTTTTGTTTCCACTTGATTTATTGTTGTATTGTGCAGATACAGAAACTACCTGTGATTACATCTTTGAAATCTTATGTAGTTGAAAAAGACATGTCATTACAATTAAATAGTTTAATCAAACATTGCTTTAAAAAAATCATTTATAATTCTCACCATTAGCACGTCAGTTGAATCCATACTTTGGCGCTTTGCAGCCCTAAAGGCGATACTAGAATGTTTAGCATTTACTACTTTTTTGTTTTGGATGCCTACATCTACACACTGCAATCTGCTATAGTTCAATTCATGCTGCCACCTGGAAATACCTGGTCTTCATTCATAGTTTGAACAATTCCAAGGTGTCAATTCACTATAGAACTGCTACTATTGTATGTCATGGTATTATCAGCATTCACTGAACACAGTATTGACAGTTGAAATCATTATGTGTTCACTAAGCAAGATTTATGTTATAATTTTTTGATTATAATGTATTCTGCTACTTACCTTTAACAATTGTATTGTGCATTGTGGAGCCACAATTGCATGGCAGAGCTGAGTTGTGAATTAAGCCGGTACTGCCACAAAGTATGTCACCAGTATGTCCTCCGGTGTAAAGTAAAGTAAATCCAGCAGGGTCTCAAGGCCAGGAACTGCATGACTTCTCTGTTAGAGGGTTTGACATACAAGTGAAGAACTAGATCCCTTTTTGTTAGTTCCAGGACCATTGAATACCAGAGAACTAATTGGGGGATTTGTATCTCAATCTGAGTCTGGCATTACAGCATCAACCCACACAGTCCATCTCTCAGGGCCTACAGAAAGGGCATTTCTATATTAGACATTCTGTGTGTGAAAGACAGCATTGGAAAAATTTCAATATTATCAGACTACAGATAAAAACGGAGTAGACCAGTGGTCCTAACTAAGGTCCTTCCAGAGGTTGCCAGCAATAATTCAGGTTAGTATAACTGACACCATTGTTCTTTCTGGCTATCTGTAGAAGTGACGTGCTGACCAGCAATGTTATAGACATTCTTCCCACTGACCACCACATTATTGTACTTTAAGTATTATATAAAGTATTTACAGCAGGGATTGCCTGAAGACAGAAAGGTATTTCAAGTGACCCCATATGTTAAAAATGTGAAGAAACATTGGAGTAGACTGAAACAGACCCTACAAAATTGTTGGGTGAATGGTACTAATCAAACAGATTATTCTGTTGCTATGCAGATTCATTTTTTTTTTTTTTTACATGATCGATGTGAAAGATAGATAAAGTAAAATAATAACCTCCCTAATAAATTTAGGTAACAAAAAAATCCCTAAAACCACACAAAAAGATTGAAGATTAATCCTTTCACTTTCTTTCCAACTTTCCAAAATCTTTTTTCAAATGTTAAGTGTACAAGATGAACAGAAGACCCCACATACATGAGTCTCTTTAGGTGTACCGTATTTCGCAGAATACATTCAGCTTCTTCATATTAAAGATAAATATGCTTTTCATATTATAAAAAAGCATATATTCATCAAAGGGGTAGCCATTTGTCAACTGTGCATATGGGCTATGATAACTTTACTATTCCTTGCATTAAAAGGTATAGCGGCTTTATAGCAAGCAGTGCAAATGGAGGACAACTGCCAAAAGTAGATGTAGAAGACTCTGCCCCTCTCACGCTTTAAGCTATCAACACATTCAAAATAAAGACACTCCGACAGACGGGAATAAGGCAAGCCATACCAATACCAGTGGCACTCACTAGTGGATGGCTATGTAGCTAATGCTTGACTTTTACATTTTCAAACTTTCATTTTCTGGAGTGTACCTTTTAATGAGAACAAAATAACACTATTGGGTCATGTAGCATCTCACATGTAGTTGATGTTCAGGTTTAGAAGCAGTAACCACACCACGACCTTACTGCTAGTTTTAACAAAATCTGTTACATATTAGTAACAAGGAAACAGGCAAAAATAGTCATAAATGTTAGGGAAAAAAAGGCATAAAAAAATAGAGGAGGTCACTGCACAGCCTCTTTTTTTCACTCCAAAGAGGCCTGGTATTTAAATTCAAACTTAAATCTACTTAAAGCATGTGTAAGCATTACTAAATCCCGTAATTATTTTGATTAAATAGAATAACCCTTCTTGTCATGAATATAAAAAATGCTGTTCAGCTTCCTAAAGTGTCTAAAGCGTAAAAAAAGATTACATGGTCAATAGATGCCGGTAGCATTGTAAATGTTTCTGTCATTGAAAACAATCAATTGTATTTACTCTGACATCAAATGAAGAAGTCATTACCCTACTTAAAGCATACATGATACACCCCCACCTCACTCCCACCAATTTCCTTCATGTTAAGAAACAGCTTTACCAGTGTTTTCATTTTCCTGAGGTCAAAACCATTTGACCTTCTGCAGCTCCTCTCCTATTAGAAAGAACTGGTGCTGAATTCCAGGCCTACTGTCTATTGTTTTCTGGTCTTGCTTGTGCCACATCATCTTTGCCATCACACTTTTCAGGACCAGAGAAGATTCCACCACTAAACAGCTAATAGTGCCTCCATGGACTAGGTAACAGTGTAGGTACCTGAAGAAGAAACTTCCATCTTTGTAGCTCACATAATAAAATACTTGGCATGTTCCCATGACTTGGGCAACTTAGAGGGATTTTGAGGGTTTTTTTCTTTTGGGAATTTTTTTTGGTACTGTTTGGGAATTAATTTCCATCTTTGCCTCATTTTAAATCAGCAGTTGCACAAGTAACCAGCTAAGATAGCAGCCATATGTATTTTGTGTAGTATGAAGCTTTTCCTCTGCCTAGGAGCTTCCTGTATCCTACGAATAAGATGAGTCAGTGCTACATTTTTTTATTTATGCAGCATGACCGGTCTTATCCCCCCCCCCCCCCCCATAATTTTCTAAGTCAGTCTATAGTGAGCGGTTACTCTCAAGGCTTTGCTCTTTGCATATACATGTACAGCACATTGATAACAGTTTAAAAATATCTTTAAATGAAAGTATATTTGCCCGAAGTTAGCTTTAATAGCACTGTGTGATGATGTAGAGCCGGACTAGTTATTAGTGCTACCACTAGAGCTGCTGTTTGAGGTATATATCAGAGGATGTAATGGTGTTCCTCTATATCTATATGGTTGCAACTTAAAAATCCTTGAGGAATACAAGTATACCTCCCTTTGGCTAAGGCACAGTATACTGCTGTCAGAATGTACAATACATTAAATACAGCTCCTTATGAAGAAAGGGTTTGCTTCCCCTCAGCTGAGCTGCATTGAACTCCTGTCCAAGCTCATAATACCATAAATACTGCAGGTAATCTAGTCGCAAGTTTTTCCACTCGCTTTAACTTGTGATTTCCATTGTTTTACCTTAATAGATGCTACTTTCTTAGAAGAAAGGTCAAAAGAAACAGCAATTACAAGAGATTAATACAAATGCCTTCCATTCACTGTGACATTTACTGGTAAATATTCTTTGCAAAGCAAATTAGAAGAGCTTCATCCTATGCTTAGGTAGTTATGCTTAGGTGTTAGGTAGCAAACTTGTAAATATTACTTTATCTTTACTTCCATTTCAATTTATTCTGCCTATGCAGAGCTTATGCAGATGATTCCAGCGCTTATTAGAAAAGAGGAATCTTCTAACACACATGGGATCATATCAATATATATCATTGCCATAAAACACAACACAAACATGATTGTATAAACTGACTTAAAGTGTTTCTAAACCAAAAACTGTAAACCCAACATGTTGTTTTTTTCCTGTAATAAACAAAAACCTATATTTTGTTTTCAGATGAACTAGAATTACTCTATTCAATGCACAGCCAGACACACTATAGTAAAACAAAGATATTTACCCATCCACTAAGGTTACTACACAGAATTTACACAAGGAGTCTACAAGTTCAATAAAGGAACACAAATAAAGGGCACTATTTTTTAAACATATTACAAACTTATTTTAATGTGCAATGCCCTTCATAAGTAAGTCTTCTTTTGTGAGGGTATAATTGTACTTTAATCAATAAAGGACACAACATCAAAGTCATGTCACCATAAAACAAAAAGTTGATGGACATGGAAGTCACTGTGGGATTAATTGCAAACTGCCCCATAGATGCCTCCTCTTTCTGTTCTAAAGCCCAGAAATCCGGGCTCTGGATTTTTTTCCAGCTACTCTCTAACCAGATAGCTACAATTAGACAGGATTTGAAAAAAAACGAGCTTTCTGTGGCTACTACAATGCCATGAATGGGGCAACTATAAACATACCACCCACTGACTACACATAGGTGAGATGTGTAGAGATAAATTCCATGAAAGGTAAGCCCCACAAGCTTACCTTGAACCTGGATAAACCTATAAATAGCTATAGAAAGTTTTCTTATGACTATGTTTTTGAAACTTAAATGAAACTTTGAGATCTGCTTGGAGTGACTAATGTGACTACACAATGATAAATAAATGCAACTTTTATTCCGTTTACAATTGAGATGTGATGGAGATGCTTCACTGTATGTCCCTTCTAACCAGCTTGTGACCTCCTTTTGAGCTGCTTTGGAATTTTTATATATGTTGGGGAGAAAAGCGGTTCCGTCACAAACAATTGCCTACATTCAGTGCCAAGGTGATGAAAGTTAAACTGGAGGAAGCAGGCAATGAGATTATGTTTCTCTATACCCATAGGAACTTGCATAAACTCCATGTAGAAATTTAGGTATTGCTTGCAGTGCTCTTCCTATGCAGGGGTTAACGTAAGTTATTGGTATTCCTGGTGAATAAGCTTCATATCCATGGCCACAGTCCAGTCATCTATACAAATGTAAGCAGTAAGACTAGCGTGGCTTTGTTATGTTCAAGGAGGGTAGGAAGGAGAGGACCCCTACTTGGTACTACACAGAAGGGTCAGAATCAAAGCATGTTCTTTCTTTATTAGTGTTGGGTAACTTGGAGTTATATTAATCTAACCACATCAAATGTTCTACTTGAAAGATACTGACCTATGATTTCTGATCCTGCTGTGAGCATTGTAAACCTCACATAACCCCAGAATATTATTCTTTGCATTTTCTATTGAGTATGTTCTTGGTTTTATAGGGTTTTGTACAGTTACAAATATACCAACAAAGCCCATTTGTTGTTTTTGTTTCCTTATAGCATGAAATAAAGAACTTCTGTTCTAAAATGATTATGGCTCTTTAAAGCTGAAAAAGATATAACCTTATAAAAAGACCTGTGCTGTGCAACATGAAACTGCCATTGCTGTGGCTGGTAATTGCAACTTTACTCTGTGCACTCCCACAGTTTTAGAGAATGAAAGGTCGCTGTAGGTGATCAATCTAACATGACTGTACGTCCAGCTTCAAAGAAAACCCTGCCCAGGTCATACTGCACATACCGTATTGAGATAGAAATGATCCTCTAAACTCTGACATACAAATTCAGCTGAAAACATGCAAACGTTTTATATTTCTGGCTAGACTTGGGAACATTGGTTGCTGAAATACCACTTTTACATTGACCTCTAAATTGTTCTCGTGAAAATGTCAACACCTGCAGGAGCCTTCTTTAATTCAGGTCTGTCCTTTTATCTCACTTTAACACAGATACTGCATATCTTGATTTTGAAGAAGAACATATTCATTCATGTTTTGAATTCACAACCAATACACCAACTCTGAAGGTCAACAGTACTTGATCTACATAGAAGTATACCGACCTTCCAGGTTGTCAAAAGAAACAAAAGTATATCTAGATTGTAATATTGTGACTGTCCCCGTATGGAAGATAGATTTCAGTTGCTTGGAAGTTAGGAACGTCTTCTGTTTGCCCTGAGACCTTTTTCTTGCAGTGTTCTGTTTCCTGGCAGCACAAATTAATATTGTTACTTATGGGCTGCAAAACATATCGCTTTCTAATTATGGCTTATTCATTTTTATAAAGGGTCCTTCTTGATAACTTGCGCTGAATATGTCATATCTTGTATTTTGCATATACTGCTTGGCTTGTGTATAAACAAGTAAACTACTAGGGGAATTCTGATTTAATTTGGTGATAGGAACATCTCAACGGATAGCATCTAAAAATACTAGATGTAATAAAACACTTTGTGCACTTTCCTTTTGCTGTCGAAACAATTTAACATATCTGATGCTGTGTTTTTAGGCTGGTGTTTAGAACTCATCAGAACAAGTTTATATTTAGTCAGCCAGGAAGAAACTCATTGTACCTAAGTAAGGAGGACATTAAACATAAGCAGTGTAGAACTTTCTGCCCAAACATTACACACATCTTGTTTGCAAGTGTCTAAAGCTCCTGCCTGTAAAAATGTTGAAAAAAAACTTCAAGGTTCTTTTTTTGCCAAAATCTCTAGACGTCATGTGATATTCAATGTCATCTGAGAGCTGCAAAGGCTGTGGTATACCAGCAACATACGTCATTTAATGGCTTTGCCTTGGCACCAGCTAAACTGGCCAAATGCCTAAGAGAGACAACTTCAGTATGGGGGGATGTTGTCATATGAATACCAATAAGCTCGAGGAAGTGTGGTAGAAGGTATATATTTCACCTTTTTCATATCCTCAGAACAATGCTTTTTTTACCTTTTACCTCTTTTCTAATTCAACCTAACCGTTGGCTAATGACAAGTCTTTATTGCAAAATAAACAGGTGGTTTCTCTTCTTCAATAAAATACCTTTACCTGACTGATTGCAATATTTTAAATTCACTCTTTTATTAATTGCAGAAGGGACATGCAAAAAAGAGAAACTGATAAAGCAGAGAAGGGGGGGGGGGGAATATATAAGTAATCTTTATTTATTTATAAATAAAATATAATACATAATCAAATAAAAAAAAAAAGAAATTACCTAAATGAGCACTATGCAGAATAATACTAATGTCACCACGATCTAAGTGAAGAAAGATCAGAGAGAGGGACGCAATTGTCTCAGTTTCCCAACGCGTTTCATTGTTATAGGCTTCCTCAGGGGAGGTAGAGACAAGCAGTCACCTTGTGAGATTGTTGTAACCTTAGTATTATTAGTAGAGATTTGCTAAAAGCCCCCCACCCCCACCTTTATCATTTTCTTATTTATTTTCTAACCAAAATAAGTAATATACCACACTTCGACTGTCTCCCTCCACTTCGTATGACTAGTCCCCCAAAGGTCCCATGACTAGTTGCAGCTCTCCAACAATTCTTCAAATTAACAATAACCTAATCAAAGCTACAATAAGAGAAGGATGAAGCCTGCAACTGCTGGGATCACCTTCTGAAAATGGTCATTGGGTGTTTGTCATGTTAATCCATTGGCTTCAGTTCCCAACCGGCCACAAGTACATGAGGAACATGAGGATCAGGAGTTCTGACTTTGCTGGTGTCATGCTTCTTTCAGGGTAAGAAGAAGATATTTAGACCAGAGAACTTGTGTTTTTAGAAAGAAGTCAGCAATGGTTCCCAGTTTTTCTCCAGTTGTAGATGCAGCAGTTCCTAAGCCATATAAAATCCCATCACTACCATCACTTAAGCATAAGTTAGTTAAAAGTCATTTTATATCCACAAAAGATAAAAATAAAGAAAAAAGACAATTTGGTATGGTTGCTTGCAAAAAAATGTAATCAATGTAAATGCATCTATACGGATAAAGATCCATTTAAGGTGCCCATCCAATTTGTTCCTCATTCTGTTATTTTGTTACCTGTGTCAGAGGTAACCTATTAGATAATTATGTTACAGCTCAGGACGACAAGATTTAGGGGTCCAAACTCCTTGAAGCTTTCTACTATGATGTTAAATATATATACAGAATATATTATTCTTTATATGCTTTCTTTTGGAAGCAGCTTGAAATAGATTATTTTTTTTACTGTAATGCAATTTACTGTTACAAATGGTAGAATAGCTTTAAAGAGGACCTGTCATGTCCCTTCTTACCTGCTTCTTTGTAGTCTGCCATCGTCTTTATCCCAGAAGTGATTGTCATTTTGAGATATTGCACAACCGTACAAGTTCACACACTACAATGTATCTACTTCAGATCTACAAGCACTTCTGGAGTCAGATAATGACAAATCTCTAAAGCTATGTAGGCACATCAGATAATTGTTTTCTGAGACAAACCGTCATGCTTGTTTTGTGCATAAATCTGACATATGCACAGCTGTCCCCTCATCATTCATCAACCATCCACAGCGAATTGATGGACAACAGATTGGGAATGGCTGCTGTTTACTTCTATGGCGGAGAGCGCAGGAGTGTGCCACTCACTGATCCTCCCCCACCCCTCTCTATGATATCCAATGACAACTCTCTGACGTCCATCGGATATCTGCTGCATTACAGGAGACTGAGACAGGTAAAGATCTGACATGTTCTCTTCATTTTGGAATATACAATAAAAAAAGCCAAAACTGCATTTTAAAACCCCAATTTGGTTTTAAGTTCCACTTTACCCCTGATTAATACTTATTCAGTCTGGCAGGGAGGTTGTGGTCCAGTTGCAGCTTCCTCACGCCCGACTTGCTCGCTTGCAGGAGACCCCACATGTAGTATGTCACCTGCTATAGCCAATAGAAAACAAATGGGAACAGCAATAAGTTGTTCAGTACTGCTCACTACCGCCCCCTGTAAAATGTGCAAATGTTGATTTTATAAACACTGCAGAGGGGCAGATGTGGTTGACAAGGTGCCAGAAGGTTGTTTCAGTCTATATTCACTGATAGGTTTATAAACTGGCATTACTATTTTATGTTGAATTCAAATCATTTAACATCTGTACCCACATCTCATTTGGTAATCAGAATTGTGTTTCCTGCATGTTTGTTTTTTCAATTTGTAATAACCATGGTCATTTCAGGACCAGCATAGATATATACCAAAAAACAATTTTATAAATACTTGTTTTTGCCACTTTTCATTCTTTGCTGCATCTCAGTACTGCTGGTCTACTGCAACCATTTTACATCCATTTCTGTCTCCATGTGCACATGTAACAATGGCTGTATGATATTTCTCAGGGATGCATGTGCATTGTGTTTTAAAACTGCTACTAGTGGTCTACACAGGAAACCAGCGAGGCAAGGGGACAGAGAAAAACTGTTGTCACCCTATACCAGGAAGTACCTGAACAAGGCAGGGTCACCCGGGATTCATTTAAAATACATGTATGATTTATCTTTTTCAACTATTTTAAAAAATGATATTGGTAGTAGTAATGATAATAATATTAATAATAAAAATGTAATAATAATAAAGGATTATGACAATAATAGTAATAATAATATCAGAGGATAAAAATAATATTGTTATTGTTACTAATCATACATAACTGAATAAAATGATAACAATAATATTATGAATAAACTATAAATATTGATAAAATAGTAATAATAATTTTTATGATGATATATTCAAAAAAAAAAAAAAACATGCGGTTAGGTTAATTGGCTTCCCCCAAAATTGACCTTGGACTGTATTAAAGACATATGACTATGATAGGGCTATTAGTGAGTGAGCCCCTTTGAGGGACAGCTAGTCACATGACTATGGACTTTGTAAAGTGCTGCATAATATGTTGGTGCTTTATAAATACTGTGTAATAATAATAATAACTTTGTTGTTGTTAAAAATCATAAATAAATAAATAATTAAATAACACTAACAACAGTAGTATTAATATGTTATAATAAATAACAAAAATTATATTAATAGCAATATAAATATTGATGAATAAATAAAAAAAACAATATTGTTGCTAAAATATTAAATAAAAATTTTAAAATAATAAATAATTATAGTAATAGTGTTATTTTATATTGACAATGGTAATAATGAATTAACTCCTAGATTGTAAGCTCTTCGGGGCAGGGTCCTCTCCTCCTGTGTCACTGTCTGTATTCGTCTATCATTTGCCCCCCCTATTTAATGTACAGCGCTGCTTAATATGTTGGCGGTATATAAATCCTGTTTAAAAATAATAATGATAAAATAATATTACTGACTGTAAAAATAAATAATGATAATACAAGTAATTTTAATACTGATTATGCTAATAATGATACATAATAATAAAACAAAAAAAAAAAGAATACCTAATATTTATTATTCTAATTGTTATGATTCTATTTGTATTCCCTCTGCCATGTGTGTGATGGATGTGTGACCTCCTATGCCATGCACATGTGAGCTGTGATCATGGCTGGTCCATGCAGGATGATGATGGTGGTGATGATGATGATGATGATGATGGTGGTGATGATGGATGAAGTTGTGTGGTTGCCCATTGACCTCCCTCCCTCTCCTTCCTCTGTCCCTGGCAGTGTGGGGCTGATCGGACCAGACTTTAGACACAAGAAGTCGTTCTTTGTCAGGGGGGTCTGAGCAGTCCCTCCCTCCGCTCCCCTCCCCCTGAATTCACTTGCAAATCAGAGTGTGTGTGCCGGAGCAGGCTCGCTCAGTCCTTAACCTTTCCATGCAGAGTTGTGCGGCTCCAGTAAGAGCAGAGGCAGCCAGTGTCATCCTTCAGGGAGGGGATCTCTCCCATTCTCTCCCCCATTCCTATTATTAGCCCCTGTGATTCCTCTCCCTGCTGCTGGTGCAGGGAGCCCCAGTTAGAGAGAAGTAGCTCCATCAGAGGAGGTGTGATTGTGGGAATAAAGCAGTGACAGCAGCACAGAAGCACTGACCAGCCTACCACTCAATGAGGTAAGGAGATCAGGCTTTCTTCCTTTATATATTCTTTCTTCTAAGACACTTTTGTCATGGTTGTAGGCTGCTATTGCTGTGCTGAGCCTTCTATTCCCCATGTAGAAAGTTAGAAGCTGCTCAGGTTATTGAAGGTCATCTCATCTACTGCTTCTTTTTTTGAGGGATCTCTATCTGTACATGGCATATCTGGGGACATCCCATCCTGCCGCCTTCCTTGGCTCAGCTCTATTCTTTCCAGGCACAGGTGAAATCCATGCTACCTATAGACCATTCTCCTGGAAATGAACCATGAACCTAGCCCCAGGCTCAGCATTGTTGTATACACTTCCCATAATCTGCAGCAGTCACGGTCAATTGGGTTAGACGTATGTATATTGGGATGGCTGCACAGTCTGGACCTAGTCTTTGACTCAGCAAAGTAAAGCTGGATTCCGTGGCATGTGGGACGCATGGCTTAGTAAGAAACAAGGGGGGAGTATGGAGATGCCAGTCTTAGGTTGGGCGCTCAGCTTTCTATGTGTGGGTTATGGATGAACATTGATGAGCGGTGGTATCGTGTTATCTACCATTGTCATCTGTAGGACGTTTAATGAGCGTTGACGCACCAGCGCATGGACATGAACTTTTCAGCCCTGTTTAAAACAAAGGATAACCTGTGCATATGTGTTAACGTGCGTTAAAACTTCTGCATTAAATGCTCTTAGACTTTCTACTGCTGAAAAGCAAAGTGTGCAATCAGATCTACCCATTCTTCTATCAATCTATCCATCCATCCATCCATCCATCCATCCATCTATCTATCCATCTATCCATTCTTCTATCCATTTATCCATTCTTCTATCCATCCATCTATTCTTCTATCCATCTATCCATCCATCCATCCATCCATCCATCTATCTATCCATCTATCCATTCTTCTATCCATCTATCCATTCTTCTATCAATCTATCCATCTATCTATCCATCTATCCATTCTTCTATCCATTTATCCATTCTTCTATCCATCCATCTATTCTTCTATCAATCTTTGTATCCATCTATCCATTCTTTTATCAATCTATCTATCCATCTATCCATTCTTCTATCCATTCTTCTATCCATCTATCTATTCTTCTATCCATCTATCCATCCATCTCTATAGCATCATACAGTTCTGCTCTTCCTGCAGAGTATCTGTGTGGCCGTCTCCTTTCTACGTGTGTGAATTCATATATTCACTGATATATTAATTACAGCAGCGTGTGGAATCACTTTTACACATTGCGTTTCTAAATCTGCTTTCACTGTGCAGCAAGAGTCAGTCTGCCAACTGTGTCATTGGAAATTGGTAGCAGTGTCACCAGGAGCAAAGTTCAGTCTCCAGCAATGGGAATGTGAATTAACAAGAAAACATTTTCAAGTGCTATGCAATTATTGTATTTTTTTTAGCTTTAGGCTTCTATTACTGTGAAAATTCAGATCTATAACAGTATGACCTATTTGGAAAGAATAATAGTGTTTTGCCAGTTGAAAGAAAAAAATTGGTAAAGCAGCAACATAATGGAGTGACGAGCACAGAGAAAGAGCAATTATACTTGAATTTGGCAAGAGGCATCCGTAACATCTCATAGAATGTACAATACAATAAAGGCTCCATCTACATCAGGTATTGCTATACTGTCTCGGGCTCTGAACATAACAGGCTGACTTTCACAGTCCACATGAAAGTCCTAACCAGAGGAATACACTTTAACTGCTGGCTGCATTTGCAAAGCACTCAGTTCTCTGTAAAAGACTCAGGACTAATACTAGATAATGACATTAATTTGATTTGCACACCTCGCTGCACATACTTCCACGGTGAGGGGGGAGAGAAATCATATCTTTGCCAGTTGGGTTACTCTCTGAATGCTTTGGTTTCTTTATCTATTCATGTGAAAAGTGGGACAAAACAAGAAAAAAAAAGTAGATGAGAAGACGTTTGATTTCCCTTTGACTTTCAAGGCCATAACATTTTTCAAAAGATGTTGCTATTTTTTGAAACGTTAAAAAAACACTCCCCATCACGTTTTCTTTTCCCTGCCCCTAGCTGAAATGCTGTGTTTGTAATTCATAGAAAAAAAAAAATCAAAGCGATTTGGTCATTGTGAACAATAAGCATCGATTTTTTGTGAAAAGCGATCCATACTTGGGAGGGCAATCCTATCACACAAACCGAAGTGGGAATCTGTGATTTCTCTACAATTGTCCTTTACAGTTATTTAGGAAATGGGCACGTTTCCACTTCTGGGAATTCACTTGTTCTTTTGGGTCCTCCAGGAAAACCAATTTGGAGCCATGAATCAGTCAAATACATACATGCCTAAGAACAAATTGACATATGCAAGATTTTTTCTTTTTTTCTTTAACTCTATCATCTTCTGTCAGCAGGCATTATTCATAGGCTTAAACAAAAACACTGCCTACAGATATTTTATAATATGCTCTATTGCATATCAGGCTATCGGGACATTTCGCTATATTTCAGCATAGCTCATCAACGCACAAAAAAAGATTAAGGGGATTAGTTGGAAAAGTGAAAAAAATTGTAATTAAGAACTTAGTTGAACTTGATTTTTTTTTTTACTGTGAAAGTGACTGTAGTTGCTTCCACATTGCTCCTGTGGGATTGAACTAATGTTCCAGTCTGATTTCTCTTTGAAGCAATGCTTATTCCCTTGGGAAATGTGATTCTCCTCTCCCTGCTCTGAGTCTGTTCCCATCAAAGGAGACCCTTTCATTTATTTGACTGCCTTGGATGTGGGTTACTTCTAATTATGGCAGGACAGGAGTTTTTCAGCAACATCTATTGCAAAAAAAATATGTTTACTATGCACTTGCCATAGTTTCTTCCAATATTCTATAGTTCACCGAATGTTTTATTAGTCAAACAGGGAAGGTCTATGCACTATTGTGTAGTTAACTGTAGATAAAAGTAGATGCTGAGACCTGGATAAGGTAGCTGTGCATTTACTTTAATGTTGTATATATAATATACTGTGATGTGACAAACCTATCTGCTAGCATAAGTACAAAATGGGGCACTTTTTTTTTTTGCCGTTCAAAAGCAGCCTTACTAGAGCATGGGTCGGTCTATTGGCCGGCAGCCAAATTAGTAAAATGGAGAGCTTTCAGAAATTAAACAGCTAGAGCTTGAAATGCTATTAGTTTGCCATTTACACTTTCCTATTTCCTTGCACTGTTCAAGGGAAAACATGTGGCCATATTAGAATTAGACAGAAAGTTCTGCATGGTGAATCAATATTCTTGCTGATTAAATGCAGGATTTGCCTTGCTATTGAACGGCAACTGTAGCATCTGAAATGTGTTCCAGTACAGATAAAATTGGGGGGGAGCTGGCTCATTTACTTCTTGCTTAGTCATGACACTATATTCTACCGACTCACAATACCTTGATATTTTTTTCTTCTTCTCAACACCCTTTAGAAATGGAAATAAGTAAATATGTAATCATGTGATTTGGTTTCTACAGTTGCAGAAAATGTGTTATTACATAGGAGCCTGTGCATTTTCCAGATTAATACTTATACCAGCCATATGGATTTGGAAGGCTGATATAAATAGATGACATACAGTAGAAAAGACTTGTGACGTGCAGTCCAGAAACTCAATGTGGTCTTTTAAATTCTTTAGTCAGGCCAACCATTTATCTATTAAAGATAATGGCTCTTTTTTTATATACTTTTCTTTCCAGACCTGTTCCAGGCTTCGCTCCCCGGGCTGAACAGTAATGTGAAAGGATGAAATAACATTGTAATGTATTTATTGCTTTTGTATAGGGGGGGGGGGGGGTTCAAGCCAGATAGTATGCTTTCCATCGCAATGTCATTTGGCCTTTTATGCTGCCCAGGCATAAATAGCTTTGATCTATTTACCTTGTAGAACTATATAATCTTACCATGTGATCTAGTTGTCTGTAAGACAGCTCTGAATTGAGATGAGATGTGTGTGCATCAGCTGGTGGTACGGTAAATGCATTCAGACAGAATTTTAAAACTATATTGAAGTTCTGTATAAAAGCATGTTTGTGCTACCCTGGCAGTATGCAGTTGGTTATGGGAAAATATCAGACACAGTTTTTGAATAAACCCAATCTTTGGACTTGGGTTATCTTTTTACCTTTCTGAACACATTTTAGACATAAGAAACAGAGTTCGCTCCACAGTTTTTTTTAATTACAGAAAATACAGAATTGTTTTGATAAGCTCATTGTCATTGGCATAAAATGATTTGTATATAAAAATGTAAAAAAGTGCTTTTTATTTTGTGGTTCCAGTGTCCTAAGTTCTACCCTGCAGTTAGATGTATTAATCTACATGGCAATGTGGTCAGTGAATTATATTGAGCCCTAGTGGACGAACGAATGTACATTGGGCCACAAGTTGTTTTATTTTATGGACCTCCCCTCCTGGTTTAGTAGCACACATAAAGAAAGCAAAAAACCCTTTTGGAGAACTCTAAACAATGAGTCATAATTTTTTTTTCCTTTATACTAATGTAAATATACAGAGAAACACAACTGTCTGGAAGTTAACATACTTTTTGTATAACTGAAACAGAAAAGCAATGTGTATTAAGTTGTATTAGTTGAAAGTGCATTTCACAGCAGTCTAAATAAATATGGTGGTACAAAAGGCTAGGCCTACAGCTGGATGAACCCCACATATATCTTGAAAAGGATACTTTAAAAAATTTAGACTCTTTCTTTACAATGCTTGGATATAGACATACTTTGCTTATGCCAAACTTTGAGGTGAACTTACAATCTAGAGTAAGGTGAAACCCACCCAGTCTTTTCTTGTTCTGTATCCTGTGGTCATCATGTTATGTGGAAACTGGCAAGGACTCAACTCTATAAGTGAAATAGATGAACCTTCTGTAGGAACTTCTATATACTTTAGCTATATGGAACCACCATTGAATCAATTACCAGTGCATTGGGTTGGCAGGGATTGGCTTCTCCAGTATATCTAACCCAAATGACCACTCATGGTGGGCCCCACTGGGTTTGGCAGACATTGGCTCCTTCAGTATATCTGACCCAAATGACTACCCATGGTGGGCCCCACTGGGTTTGGCAGACCTTGGCTCCTTCAGTATATCTGGCCAAAATGACTACCCATGGTGGGCCCCACTGGGTATGGCAGACCTTGGCTCCTTCAGTATATCTGGCCAAAATGACTGCCCATGGTGGGTCTCACTGCGTTTGGGAATGGATAGGTCTTAACACAAAAGCTAGGCCCATTGAAAGAACTTAAGGGTCACATTCCAAGTCATATAATTCTTCTTAAGTAGCAACAGGGACAAGGAAAATGAACTGGGCCTTGCTTAAGTATACCATGCAACAGCACTTTGTGTAATAGCTCATTTGCAAGTTGACTTGTAACTGAAATTACTAAACTTGGCAAAACACCTCGGTTATAAGTAGGGTTGTGTGTGCATTTTAGTTAGTGGTGGTGACGGTCAGGGAAGGGGGGTTAATGGGTTTAAATGTGTGTTGCTAAATTGATTAGAGGTTGGAGGTCATGACCACAGGTTAATTACAGATCAACAGATGCAAACCAAGAAGGTCTATAACATGGACTATTGCTTGTACTCTACCTATCCCATAGTCTGCATGTTAAATGCAAGCAGGACTAACATCTGTTACATCACGTAGTTTTATGTTACTGGACCAGTGATTAGTAAACTATGTCTTCTCTAGGCCTTATCTGCAAAGAACGGGGTCATGTGTGAAAGGCCAAAAGATATCAAGTCAAATATAAAATGCTGGTAAATAATAGATTGATGTTATGGGAACCAGATCTCTGGGAAAGTAGTCCTTGTGTGACTAGGGTTGTCATCTGCCAGTTAAAATGGAATGTGTCGCCAGGGTTAATTATAGGAAAATATGTAATAAAAAGCGCTTTTCCATCTTTCAAACAATAAGTTAAAAATATATGAAATCACCACTCACAATTTGTTTTAGTGAAAACTATTGGAATTTTTTTTCTGGCCACCTGCGTGTATACGTTGATCTGATGATGGTGAGACAATCTTAGTTTGATCAGACAGTATGATAGTTATACTTTAAATCAGAGTTTACCAAACCTGTCTACAAGTCCTACCAACTTGTGGGACCACACAGGTACATAATCTGTATTGTTAGGATACTAATTACTCTTTCTGTGTGTATAGGGTTACCTGCAAAATATGCATCAATGGTGGGACTTGAGGACAGGTTGGGGAAACACTGATTTAGGTCTTGTAGTTTCTGTTAACATTACATAAATGAAGTTTTCAAATCTTTAATCACAGCTAAAGAAAGATGTGGCTGTGTATAGAAATAACATTTTTTGATTTAGGGGGAGAGTAGTTATTATCAGAAGCCCAGAGTGTGTGCACTTTAAATCTGCTCAAGTATGCTAATTCTGTTATCTGGGTGTAATGTTTGCAGCTGGTTGGCAGCTTGTAAGCAGGATGCTTCTCCAGCAGATTTCTTTTTTATATTTAGTGAAATAGATGTTTTGGCTCAGAAAAGGGTCACATTTTTCTTGCTTCCATGTGATATTCTGTAAGAAATGTTCATGTTTCAAGGTGAAAGTAGAGGTGAGCATGAAATAGACCCCATCACAGCAAATGGTTTGGTTTAAATTCAGCTTTCCCATACAATGGCTGCAGAAGCTGATTAATCATGGTGATTGTGGTGGATCAGTTCCTTAGTGGCGGTAAAAAATACAGGTCTGTTAAAAGGGATAGGTATTTCAGCATCATTATGAAAGTAGTAATTTGAGGTTCAGATGTAGCTGGATCTGCCCTCCAGTCTCGATCTGAGAAACATTTGGAGCGAGGAAGTATGAATGCAATGTTCATTACTTTAGAACCAATTTGATGCAAAGTGATCAGCCAAACATAACATAACTCATTTATATTCTTGTCGTAGCACAGGGCATTCTAATGCAAACCTTTACATTTGTTTCAGATAGCAAAAAGACATTCCCAGTCTCCAGTGGATGAATGATGCTACATGCCATTCAGATGACCTACATGGATTTGTGCTTTAGCATGGTCTTTAAAGTCATTTGTGCTGTCTGCTGTTGTGTAAACAACTGAGAAATTGGAATACAGGAGTACTGAAAAAGTAATAAATTATATATATATATATATATATATATATATATATATATATATATATATATATCATATTAGGATGGTCCTCATCTCTGCACCTCTTTTCTTCCACTCATCTCTGCTTCCTTTATGCTCTGCTCCCCTTTGCATCCTTCTCCATCACTGGTCACTTTTACATCCCCTCCAATCAGTGGCCTCCTGTACACTCCCAGTATTGCTTCTCCATATTGGTAAATTTCCAGAAGTGAATTCACAAGGCCATGGGTGATGGTGACCTATTTCAGGAACCAGCCAGGTGCTGCAGGGAAGGACCAGAGCAGACCTCATTAAAATATTTCATATGCCTGGTGGACAGGATGTTGTAAAATATGATGAAAACTAAAGTTTTTATGTATTACATTTTAGTATTTGAGGTTAGGTGACTGTCTCATTGTATGCTATTTTACTTATGTTTAGGCCTTCTATTTATATATTATTGAATATTAAAATAGTTAGCATTCATGAAACCCCGTCCCTAAAATTGCTTTATGGAATTTAGCTTTGCCATGAGTTCTGCCATTAGTAATTGCTTTGGTCACTGTAAAGGACCTGCTTATGCTTTTAGTGAACTATCAGCAGCTATATTTTGTGTACATGGGTGCCAAGCGTAACTTGTTATGCTCAAAGAGTAACTGAAAGGCCCCCAATGAACCTAAAATCTACATATTGGATCGGAGTTGTTGATGTTCATCCTGGTCAGCTTCACTGTGGGAGAGTGTCCCATAGCATGTGACCCAGTATGGGAATTATGGCCAATACTAAAGGAAAATAAAAGTTGAATATGTCACAAGTATACAACTAAATGACCAAAGTCCTCATAGTAACACCAACAAAACAAGGACCACCCTAACAATGACCAATATTTCTATAAAAATATTTTTGTGCGTATTTTGTTATAAAATAAATGAACACAGCGTGAGTCCAGGTAATATCTCCATGATGTTCACTTGCTTAGAACAACATGTGTACAGAAAATACACAAAATACTACATGGCATCTACTGACATCTTTTAACTTGTGTGTTTCACACTTCCACAGTGGAAGATATTATATGTGCTGTAATGTAACACATATATAAAACTGATGCAGAGCATGATTAAAGGCCAGTAACTAAAATTAGAATCCTATTACAACTGTAATTGAAGAATTGATAATGGTATAATGAGTTGCTAATACTTCCCTATATTATTGTAATCTAACATTATAGAATCAGCTTTTAAAGATATAGGGCTCAATTTACAAATCTTTAACACTAGCCAAGGGCGATATATTTTCAACCATGTGACTATAAATGTCCTTGAAAACATTTTAGGCTTAATATTGCATGAGAGATTATAAACACTATAGAAAATTGCAGTTCCTAATGACAGTAATAATAGCATTAGTAGTAAAAATATTTTTAAATAACAGTTACACTAAATTGCAGAATACATTAAATGTAGACTGTTGTAAATAATGCTGTGCAGGAATTGCCTTTCCAGCCCATTCCAAGTTCATTAGACATTTGTAATATTTTGACACTCCTTTATTGTGTTAAAAGTTCACGGAGAGCTACATTTTTACAAGCTCTATCTATCATATAGATCTGTGTTGTCTTACTACTAAAGAATATTGTATATAAGAAGAGCACTTCTTGTTTATTTGTAACCTAGTTCTTACTGGAGATTTCTCAGCAGTGAGTCATTTAGAGCACCCCCACCCATGCAATGTGATCTTTTCATTGTAAACCTCTTCTTATTACCGTATATTAAAGATGACTTCATATTTACAACATTATTTTAGAGTAGTAGTTGACAGTTGAGATATCTTACAAGTAGGGGTGGATATTTGCAGTAAATATGCTGTCAAACTAAGGATTTTGTAAATATTAGGCACTGAAACAGGTATTTTTGCATTAAGTAACCACTGAACATTCACAATAACACATGAATGATCTGCAAGTTGTTAGAGAGAATGCATTATCCTGCTCAGTTATGACACCTAAATTCCCAGAAAAGACTTTGTGAATTTTTGGCAGTCAGTAATAGAGTTAGGGCTCTTGTGTTCCATACATAATAAGATATCAACTCAGCTATATTATACACAGTAGCAAAAATCAATCAGTTTGGTAAAAGAAAATTCATTTAAAGTGTCTGTTACTTCATCTAGTGCAAGCCATCACTTTTGCATTTAAAATATCTTCCATTCGCGAACTGTTAACAATCTGAACAATGCCCAAATAAAATCAGACAAAGCCTCATTTCTACTTCACCTACAGCCTATTTAGTATATGAAGTTGGGTCTTTATAAAGATTTAACTCTTGTAGAAATCATGATCTTAACAAATATAATAAATACCAAATGTGGCAAGAAATGAAATAATCTTTAATGATACAGTGAAGCTACTTGCACTTGGAACTACAGCATGAAGAATGGCATACAGCAGATGGCACTTATGATATGCCACATCTGGCTGAAGGAAGGGACAGTAATAAGGAACATAGCATATTTCATTTACTTTTTTTAAGCTGGTACAAATAGAATTCTCTGTGGGACCAAAGTAAAAGGGTTTTCATCTTGACCTTTGCAGTGTTATAAACATTCTTGCCACCTTTGATGTAATCATGCGCCAAATAAGTGAAAGTATACATGCAAAGGAATTTTCCAATAGCTTAATGTCCTGACCCCTTATACATACTTTGCTAACTTTTTTTTTCTACAAAATGCACAAACTCAAAATGACCAAAACAAAACTCATAGCAGTGTTTCTCAACCTTTATACCATGGGGCAACCCCTTGCAATAACTTTCAGGTCTTCAGGGAACCTCTTCTATAAATAATATATCCACAACTCATGGTACATTAGTGTGGTGCTCAGTGGAAAGAATACCTCTTACTTTGTTGGCCAGTGGGCAGAATGTCACCTTTAAAGATAGCCAAAATATCATTTAGCCTGGCACAAACTACTCATTGCTCAAGGAACCCCTAGCAAACTCTGGAGGAACCCTGGTTGAAAAACCCTGGTCTCATCACCTTCCTCACTACACAAGACCATCCTCCTTTAGCTTGCGTTAGGGGAACATTCTCAAATGTATTTATGTAAAACTAATAACCATGAAGATTTTTATATGCAGTAGAAGCAACAGCTCTATATTCATGTTGCTCTAATTATATCTCTCTATATTCAAAAAGGTAATGGCACTGACCTGCAAATATATTTGTAGGAAATGTTCCCTTGCCTAGACCTTGATGAAGCCATATGGCGAAATGGAGTGGGCTTGTAAAGGGGGAGGTTGATCTGTTTTAAT
The DNA here is from genome assembly GCF_032062135.1 of Pyxicephalus adspersus. NCBI lineage: Eukaryota > Metazoa > Chordata > Amphibia > Anura > Pyxicephalidae > Pyxicephalus > Pyxicephalus adspersus. Next base: position 68,576,711 of record NC_092862.1, on the reverse strand, counting down.
CCTGGTCATGATATGAACACATTTTAAAGTCTTTTGATTTCTTTAATTTTAAAAATTGCAACAACCGAAAAAATCTCAGTGCAATTTACACTCATCTTCCCACCATATGTGATTTCTCTCGTTTAAGTGTCCTTCAGCTTTGTGCTTGCCGCTGACAAGTCCCTGAAATAATAACATAAGGTCAAAAACCTTTACTAATGTTCATTTCAAGGAAAAAAAACACTATTGGATCTTATACTACCCAGTGGTGACCAAAACAAAGACATAGCAGTGTGTGTAGATTTTGTATAAACAGAAACTTGTCTGAGCTTTTATGTTGGGTGTTACTCCTGTATGTTACATACAGTATATGCAAATGAACACCACTCACATAAGTATTCTATAATATTTTATTTTTTTAGGTCTAAGCAACTGATAAGAAAGTCAATAGATGACAATGTGCTCTGGAACCTTATCTGCTATAAGCCCTATGTAAATCATCTACCTCTGTAATAACCTTCGGGATTTCATAAGGCAGGGGTGTCAAACTCAAATACACAGTAGACCAAAATTAAAAACTTAGACAAAGTAGCGGGCCAAACTTGAAAACTGAAATAGCATTGCTACTACAATTCCCTGCGTCAAGAAAATAATCCAATGCGGGGCTTAATGTTATGAGTGGCTGAAACTCCCTCTTCACTGAAAAAGCACCGCTACTACAATTCCCTGCGTCTACAAAACTGTCCAATGCGGGGCCACACATAGGCAAAGAGGTTGCTGGTCTATAGATGCGAGTGATGCTGCTACTAGAATACCCGGGATTACTTGGGTCTATAAAACAGTCCAATGCGGTGGCCACGCATAGGCAGAGAGGCCACTGGTCTATAGACACGAGTCATGCCGCTACTACAATACCCGGCATTACTTGCTTCTATAAAACATGCCCAATGCGGGGGCCATGGAAAGGCAGGGAGGCCGCTGGTCTATAGACAAGAGTGATGCCAGGAATTGTAGTAGCGGACCTATTTCAATGCAGCAGTAGGCCAGCTGCAATTCATTTTTAGGATTCCTTTTGGGGCCAAAAAAAAAGAAATTGCGGGCCAGATTTAACCCCCGGGCCAGAGCTTGACACCCCTGTCATAAGGAATGAAAAAGAGACAAAGCTATGGTCTGTAAATCTTAACCTAAGATAGCCTGTAAGAGGTGATAATCTGTACTAGGCCCTTAATGGTCGTGATTAGATGTCCCAAATTTCTTAATATGTTTTTTTTTCCAAAACTACCTGTGTTTACCAGCATATGTAACCTCAGGATTGACACAGCCCCTTTGTATACTATCTGTGAGTCTACATTCTCTGGACCTATGTCTATTTGATTCTGCTACTGGTTCCAGAACCCCTATCGGAATTGTTAGCTCTTGTTTAATATAGTTACCTTTCTATTGCAAATGGAAATGCTGCAGAATGTCAGTTGACAGAGTGATTGCTTGCTAACCCAGCCAGCAAGAAAGAGATGCATAAAAACAGATGAAAATATATCAGCCCTGTATATCAATCCTGCTGCCAGCAAGCTGTCACCAGTGTCAGGATTGCTAGTTACCATGGCCCCTATCTCCATGCTATTGTGGCATACGTTAAAGACAATAGTGGTGAGTTTTTACTGACAGCATGCTGCCCTGTGAAAACCCAAGTTCTGTTGGAGAACACACAGGAGTCCAAGTTCCCAGGAGATGTATAGTGTTTTGGATCAGTTCAGAAAACATTAGCTTATGAAAAATCTTGTGCATAAACCTACAAAATTCCTCCTTTACGTCTGCCGTACCCTAAAATGTATTTTCTTGACCATATTCAATGTAAGGTAATAATAAAACCAGCTGTAAAGATTTGCTAAAACTGTTTATTGTAATGCGATTAAATATAAAGTCGGATCAGTGCAGCTACATACTCATGTTCACCCCAAAAAATGTATTTAAATAAATACATAGATTTAATGATGAAAAATACCAGATCAAGGGAAATATGTAAAGTATTTTGTAGTTTCTGTACAAATTTGCATAGATGCAAGAATGTTATAAAAAAATATTTTACGCATAATATGGGAATATGCATTTTATGCAAAATTTAACTGGCCGTCATAAACTCGAAAGACATGTTTACATTAAGTGGGCAAGGGTGTGCAAACCAGCTCTTTTCTGATAAGAAAGTCCCACTAATATTTATATACTGCAAGACCACCTAAGGTTATGTTTATACAAAGCTGCTAGCAAAGAATTAATATTATAAGCAGTATGTTATGTTTAAACAGAGATAACTTTAATTCTTTTCATACAGCATGTACAGCTTGTTCATTCCTTTTGTGGCTTTTGGGCTTTAGTTGAGCTCTGATAATAATTCAAATATTGGAAGGGAAAAAAATTGAAAAGAAAACAAACGCAATAAAAACAGCTTCTAACTAAAGCAGGTTGTAGTATTCATTGACATCTGTGTACCAGTTCTTGGTCAAATGGGGACATGCAATAGTCAAGGCTGACATGTAGGACAACATGCTATACCTTATTGTACTGAAAAAATATATTTTGTATAATTTATGACTCAGAAAACCTTGGCACAAATTGTACTCCAATGTAATGAAGGTTTCTTTGGTTCCCTTTGTAATTAGAGGTTTATTAAAGTACTGATATAGATCAAACAATTGTTCATTTGCAGCATTTGCATTTTTCATTTGCAATGAAACCCTGAAAATCATTTAATGGCTTCTATTTAGGGCAAAGTCATACGTTTATCTTCAAATATTTTTTTCTGCGCTCCCTCTTCTTTCTGTTGCCAGACAGAGTAAAATACTATTTATTCAGGTTGTATAGAAAATATATTGCTCCTTTCTTTTACTCCCAAAATGTAGTGCTAATTGCTAGGTCCAAGGTGCAAGTCCTCTATCATCCAACCTCTGGGTTGTCTCTCAACCTCTTCCACTTACGGTGCCAAACCATAGATCAGATTGGGTTGTGGAAGAGGTCGTGGGGAACCAATGGCCGGGAATAGTGGTCTCCATTAGGTAGGATTCAAACTTTATTAAATGTGCTATTTTTCATATATTGACCTGAAATATGTTTTACATTACTGTATCTTCTAAACTCATGATACTACTATTGTTTCTTGATCCAAAACCAATGAACCAGTATGGAGGGGTTCTGTTGTTTCTTTGAGTCTGTATGTTTGTTCCTTTCCATTAGAATTAACAGTATGGCAATGCCATTGTGGTATAATGTGCGGTGCCTCACTGCACCAATGTGAACCCAGCCCAGTAAAGGATATGTCATTTTGAAATAAAAGGTATTATATAAAATTGTGCCTTTGATTTTGCCATACTTGAAAGGTACTGACCTTTTATTGGCATTTTTGGAAGGAACTAGACTGCTACTACCGTGTTTCCCCGAAAATAAGACCTACCCCGAAAGTAAGACCTAGCACTATTTTCTAAACCTGCCCTAATACAAGACCTACCCCGAATATAAGACCTAGTGTAAATCTGTCCAGTTCAGAAAAAAAACCCACCCAAAACTGTAATTCAGCCTAAAAAATCTAAAGCTTAATACCCCCATCTAAAATTTAAAATCCTAATCTAAAGCTTAATAATCTGCACGCAAGCCCTAGCGGCCGCCCCCCCGTCCCCCCCCCCCGCACGCGGGGGTCTGTAACAGCCAGCCCACCCCTGCTCAAGATCCCCCTTAACTACATACAGCAGGTCAGAGGAGAAAAAGAAAAGAAAAGCATACATAAATTAAAAACCGGAGGACAGTACTCACCGAGTCGTGTTCTTTCCCTGTGAAGGCAGCGGGACACTGAAAGAAAGCATGCGGCAGTGCACACTCCGGAGCCGCACAAGCCGATGCTTTCTTTCTAGTTCCGGCTCCTGTCACAGGCGGAGTGATACTACATGCACTCCGCCTGTCAGAAGCCAGAACTCGGGCTCGCGTCTTCCGAAAGGTAAGTTTTTTTTTATTTTTAAGACCTACCCCGAAAATAAGACCTAGTGTGTTTTTGGGAGCCAAAAAAATATAAGACAGTGTCTTTTTTTCGGGGAAACACAATACTATGTAGAGATTGCTAATTTTACATTTGCATAGACAGATAAATAATGAATAGACAGATAGATAAATATTCAAAAGTATATTGCTTTGTACGAATGTCCGTGTTTTTTTCTCCATGTCTATGCAAAGTTTTTCTGCAAGTTTCTTTAGAAACACCATCCCTGTTTTTCAGTTTTCTCTCTAGCTGGATGTTTTTTTAGCATCTGATTGGAGAGTTGACAGGCAATCACTAGTTTAAGCAGAACATCTGCATAATTGTATAAACAGACTGAAAAGACAGGCTAGCTGGAATACACAAGGAGAGAGGTTACAAAGCATAAACCAGAGAATTCTTATGATGCTTAAAATATACATATCCGTAGCTTCTTTCTCAGCTTGTGGCTTGTAAACTTTAATGGCTTTTTTTGTCAGAATTTAAATCCCAACCAAGAAAGAATAAATATGATTGTTAATCCCTTCATATTACCAGGCTTAAAAAAAAGTTTACTGACAGCCATAAGATAAAACATTTTATCTGAGAGTTGGTTTGAGCCTGGAAATGAGCCCTCTCCAGAATAGTAAAGTGAAAAATGAATTAACAAGCAGCAGGTGTTTTATGGTTAAAACTATGACACTAACTTAATATTGAATACGGGCTATATTTAGACAAATGTCTACCTTGCAAACTTTTTTTCTAAAAGTATAACAACATAATCGCTCTTGCTTGATAAAGTTGTAATTTCATTCTTCAGTTGAAATTAGAAAATTGCTATAAATACAAACGGCATGTGCATACATTTCAGTTCTGTGAATAAGATGCAAATGTTTAGGTATGCTGAGGCTGCACTGCGTTTTGACAGTCCTGACATTGATATGAGTTGGTGCATACATGATTAACCTGTTCAGTTTCTAGGTGATTCAGGGTTTGGTTAGTGGCCGCCCTGTAAATTCTTACCTCTGGAACTCCCCTGTCCACCCGCTAACCAAAGTAAAAAAAGCCGACTGGTTTACTACATATGACAGAGCTTGGGCCTGGCTATTCATCCATAAGAGTCCCCAATGCCACATGTTCCCCCAAAATTGCATACTCAATACCTGGTACCTTATTTAGAGCTTGAATATGTTTGGAATAAACTGTGTAAAATGCAAAAAAACTTCCCATGCATTAACTATAAACTATTTAATGAGCATAACTCTAAAAAAAGCATCAGCACTTTGTAGGTTCGAAGAGTTGTTCCATTTTTGTTTGTCTCTGACTATAAACCAGGTATAAATAAATATAACCTAGTATTGCCTTTACTGCCCACAGACAATAATAAGGAAGGGGAAGGACACTTTAGTGTGATTCATTTTCTCTTAGTATGGATGGGCAGATTGAAAATCCCCACAGGCAAGCAATGAAGCAATATTCTATTATGCTTGCACTAAATTGGTTATCCTGCATTTTAGACATTATCATTTGAATAAATTCTCCAGCAGACCATTCAATGGCTAGGGATGTAAAGGACCCCCTATGTAAGTCGTAGTCTGAGCTTACACAAAGATGACTCACTATGGCCAATCACCATCACTCACCAACAGGAGAAAGAATATTAAATACATGCTCCTCAATCCTGGAAGTATATGGTTTTCTACTTGCTCCTGGAAAGAGAGTGAAGGAGAAATGAGTATGTGCTGTCTGGGAGGAGGACATTAAAGGAAACCTTTTGCCTTGAAAGAAATTCGTAATTGATTAAATTGTAACAAATTTACTATTTACATGTTCTTGGTCCTTGACTCAACATTATTAAGGTCAATGTCAGCTTGGCAGCTGAAATGTTGTAGAAAGAGTTTACCAATGGCAGCCTCTATAATTCATTTAGAACAAATAATTGTCATTGTTTTATGCTCCCTTAGGGTTTGTCCACAGAGTGCTATAAAACACATCTTTTTAAGGTTCCATTTGGGTGCAGTGATAAAATGTCCTTTGGTGGACCTTCATCATTACACAACTAAGACTACTGTATGCAGTTAGGATGTGTATAGTCGCAATGAGCTGCATGTAACAAAGCCAATTGATCCAGTTTTCATATCTGGTTATCATTAATGCACCACTGCACTAAGCCACTGCGATGTAAATGAGCCTGAAAGGTTCTCCTTTCTTGCATAAGGAATGTTTTAACATAATATGACAAGGAGCAGTTCACCACTTACATTTCATTCTTGTGTCACTAGCCTGGGCTTGGTGTTTCAGCAAATCTGTACCTGGTGGTATAATATTTCAAGTAAAGGAAACATTTACTACAATATTTGTTTTTAACTCAAAATAGAGACCCCTATATTCTGTATAAATAGTCCCCCCAATGTTCTACTCCAATCCCATTTCAATCTGTAAAAATACAAATTACTAACATAACTAATCATTAAATATCCCTTCTGTATTTTTGTTTGGCATATATAAACAATTTAAATCAACGTGCTTGATGAAAAGAAAAAGTTATCTTTTATTTCCACTAAATGAATGTGCAGCCCGGCATAAACTTTAGAGTAATTTCCCCATTGGAAGTTGGGGCAGGCTGTTGGGTTTATTGTAGCTTGATGATATATTTTATGGGTCTGTGTTCTCAAAGTAGAAAATCTTTAGGCAGCACAGATTTTTTTTATTTATATTCCTAACTGACTCTAAGTCTTTTATGCAACGATTCTCTAAACATAACTATTTCCTTCGCTTCTGTGTGGCTGTCTGGTCAGACTCCTTATCTTAAAGTTTTCAGCAGCTGCAGTATTTGCAAAACAGCTTGGAAATTTTGGCTACCGCAAGTATAAAGAAAAGAAAAGTGGCAAAGCGAGCTTCTAGCCATCTGATGTCTTCTCCCTGCAGATCTACCTTGTGAATTACTTAGAGGCACTGCCAATAACCAAGCGCTAAGCTTCAAGACGATTCTAAAGCCAGTTAAATTGACTTGACGTTCTGTTAACAATTAGATATTACAGATGGTATTTCAAGAGAGTAAAAGTTTTTTTTCCAGTAAACGTAGACATGATTGATTAATTAAGAGGTAATGAATCAGGAAGCGTAGCTTAGCCATGCTATTATGACTGTTATCTCATTTAATTTGTAGTGCGCTTTTCAGTTTTAAATTGGTTATGTGTATTACCCAATTTTTTACTCTGTTTTCACACTGTTTTTAAATGTACATAAGTTTACATGTTCTTTTTTTCAGAAGTAATGAATTAATTTTAAAAAGTATGTTTCCAATTATAGTCAGCTAAATGCTAAAAAATACATACGAATATTTTAATTTGTTAAAAAGGCCCATAAACACGGAAATGACTATCATGGGGGAACCTGAGTGATTTCCTATAAATCATATGTTATTAGTTGGCAAATGCTTTCAATCTATTCCAAGTTTGCTGGATCACCCAGGTTCTGCCATGATAGTCGATCTTCACCAGTCTTAAAGAACTTTAATAATTCAGGCCCAATATTTCTAACACTTATCTCTCTCCCCCTTCCTTCCTTCCTTCTTTGTTCATAATGAATTCTATGAGGTTTCAGTTAGCAAGAGACCTTTTTATATTGTGCATTCTCTTTGGAAAACTCAAAATGCCCTGTGGCAATGGTAATATGGGTGCACTATATAATAAATATTAACTTGTAAAATAATGATTCCAATATAAAAAGCTAAAAGCCAAAAACAAATACTGCCCCTAATAGCTTTTCTTGAGGTACTCTCACAAAATGCCAAAGGGTTTAAATGAATGATCATGAAAATATAAACACGTCAATAAGCTATTTAAAATTACCAGCTACTACTACAGTGGCTAATGGTTCTATAGATCCTCCATCAATAACATATAAGTGCAGTACATTTTTTGTTTTGCTGCAGACACCAAAGTCTTAAATCTGAAATGGTAACGTGAATATGAGCCAGTATGAATGGACTAGTGTGTCAGACCACTGAAAGACATCAAAATACTATTGACAAGCTAAATCACTGCCTATGTCCATCAAAACGTACTGCAAGATGATGTCAGGGTAGGGCAAGTTGATAGGTTGATGGAAATGTCCACAAAAATAGACCATTATGTAAAATGATATAATTATTCCCTAAATATTTTAAATGTTTACTGAGACTTGGTAATGAAAATGTCGCTTTTCAGGACAATCATGCTTTGATGTAAAAGTTAGAGCACATCACAAGTGACCTGGATAAGGTTTCTCCTTTACTTGCCTCGGCACTGCTTGCATTGCTGCTCTAATTAAGTGAAAAAAAACAGCACCCATGACCTTTACTCAGCTTATTATAACCATAGTCATACCAAGAAAACTATGACTAAGAGGGATGACAGTGAAATATGGACAAGCTCTGTATTTTTTTCTGCCTGGTGGGTGATGAGGTGGTGAACATAGGAACAATACCACAAAGTCTCACACGTAATGCTCAAATTTAAAGCCTCAGGTTTTTATAAACTATAGGTCCATTGTCTAGGACAGCAGGGATAGAGGAAGGAGCACCAAGCCTCTCTTCTCTTTTGTTTCCCTGTTTTGTCCACTTCTAAACAGTTGTGGTTAAATTCATGCACAAGAACTGCAGGAGAAAGGGTGCAGGAGATACCTTCAAAAGGTTCTTTAATGTTCAGTAAACATACAACACCATACTTTCCTCTTGTCTGATAGTCTATATAGTTTAACAGTAGTACTGTATATAAAAAAACAACATAAAGCCTCCAGCTTTGGTGAGTATCAATTGTTCAGCATGACATCCAGAAACAGTCCAGGTTGCACCAGTTGTTCTTTTCTCTGCGAGCAATAGTAGATTGGAATATAACACAGCATAATGTATGCACCATCCCTTATTACACAGTGCAAAGACATTGCTGTATCGTAACACAGCCTCTTGTAAATCAGAATAACTTGTGATTGTTCTAGGCTCAGAAATGGATCATGGCTTAAGTCAGTATGCACAGCAGCACTCGTGTAAATCTAAGAAAACATCCATCATCCTTAATTCACAGATTTGTAAGGGAAAATATATATACATTGTCACCCCAGGCATTAATGACACATCAAAGCTCAAGCTTTTAATTCCTATGTTTGACATCTGCAACAATAGGAAATGAAAGAAGCAAGCTTAACTGTATAAATGCAACTTTATGCAAGCCAGTAACATTTAGATATGAAGCTGCTTGATATATCAGGAATTAGAAGAAGTTAGACTATAATAAAGAAACACTTGAGTATAAGTAGAGTATTGTGCTAAGTATTGAAAATTCAAACTGATAAGATAAAACAATTTTGTAACAATGCACCAAGAATACAGTGATTAAAAATATATATAATAAAGGTTACATATTCACTGTACTGTGAAAAAGAAATAAGCCTGTGCACAGGAACATTGTGTTTTCCTTTAGAACATCCTTACTTAACCTGCTCACCAAAAAGGAAACATTGAAATAGGGGAACCCCTGCTAAAATTAATTTAGTGGGGGTCATTTGGAAGAATACCCCTTTATAACAGTGGTGATCACGGACAAGTGCCCTAACAGCTTTGGTAAGAATCCCACCCTTACAGACAGCAACATTTATTGTCATCTTCTGGCTCTGCCAAGTGTCATTGCTACCAAAACTATTTAGGCACTCACATAGGCAGATCGTAGGTCAATCAGCCAAAGCTCAGGCAACCTCTAACAACCCTGGTTGAGAATAACTACTTTTGAATATTTCAGCAATTGCCCCAAGCAATATTTTATTTTCCTTCTGATTAAATCAATTATTCATAACATAACCTATTAGTCTGAACATAACCGGTTATAACCTATTATTTTTACACAGTATTTATATAGCACCATCATATTATGCAGCACTGTACAATTCAAGTCAATAGTCATGTGACTAGCTATCCCTCAAAGGGGCTCGCAATGTCCCTACAATACTTATACAGTCTAGGGACAATTCTTTGGGGAAGCCAGTTAACCTAACTGCATGTTTTTGGCATGTGGGAGGAAACCAGAGTACCCGGAGGAAAACCAACACAAACACGGGGAGAACGTGCAAACTCCATGCAGATAGTGTCCTGGCTGAGATTTGAACCTGAGACCTAGCGCTGCAAACACCAGATCACTGCAACCTCTGAGCCTCTGTGCTGCCCACACTGCCTATTGGCAAGCCTGATCCCCTTCCATTTCTGCATTGCTTTGGTGCTGCAAAAAAGCTAGGATGTGCAGTCCCCAAAAGACACTATGTGTTATAATTACAAAACAGGGAATTAGACATATTCAGGATATCAAACATTCCCTAGTGGGAATTATTACTGCCACTGAAACACATGAACTTGGAAGATTCTCACAAAGGAAAGTTTGAGGGAGTATCTGAATCTGAATCCTTGTTTTATAAATCTTTCTTTTTTCATTAGCTGTGTCTGATGTAGTAAAGGGTATAAGGGTCATGTAATGAAAACTGCCATCTTGTTGAGTACCTTTATATATGATCAGTGAGTCACTAAAGACACAAAATCCTTTGCATTTTACTTTGTATCACAACCTTTATTAGAGGAGAAAAGATAAAATCTGGCTAAACTTTCTAGAGTAAATTTCTGTATCCTACTGTGGATATGAACCTGTGCTCTTTCAGTTGAGAATAAACCCTTGATTCCCTTACAGATACTAGGATCAAAAGCAGAGCGTTTTCCTTATCAAAACCAGTACATTTTAATAACTTATTGCACATAATCTGAGCAGTAGCTGTAATAATGAAAGAGCCTTTAGTTAGTTTATAAGTAACAGTATATGTTTTGCAATGTTAGTCTTTGGGAAATGCAGTCAGATCGGACTTCAAAGAGTCATAACTGTCTGTCAAGTGCCTAAAAAAACTGCAATGGTTGCAGGATGAAGGACACTCTTGTTATGAGGAAAGTTTTAGTATCCTAAGTATTGTAAGAAATAAAACAGACTATGCCTCTAAATACAAAGTTCCCATATTAAATACTGCTCAAAACTCTTCTGCAAAATAAAAAAAAAATTTGGAAAAAAATGAAAACCATACTTACTTTATATCTGCCTTATGCACATGAGATGGTCTCTTTACCATCATTCTTGTGAGATCTTGTGAGATGTGTAAAACAGGAAATCTGACATTCTCCTAAACATTCCCTGATGGGAATCAGTTACTAATGTCTGAGGGAATAGCATATTTGTTGTTTTATAAATACAGCCCCAAGTATCCCAAGTCTCAGGAAAAGGTAGTCCAGCAGTGTAATGAAGGCTCATCTGCATTCCAAGGACCTCTTTAGAAAGACCAGAGACGCCATCTCTATTTGCAAAGTTGAGTGTAAAGTTTTAACTTTTCTCCACATTCCTTTTGTTGCTTTTTAAATAGGATGTGGTATTTTAGCTCGGTGTGGTAGGGATGAGGGGTGTTTTATAGTTTTATAAGTGAACTGCACTTTTGGGTGCAAGGTCTCCCATGAGAAACCCACTTTTCTTTCTTTTTTACTTTTCTTCACCCAGGAAAAGGAATTAAAATTGGTATTTTATTAAAATATACACCCCACTGTGTTCCTCTTGAGGAGTGTGCTCTACAAATTACAATTAAGGCTCTTGAAGAGGAACAAAAAGTGTGAATAACAGCAGTTACTTTTCATGACTTATTGTCCTAAAGTGCTGCTCCTTTTTAATTTTCTCCTTTATTTATAGATCTAGTCTGCTTTTCAGAAGACTGCATAATCTATTATTAAGGGCACATAGATGAAAAACGTCTCTCATATCACATCCCAGTGACTGCAATCTCCTGCTTGAGAAAAGACATCTATCTTGACTGACTTAAAGTCCCACAACACTCAAGTAACAGCGTACAAGCACCACTAAAACTCATTACAAACAGAAATTCTATAAAGGGTGGGAAGTACGATATCCTACTAATCCAATTCACTTGTGAGAAACTTTACACTTTTGCTACTTTTGCTGTTTGTGAGAAATTTTGTTGATTGAAGTGAGAGAAGAAAATTCATAGTACTGGGATGTAATCTGCAAAGGTATTTCTTAAAGAGGGCCTATCACAACATTTATAAAACCATATATAACTTACAATGTAAAATGTGTTTTTATTTTTTAAACATTTTTTTGAAGAACTCCTCTGTCTTGGTGGTAATGACTAAAGAGGTGACCCGCAGCCTCCTGGGATACATACGTTACATATCCCAGAAGGCTGTGTGCTGCTCCTTCTGTGTATGCCCAAGATTTGGCCTGCAGCGTAAGGAGCTTTCCTAGCATGTAGAAAAAAAGTGCTCACATGTGCGCAGTGAGATCGGCACTTTTTTTTTTCATTTTCAGAAGACACGTCACCCAATCTTGTGGCTGGACAGTGCAAGATGGGGTGACGTGTGCAGAACTCTGAAAGAGAAGAAAGAAGAGAGAAGCCGATACAAAGCTGGACCTACTGGACTTGGTTTGTAAAGTTACGTGGTATTGTTTTTTGATGAATGTTCTGCTTTAAACATGTAAAAAAATAATAAATCAAAACTTCAGTAAAAGAGCACTCATGTTACCTTTTTAGGTACAAGCTGACTGCAGAAATTACATTACTGTCCGTAAAGTGGTCAATACTTGTACACACTGGGAGTCTTCACACAATCCTTGAATAAGCACACAGTAGGGATTACCAGAACCTCTTTTAACATTGCTTTTGTACTTATGCCCTTCGGCAGTTCTGTTACAGCCTTTGAACATAGAGTACCTATTCCTCTGAAGCCGGCGATGCAATGGGGTACGTGATGGACCCATTAACAAAATCATTAAAGAGTTCCTTGTTTTTCTAACCTTCATCTTAAAGACAATTCAATTATTGGTATTCCTACAAGTAATCATTTACACTACTATATAACCATTGATTTTCTAGTAATCCCTTGGCAGTGCCTGGGCTGTATGTAGTATGTGTTTGCTTTGACCATACTGATGGTGGGGGATGGAAACCTAAATATCTTGTTAATTCTGAAAACGTTCTGCTTGAATGAACAGACATCGTTTCTGCACCTCTACCCCGTGAAAAAAAAACATATACAAATAGTTTCTACAAATTTATCTGCCTTTATGTTATTTCTACCTAGATCAATCATTTTCCAGGCAAAAAGGTATGGATGGTAAGGTCTCTTAATAGTTGCACCATTGCATTGAGGTGTGGTGATATTGGCGATACTGACATATTAATATACTGAATTTCAGAGTGTTTTACTGTAAACTATTACTCTAAAAATTTCCACACCATTTGGCTTCCTACAATCCACTCCCATCTACTCTACAAGTTGTAAATTCCAAATCATTTTAAGATACCTCTTACTATATCTCATTGATGCTAAGTTGATTTTCAAGGATTAAAAACGTGAAATGTGGACTTCGGGTAGAGAGTCTTGTTAGTGAGCAATATTAACAAAAAATCATTCCCTTACATCCTTCTCTTAGGAGGTCTGAATGGAGTTAATATTAACTGAAAAGCATCTAAAGAAAAAGATGAACCCCAATGTACTGCCTTCATTGACAGATGTCATATATAAAACGTGTTCCCTTGTAAATGCAGGTACATGGGAAGAGCTAATTAAGTAGAGCTCAAGGCAGTAATAAAAGACATAAGTTAATACAGCACTGCATTCATTATTGCATCAATAAATTATTTGTTTAAATGTTATAGAGTCAGTCCCTTGGTCCTGCTGTATTTCGGGCTGATAGTGCTGCAGCTTTCACCAAGTAGCCCTGTGGTCGTGTCTACACCTTCCTCCCCTCCTGGACATTCACATGAAAAGTCTTTGGTTGAGGTCATAGAGAAAACCCTGAAAACTCTTACTACTGCGGACTGTGCAATGGGGAGCAGGTGCAAAAATGTAAAAAGTTTCCACCCCCAACTTAGTTTTAAGAGTAGCAAATAGTACAAGATGTTTTTATGATAGAGCTGGAACATTTTTTCTAAAGTGTCATTACAAATACAAACAATAGCAGCTTATTAACACCAAGTCCAACCTAAATTGGCCAGGCGTTTCTTAAAAATGCTCTGTCATATGACACATTCAATAAAATTATGGTCACGTGATAAGTGTGATTCTAAATTTATCATTCAGAGAAGTGACAGTTCCTGTGTGATTATGAAAGGATGGGGTATTTTTAGTTTTATATATCCACAGGTGTTCCAGTTATTCATTCCATCCCACTTTAGCACTAAGATTACGTATCATTAGCAATGGGGAAAAAAATGAAGGATGGATGCTATATGAGCCAGCTTTCTTAAGCAGCAGTGATTCAAATGCACCTGTGAAAAATACAGACTAAATAAAAGAAAAACATCTGCAGCTAAAAGACATAAATCTGTTTTTAAGTTATAATGGCAAGACCTTTGCTTTATCTACATCACCGATAGTAAGCATTTACTTTACTCTGAAGACTAAGCCTCACAAATGATGATCATTAATTTATCTAAGTGTCTCAGTTCTGCCTCCTGACATATTTTTCAACCCTTCTTAACCTTTGTTTGCTTCCTTAACAACTATTCAGCCTATGTACAAGTGCGTTTAATTTTATTGTTCCAGACCTGTTAACCTTTGTTAGCCATTTCTGTATCCTATGCAGGCACATCTGTGAGTAGTTATATACAAGTCATGTTCAGTTGTTTTCTTCCGTTCACATATAACTTGAAAGATCATTCTATTTTATATATAAAATAAACATACCAAATATATAATGTGTATACATATAGAAGTATTGCATACAATTTTGCAGTGGAGGAGAAAAAAATTTTCTATGTGTAGCAGAGGAGTTTAAAAGATAAGATAATGGGTAGAATGTGTATGAGAGAATGATTAGACAACAGGGCAGTATGTGAAGGACAGTGGGCAATATATGTATGAGAGAAGTGTGGGACAAAAGACATTGGTTACTGCGTACATGAACTTGAGAGGGTTGTCAGAGAATATGGTAATAGGAATGCTGCAAAATAGACTGATGCAGACATTGGGGAAATATTATAGGTACATGGATAGGATGATAAAAGAATGCATCCACCAGATTCTAGTTAATATTGAAGAAAATGAGTGCTTGGAACTTGTCATCATTATAGGAAAAAAACTTCGGGACACTTAGCTGTTAAAAAGTTTTCACGTACACCTGGACTTTTTAATGTTCTAAGACTATAAGCATAGTTGAAAGTTGAGCACATTTAACTCATGAACAACTTCAATTATCCCCAAATAAGATGCATCTCTTGGAATTTTTTCTGTCTGAATCCTGTGTGTGCTCGGCATGTCGCCCGTCTCCTTTGCAAATGCAAATTAAGTTTTAAGATCTTAAAGATGAAGTTCAGATAATCCCTGCTAATGCTCAGTAAAATCTAATCACACAATTTCCCCTAGTTTATTTTGAAGAAAGTATGTGTGATGACAGCTTTCAGATTTGTAAAGCGCTGTTGAAGCAGAAACCACCAAGAGCTCCACCTAAACAAATGTTAAGTCTTGGCAGGAGACCATGCCTGAAGATCTCCAGAAGGCCCTTTGAAACCAGACAACTAAATATATCTGTGTATTGTAGTCAAGCAGTGAAGTGAAGAGGTAACAGAAACAGACCACATATAGTTTAAGCCTAAACAACATATAGCTTAGATTTATATAAACTAGAAGTGGAAGCCAGGCCCCACTCGTTGCCTTCCTTAGAAGGTCCTTTCATTTGTTTGATTAGGATCATTACCCACCAGGCTTACATTCCATTTTATCCACCCCTGCCACTCATTCTATATTTAAATTATAGTCTCTTTTCCTAAAACAACACACAGAGAAAAGCAGCATAAAAAGCACACTTGTACCTGCCTTTAAATGAGCCCTATTGTCTTAGGAAATGAGCAAAACAGAGAGCTATGGACAGAAATCTACCGTAGCAGACTTTGATATTACGGGTCAGAATATATTTCAAAATACGCCATGATGTCAAACACATCAAAAAGACATTTTTTTTCTACGTCTCTTCAAGGCTTTCCAGGCACTGATGAAGTGCAGGGTTTCTTTTGATTAGAAATTCAGTATCACTGATGCACATCAGCATCAAAGTGGTGTCCTTTGCTTAAATATTCCCTAAACTCTTTTCTCTTTTTTTCACCCATTTTTTTTTCTGAAAATGCTGATCTAACTTTCTTCACACCTCTTCTTTTGCATTAATAATATACTTTATAATTTAGAAGGTATTCAAAAATTGAACATATTTCAAAGTGGCTGCTCTGTTGCCGGAGGCAACACAAATCTTGATTGGGCTACCAACTTTCCAACTCAGGATCCCAACTGTCTTACAGCTTTAGGCATCATTTTTATTAAACTTAGTATTAAACAATACTGCCTAGAGACTGATTAACAATTTATACCTTCCTTAAGAAAGGATTAACAGTACTCTATCATTTTGATATTTAAATCTTTATTTAAATTTCATTTTGAGTTCACGACAGAGCCCCATGAAGTATCAAGTAATGAATAAGACAATAAAAAGCGGCTTGTACTGGGAGCAATCATTTTTATATTGTGCTTGTATATTTGTATGAAAGAAATATCAGCATTAAACTCAATTCCATATAAAAGGCAATGGCATTATAAGTCACTTTATGGGAAAAAATCTTATATTATGCTCATGTCATATACACTTTTCATTAATGTTTGTATACATTTTAATACTTAATTTGCTCACACAAAGAGGCACACAAAGGAGTTTGTATGTGAATACAATTTGTCATCCATTCTGCCTAAGGCAGTTACTTATTTATTACAAAAGAGACAAGGTCTTCTGTTTGTTAGTGTGGAAAAGATCAGAGTCTCGGTCTCTTTTCATCCACCATGCATGTTGGGTAAGCTGCATGTACTGTGTGCAGACATTCTTGTAGATTCACCTCAGAATAATAAAAAATTGATTAAAATATTCTGTTTAAAATTATGATAACTGGAGTTAAGCTATGGTCACTGATTTGACCGTATCTGTTGTTAACTCACCTAAAGTCAGCTTGTGCCCAGATCATGCACTAAGGTATTTTAAAAATTAAGGATAACCACTTTTTGCCACTTTTTTTAATCTTTACATCAATTAAATAAATGTAGAACCATGTTTAGATTAGGGGTTACCATTGGACAGAATAGGTTAATGTCTTATTGGCAGTGATATTGCTTTTTAGGAACAAATTTTGGCACCCTGCAAGCCTTTTAATGTGTTTTAGAGTTTTGTTTGTTAGCTTTGAGGAACCTTGAAAATGAATTACCGGTACTTCTGATTGCAGCTAGAAAGGTGAGTGGGGGCTTATTGTAGGACTCTTTACCAATGGTCTAGGCACCGGTACACTTTTAAAGGTAAATACAAGCAGGTATCAGATAATGTCACCAAGTACACGTCTACTATCACTGCTGAGTACAAACAGTTATTCATTACATTATATTGCAACATGAAAAGCGACTTCCTATTGACTGTTTTTCCTTCTCTAGTTTGCCTCTGAATGTAGTATCTTACCCACAGCCACCCATAGGGATGAATGAGTATTTAGTTCTGGAAGCTCAGCTTGATTTACTTGAGACCTACTTTGGTAAGTATTACAATGGTACAATTACAATGGACAATTGGCATGCCTTTATTGTATGAATAACTAGGGCCAAACCATTTTCTATTATTAATATTATTATTATTCTTAATAATAATAAACAGGATTTATATAGCACCAACATATTACGCAGCGCTGTACATTAAATAGAGGTTGCAAATGAGAGATACAGACAGTGACACAGGAAGAAGAAAGGACCCTGCTCCGAAGAGCTTACAATCAGTTTTCCCCTGTAGTTATTCCAGCTATAGTTGCTGGAAAAGTACAGAATAGGGTACATTTATCCTATTATTCACCATTCTCATACAAAAATGAGCATTTAACCCCTGAAATAGGGATACAGACCTATTGCAAAGGTTAATATTTTCCCAGGGTTTAGCTTTCATGAATATAAATGTATTCTAAACAGGCAGAATGAATACATATTTTCATACAAGGGGTATGTAGGCCTGTCTGTTTTTTCATGCTATCTTTTAATAATTAAAAGGTATTTTCGTGTCATTGCATAAAGACTACATTATCAGCCATTTCGTGCATACCTCCCAAAGATAGGACAGAGCTAGAAGAAAGGATTAACATTACTAACAAGCTATTCCAGGTGAAAGAGAATTGATAACGGGGTCTCATGTGCAATAACTCAACAATAACCTAGCTCCTTTTTTAATGTCAACTATTATCTTCCCATTGGGAATTGTGTCTGATTATCTGTAAAACTGTAATATAAGGAGACGAGGCAATTAAATGTACTGCAATCTTAAGCCAGTTTTTAATTATGTTTCTACAGCAAGAAAGTGACTTGGCAGCATTGCTTTTTTATTCTGCCTAAGAAAATGGGAACTTTCAATCCTTCAAAAAAAGAATTATCTATTTTTTTTAATAGAGCTGGAAAATCAAGTTAAAATGTATAATAACTGATCCATTATTGTATTTTTAAGGTCTCTTTTGTTCTATTTATAATGAAAAATACAGTGTGCTATCCTTTTATATATTTCAATGATTATCAAAATAATTATTTAACACTACAAGCAAATTTGAAGGCTACATTTATGTATATGCTAAAATGATATGCCAAGGTACATGTGGTATCATATGTAACAAATATGGTGAGTTGTAAATTAGCTCACACTGTTTAATTTGTCTATCACATACCAGAAAACAGGAAAATTACCGTGTAGCATAATTACTAATTGTCATAATAAGGATTTAAGCCACACATAATTATGATACTGACAAAGGCAAAAATGAAACATGTTTCATATTGTGTAACTATATTCCTTATTATACAATCAAAACCTTTTGCATACTTTGTCATCCCTTTTGGCAATGTCAGATATATCAGGACATATACACTACATCATAACAGAAGCAACCATCCAACAGTGTTTTCAGGGATTCTATAGTAACAGCTTTCTATCCTTGCTTACTAAGGATATATTCAAACTGATAGTTACAAATTGTGTTGTTTACCCCTCCCAGGCATCAAGGGGTTGCCAATGGGTGCCACAGAGGCCGTAGCCACAGGGATTTTTCAGGCCTTATTAAACACTTTTTTTTGTAGTTGGAAATCGTTTTTATAGTATAGTAAACTAGTATATAGAATTGAGTAATGTATGTAAGTGTTTGGAACAGTTAACTGAAAAAAATCAGATAGACATGGATGAACACTGGGAAGTGTGCTACAAATTGGTAAATCCTAGAGTACCGTATATTCCCCCTTTCTTTGTTTTTGTAATAAAATGTGTTACTGTGGTTATTGCGAGGGACAAAGACACCAGTAACAAGAGCACGCTTTGGTAATGTCATACAGGGTCAGCAGCAGCAAGTATGAATGTTAACTAATTTAAAAGAATGAGCATAGAATGTCAACTAAGTAAATTTCAATCAGAACATTCAATTTTGAGGTTGAATCCGATTAAGTCTCAATGAAAGAATCAACTAGAAAAAAGTTGACATTTGACAGTTAAATGGACTCAAGTAGAATATTTTTGGAAAATTCTACCATTTAATAATAGTAGATTATTCCACTATTTAAATCTAGCCAACGGAAAACTGTCAAACTCTACAGATTAGATACACTGTATGTAATCATACATTGCTGTAATATGGTCCCTGCAAAGTTTTGATTCTACCAATATTATTTTTTAAAAAAAAGATCCTTCACACAGATCCCAGACATTTTTTTTTTGCTATAATTTGATTTTTATTAGTTAAATAAACCCAGTGTTCCCCCCAGCCCCTTTTAGCTGGGCACACCACCTGGCTCTTTTCAGTAACCACCTGGCTGCTTTTGTGTGGATACTGAAGAGTTTGGTCACGATACAGGGGCCACAACCTGCCTACAATTTCTTCCCACCGGCTCAAAAAAAGTTCTGGGTTGAGCACTGAAACCTATTAAAAATTCTTTGAATGCAATTTGTCCAAAAGTCAAATCGAATCAAACGGGATAATTAATCAAAAGGAATTTCTACAAATTTGCCTATGCCTAATAACGTACACATTACCAGTCAGTTACCAATGTGTACATTAATTGCTATTGATACTCACCTCCCTTTGGCCTTGTTTAGTAAGCTACATCAATAGCTTGCTACGATCACAAAAACACATAACAGTACAAAGTAAAACATATAATAGTACAGTACATACACATTTACTCAGAATTGACACTTTCTAGACCCCGTTTTAGTACATTCCCATCCCAATTCACTCAGAACCTGTAAGCTAGCACTTTCATTGAACAAATCACTATGCTAATTGTTCTAATATTAACTCCATAGTGTATTCCTAGCATTAATCTAATTTTTTATATGTCTTTAAATGTATGTTAAAAAAAACATGATAAATATTCAGTGCTTAAGTTTCTCCTTCATTAAACAGTAGTAATAAAAATCAAAGTTGATGAAAAGTAAAAGTGTGGTTTTTGCAATCACTTTTAGATTACAAGGATCATTTTTGGAGAGAAGGTTTGGAAATAGGAGCTAGCTTATGATTCATTGCTATTTGTGACACCTCCGCTTTTCCTTACATCTTCTTTTTATATAACATTGAACTACAAGGTCTGCAGGATTTATCAAATTTGTTGCTGTAGCTGTCCGGCTGGCAGAATCAAGATAGACATGGAACGCATAACTTGTATAAAATACTTGCTGGATCAAAGTTCTTTTAAGACAGACAGATAATCAAGGTTAATGGTCTCTACCATGAGCCAAACTGCAAGGCATATCAAAGTCCTAATCAAATGCTATCATAGTTTCATCACCAATTATTTTTTAATCTAACACATAAAACTACTTTCAGGTCAACTTTGAAGAAATGTTCCCCTTTTATAATAAAAAAAATAAAATAAAAGTTATAACATGTTTGATTGTAATGCTTGTTATTTCCTGATCTATTGTTACAAAACAAGTTTTTTTGTTTTTCAATAGCTGCCAAAAAAATTATACGTAACTATGGCAACACTGGAGATGTTCTGTACATTGTATACAGAACAATCCTAAAATATTGTAATTTCTTGCTCATCTGATTAGCTCAATGCTTTTCACGTATAAGAATATTAGAAATGATCATGTGATTGCATTAGTTTAAAGTGACCCTGTCAAAGGGTCTATCATCAAGCCAACCACCCATTTATTTATATTCTCCTCTCCCCGGCCATATCTTTTTTCAGTGGGAAATGCACCTTGTACAGGTATGAAAGCATTGCCACAGGCATAATATCATTATTCCTTCTGAAGAAACTTCAAACAACATTGGAACTTTTGGTGGTGGTTGCAATGTATTAAGAAGTGGTGGGAAAGCATTTGAGAGGTGTGGGTCTTACAAAAACAAGATTAAAGTTTTTCTCTAAACATGTTAAAAAAATTCCAGCAGAAAAAAATAATTACCATCAGAAGTCCTTAGAAGTATTTAAACTAAAAAAAAAAGTAATACGTTGAAGAAAACCCATCATTAGATGCGTTGGTTCCATTCATTGTCATTTTTTAGGCTACATTTATATCAATAATTATGACTAATTTGTCTACTTTAGATAGTTATACATAGTTGTTTGAGGATATGGAAGGAAATATCCTGTACACAATGTAATCAATTCCTTTGCATTTTCTTTGATGATAAGCTAACAAATATCAAAAAAAGACTTATTCATAATAATTCAAATTTTTAAATTGTTTTATTCCTTGTCACACCGTAGTGGACTGTGATGGTTGCAGTCCATTGGCTTGAGCTGTCACTGTGCCTTTGTACGAGACACAGGTGAAGGCAACAGGTTTCTTTGTAAACACAATTCATGTGATTTATATTATTAACTTTCATTAATGATCACATGATTGAGAACAATTCTGATTGGTTTCTGATAGGCTACATACTCACGTGCATTATTTGTTGTTGGAAAGGATCTTTCACAAACAACTGCACAATGTATGAACGAGTGCTGTACATACAGCACCGTTCGGCTCTATGGAGAGGGGAGGGGGAGAATGACAGAGCAGCATCCTCCTGTGCGCTCTCCCTCCTTTACTTCCATTAAGATCGTTTGTCATCCATCGCTGTACACACATAAGATTCTCATCCAATATCGGCCCTGAGCCGATTATCAGGCGAGAACCATTGTAAGTGTGTACGTAGCCTCAGTAAAAAAGAATATGAAGTTACATCTTGGCCCCAGTGCCAGAATCTGATTTAAATAGTTCTTTGTGGGCATGCCCAGGAGTTTTGTCATCTCAGCTCAGCCAATCAAGATGGCTAAAATTGCTGACCCTGAAGGAGATTGCAGATGTGAAGGTATCAGGTGAGGGAGATTGCAGATGGACTTCCAGCACCGATACCTTGATTTGGTCTTTTTCCAGGTTCAGCATCTTTTACCGTCTAGATCAGAGGTGCTCACACTGGCTTGTAAGCTACTTTTAAAATGTTCAAGTCAAAATGATCTACCAACAATAAAAACTTGGACTCAATAACTCCTGTGCGTGGTCGAGTTTATTTTGAAAGGTAGGGCTCCACGATCTACTCACATTGCCTTTGCGATCTACCATTGGATGGCGATCCACCTGTTGGACACCCCTGATCTAGATTAAGCTGTAATGATAAAACTCCTAGGTATGCCCATAAAGAGCTATCTGACCATTTAAATTGGAAGGAGAGGTAAGTATTGGTTGCTTTAGCTCCACTTTAAGTCAGCTTTAGGACAACGATGAAAGCAAGCCCTTTCTTAACACAGTGAACATAAACGATACTTAAAACACTAAAAACGTAAAACCTAGTCAGTTCCATAATTGTCTGTGCCACTATACATCAACAAGCTTTTAATGTGTATACTCACCAACCTGCAGGAATTTACTTTAGTCTTCTTTGTGTATGCTGTACTGTGTATTCTGCCACATATCTTAGAAAACAAGCCTTAATTTGTATAAACATAAGCATTCAGACTTACTTTAGGAAAGAATAACACAACTTTGAAATGTGCCAGGCACTTTTAGGAGACAGATTTTTTTTTCTCTTTGCCTCCTTAGGGATCTATTTAAATTACCCTAAAAAATGTCTAAAGCCAGCTGTAAAATTTATAGGGCAATGTTTCCCTGGCGCCAATGTTTAGTTTAAACCTGCTTTATAACGGAATCTATGCCAGATATATCCTTTGTAAATGTAACGTCGTCTTTTCTCTACAAGGACAATGAATTGTTTTTATTATACAGTAGAGGGTGATCTCACTTTTTCACCATAACACTTTTCTATTTTCTATCCATATGAATTTTGAAACGTGAAACATATATTCCTTGTACTCATTTTGAATCAAATGGTTTATTTTTTCTGTAAAAGTTAATATTAATATGTCTTTTGTTCTCATTTTGAAATCTAAGGCAGTTGTTGGATGTCAGGGAAAGTATGTTTTAACAAAGAGATATTGCATTCTTCCCATCTGCCTTTCTCTGTTGTCCATTTCCTTCTGGGCAGCACATGAGGATTTCTGTCATTTTTATACAACCTTACTATTTATTACTATTATCTTCTATAAAAACTGAAAAAGTTGGAATTATTCAGGAAGGATTTGGAGGCATAGACAACCCTAAATGTAATTCCAGGCAAGCAGTACAGTTGAAATACATATTTCTAAATTGTTGTAACTGCCAAAGGATTTGTAATTCTGTTCAGCCAGGCATTTGGTCCAGGCACGGCTGCCAGACTAAAGGTGCCTTTTTTTCTCAGCTTCAGTTAAAAAAATATATACTGAAGCTGCCATGGTTTCAGTGTTGTTGGAAATACTATTTGCCTGGCTGTGCTGCTGATCCTAAGGATTTTTTTGAATCACGTAATAGAACCAAATATATCAGCAGGTCTGACTTTATTTTTAACTTGAACAGCTGTACACTTTTTCTGGGTTAGTGACTAATAATATGTTAAATTCACAGAATTTAACAGGTAGTTAGCATTTAAGAAAGAAGGTCATTAACAGTAGTCTCTGACCTATTTTACTGACTTCAGATTTCCCTTAAACAACAGGTTGGGGTTTTACCTAATCAATTTAGTAACATAGTTACTTAGTTAGGTTAGGTTGAAAAAAGACGCAAGCCCATCAAGTTCAACCACTAGTGAAATAAACATATCCCAAATATAAAACCCTATAAGACATAATTGGTCCAGAGGAAAAAAATTCCTTCCTGATTCCATGAGGCAATCGGATGTTCCCTGGATCAACAGTCACTTTTATTTTTACTTTAACGCCTTAATACCCAGTTATATTCTGTGCTTCTAGAAAAACATCCAGATTTTTCTTAAAGCAATTTATAGTAGTTGCTGAAACTACTTCCTGAGGGAGCCGATTCCACATTTTCACAGACCTTACAGTGAAGAATCCCTTCCTTATCCGAAGCTTATGAGTGATCATGAGTGACTTTCAACAATAAATGTGTACTGTAGTCTTCTTCATGGAAAAATAAGACATCCCCTGAAAATAAGACCCAGGGCATATTTTGGCATTTCAAAAAATATAAGAGAGTGCCTTATAATTGGGGAAACAGGGTAGCTGAGCTCCTCCATTCCTTTTATTAGTTTAGTTGCCCTTCTCAGCACTCTCTCCAATTCAACAATGTCCTTTTTGTGAACTGGTGCCCAAAACTGGACTGCTTATTCCAGATGTTGTCTGACCAATGCTTTGTACAGGGGCAGGACAATGTCTCCATCTCTGCAGACTATTCCTCTTTTATTACTTTACTAGCTTTGGATATTGCAGCTTGGCATTGCATGCTGTTATTAAGTCTATGATCTACCAGAACCCCCAGATCCTTTTCTATTTTTGAATCCCCCAAATGTATTCCCCCTAGACAGTATGAAGCATGCATGTTGTTAGTTCCCAAGTGCATAACTTTACATTTATCTATATTAAATGTCATTTGCCACTTGACTGCCCAATCAAACAGTACATCCAGGTCAGTTTAGAGATTATAGACATCCTGTATGGACATATTTCCATCACATAGTTTGGTGTCATCTGTAAACACAGAAATGGTACTTTTAATCCCAAATTCTATATCATTTATAAAGATGTTAAACAGTAAAGGTCCCAACACTGAAGCCTGGGTACACGACTAATAACCTGAGACCATTCAGAGTATGAATCATTAATTACAACTCTCTGGATGTGGTCTTTAAGCTAGTTCTTTATCCATTTATAGATTGACATTTCTAAACCTATTGACCCTAAATGCTTTAGCAAAGTCCAAGTACACTATAGCAACTGCTACTCCACTGTCTACCTGTTTACTTACTTCCTCATAAAATGAGAGTAAATATGTTTGACAACTTTGGTCTTTCTTGAAGACATGCTGACTATCACTTATATTATTATTTTCTAGCAGAAACTCCTCTATGTGGCTCTTTATCAAACTCTCTAAGACTTTTCCAACAATGGACATTAAACTAACGGGTCTGTAGTTACCTGGTAATGACTTTGCTCTCTTTTTGAAGATTTGAACCACATTGGCCTTATGCCAATCCATCGGTACCTTGCCAGTAACAAAAGAGTCTCTAAAATTTAGAAATAATGGCTTTGAAATAACTGAGATCAGCTCTTTGAGGACACATGGATGTAATCCATCAGGTCCTGGTGCTTTGTCAACCCTATCAATTCTGAGCCATTGTGACTCATTTAAGGCAGTGACATTGCTACAGTATTATGAATTTGGACTTGAGCTCTGCCATTTTCCTTTGTGTACCAGTTACCAACCCAGCAACATCCTCTAAGGGGCCTACATGCTCTGATCTGATCTTTTTGCTATTAATATATTTTTTTTAATTTGGGGTTTGGCTTACATTCCTTTGCAATCTGTCTTTGGTTTTGAAGTGTTGCACATTTATCTCCTTTTTACATCTATTGTTATATTCTTTATAGTCTTCAAATGATGAAGGTGATCCTTCATTTTTATATTTTTGGAATCCCCTTTTCTTGTTCCTTATGGCTTTTTAAACATCAGCTGTGAGCCACATAGGTTTTAATTTTAGCCTTTTAAACCTATTACCTATTGAAATATATATGTTTAGTATGTTTTTGTAGAACAGCCCTGAAACATTCCCATTTCAGTTTTGTGTTCTTTGAGGACAATATTGTCTGCCCATCCAAGTCACAAAGAGCCGCTCTTAATAATGCAAAATTTGCTCTCTTAAAATTAAATATTTTATTCTTTCCTGTTTTTGCTTCCTGTTTACAGCTTATAACAACAGCTTAACTGAAATCAAAATACAGTCACTGCTACCCTGATTCTCTTTTATATGCACATAGGTCCAGCAGAGAATCATTTCTAGTTGGGGCTTTTATAAACTGTACCATAAAATAGTCTTGTATTAAATTCACAAATTTCCCCCCTTTTTGCTGTTCCTGTAGTGCCATTACTCCAGTCAATGTCAGGGTAGTTGAAATCTCCCATAATTAAAACACTTCGACTTTTTGCTGCTTTTTCTATAAGTGCTAGAAGTTGATTTTCTATTTCTTCCTTAGCACTGGGGGGCCTATAGCAGACTCCAAACATCAATTGTGTGTTATTCAACCCCACATTCAAATCCACCCATAATGCCTCAACCTCATCGCTTGTTCCATCCGCAATTTCTTATTTCACATTCACTTTCAGATCACTTCTCACATACAGACAGACACCATCACCTTTTCGTTTGACTCTGTCTTTATGAAAGAGAATATAACCAGGAAGATTGACAGTTATAGTCTTAGCAAACTGAATTATCACCTTAGGTAATTTACACCTCGTTTAGTCAATGTGGTAAAAATTAATTTTGTAAGAATACCCATGTGCAAAAAAAAAAAACAGTACTTTTGCATTCATATGATTGGATATCTGAAGTCAGCAGGTAAGTGAAGTATTCCTTAAAGAGTGATTATTTACTTTGCAAAGTGAACAGCCTATACTAATTTAGTTGTCAAACTCCACTGTGTTAATCTGTCTTTCTTCAGGCTATAAAATGAACAGGAGGAATCAGGTTTTTCTAAATCTGAGCCCTGCTAATATGAAGATTTTGGTATTTTAACTTTTTTTTTTTTATTTCTTATCCACCTGGCCTGGCTGACTTTTAATCCCTTACCGACTTCCCTGGGTTGACAAAGTTTTCTTAATGTACTGTACCTATGAAGTGAATCATGGCTGTCACCCTAGGCTTCCCCCTTGATTTAGACCTCAAAAAGCAGAAAGACCTTCATGACTGGAGCAGAACCTGACCATGTGACCTGTCAAAGTCTCTCCTACAATCAGGGAGTTCTCTTGCTCCATTGATCATTGCAGAGAAAAGTAACAGGGAGAATTTAGCATTATCTGCACTTTCAAAAATATGCCCCTGGGTCAGTAAATGTATTTTTTTATTTAATAATTTATTTTTCTAGAGCTGCTGTATTTCACAGCGACATCCACTGTAATTTCTTTCAGCTAGGAATTGCGAAGAAAGGGGAGAAAATTAGTGCCTTTAAGTTTTGAGCACAGGAAAGCTATCAAAGTAGTCCCCAGGTTACATACGAGATAGAGACTGTAGGTTTGTTCTTGAGTTGAATTTGTATGTAAGTTGGAACAGGTACATTATTTTAATAAATGCAATTAGGACAAATGTTCTTCTCAAAATAATATTAGGTAGCATGTTCTTGTGTTAGTTACTAAATAAAATCCATACTGTGAGTTAATCACAAACAAAGCAAAAAAAAACAAAAAATAAATAAAACTTCATGGAGCCTAGAAATGCTTTAATATGCAAAAAGAAACAACTGCAGAGTTTGTCTTGGTCATTAAAGAGTTACAAGAGTTTGCAGAAGAGCTCAACCTTTAAGATCACCCACAACCTCAGCTGTGTTTAGCAAAAGATTTCTTCTGCAAGTCATGCAAACCGCCCCCTCCCATCCAGCCTCAGTCCTGCACATGAGCAGGGAAGCCCCATTTGTATCTAGGAGTTGTCCGTATGTCGAATGTCCTTAACTCGGGGACTACATGTATATGCTAGACAGGCTGTAGAGGGACCTGCACATGTGTCATTACAGAGAATGAAAAGGGACAGGGCTGTGGAGCGACATAGGCTAGAGGAGGGCACTCAGTGCAGACATCGCGATTTGTTTTGCAGCCATTCATTTCCACATATTCTGATACAATGCACTATGCCCATTTCAAACCACAAACAGTATATTCACATTTTTGTAGCTTAAGTGAAGTCTTAGAGGATGTGAATATACTGTAGTGAAAACAGAAAACGATTCAAAATGTAATTGAATTCTTTGCTTTTGGTATTTTGCTTATCAATTTTAGCAAAGCTGTTCATGCACAATGTATAAAAGTAGGATTAAAAATGGATTAATTAAGATAAACAAAATACGTTCACTGAGTACCACCATATGATACAACTAGAAGTCATCTGAACTGTAAATCCCATCTAATGTCATAAATTCTGATTTCCATCTATTTCAGTTTGGTATATTTTTAACCTAACATCTAATGTTTATAGCTTCATGTAATGTTATTTTTGGCTTCATTGATCATAGCTTCCCTGCAATGTTTTTTTCAGGGGAGTTGAAAGTATTAGTGAGAAACCCATAATTCTGGAAAATGTCATTGCACAAATTTACATATGTGCTACATATTGCAATCGGTTTGACAATAAACTGTTCCCTATGAGAGTGAGAAACCAAGACTAGCTGTTGCCAAAACCAGCATCACGTTGAAAACAAAATACAATAATATCAAAAGCTACAACACAGAACAGCAAGGAAACTGAGAACAGAGACACTGCTGGAGTTTCCTTTCTGTAATTACAAACATACAAATAGTGATTTTGCTGCTCCTTCTCACACTTAGGCATCATATTATACACTGCAAAACACTTCCATGTGTTGTTATTGTTTTTTGGAGTAATCATGCTGTGTGCAATACGTTTAGTGTTGGTGCAGTTTAAGGCAAACACTAAAAACATTAAACATTTTTTTGAAAAAGGGCAATTTAGTGTGATCAAAACATATTCTCAGATTTTAGGGACATTAGACAGTAATGATTTCAATCTAGGGATCAAAGGATGAGGGATAAGGGAAATATACATTTTCACATAGGGGTATAGACTAAGGGATTTACCTTAATGCTATTTTCTTCCTCTTGCAGATATATGATGCACTATTTAGAGACAGGAGTTGTGTATATCCAGTTTTCTGGATTTCTTTGTTCTGCTTATAATGAAAACCCTGAAAAGGGCATTTTGGTAGAGGGCAGGGAACTGATAGCATCCAGCCATGCATTTTTCTCAGTAAGCAATTATTAAGCAGACAGTATGAAGCAATTCATTCCCAAAGTTTACAACAGGTGCACTGAGGTCATTCTTTTAGCAGCTCATCTTACTTTTGCTCCGCCACCTAGCAGTGACTCAGCGGTCTTCTAATGTCTAATATTACTCTGGGAGGGAGAGAATGGTAAACTGAGCTGTTAAAAGAACAAAGTGAATAACATTAATTGTTCCGTTTTGAGCATGAGACACTCCATAGTGCCTGCAGCTACAGATATCAGTGTAATTTGTTTTCAAGTTTTTTTTACTGCATATTAAGAATATGTGAATGTTTATATTTCTATAACCTGACCACAAGTTTGCTTTAAAACACAGAATTTTGTGAAAAGTCAGCAGTTATGGCTTGCTTCTTGCCAGAAAATGGTTCAGGTAATAAAAAGACCCCTCCCCCCAGCAGGATGGAAGGGGACTATGAGTCTGATTTATTAAAGCTCTCCGAAGCTGGAGAGAATACACCTTCATCAGTGAAGCTGGTTGATCCAGCAGACCCGGGATGGATTTATTTAAAGTAATTTGCTATTTGCTAGCAAATGTTTTGAATCCTGGACCAAATCCATTCCATGTTTGCTGGATCACCCAGCTTCACTGATGAAAGTGTATGATCTCCAGCCTTGGAGAGCTTTAATAAATCAGGCCCATTGCATGCAGGGTGGCAGTGTGTGCCTAGCACTGGATTTCCTACTGACACCAATGATTGTGCAATGACCCTGCCATTGGCACAAACACTGAAGCATTATTCTTCCTACGGACACCAATGATAGAACCCTGTCCTTCCAGTAAAACCAATAATGAGGTGCCATTCCTTTCACTGATACCAATGATAGGACTCTATTGCCCCATCAAAACAACTGGCACCTATTAGGAATTTTGAAATATACATAACCGTAGGAATAAATAATATAAATTACCTTCATTGACAGATGATATTAGGAATTTTGGAATATATATAGAAACACACGAACCAACATACATGCAGTTTTAAGTACACATAAATTGATAAATACATGAGATAAATGAAAGGTGGCTTTGCTTCACAGAAATGTAATATGGTGTGTGCTTGTAGGGAATCAATAGATTTACGATGGATTAAAAGGAAACAATATCCTTCACTTTATAACTGCAGTTAAAACATCCAGTACCAGCTTACTTACCTTAAATATTAACAGTAAGAACCATTTTCAGGCTGTCTGTAGAGACCCATAAATTTGCTGATTTCACATCCATGTTTTTTGCTACATTCTGAAAGCTTCTGAATGTCTTTTAATCACATCTGTTTCTTTCGAACAAATCCTTTCAGCGTTTGAGGGATTTACGACAGGTTGCTAGACGCTTCCTGAAATCAATTAATGAGTAAAACTGTCAACACTGGAAAGCTTGGACAGGAAAACCTCATCATACGAGGGGCTTCTCATATATGGAAATGAATAATAGGATAAATAAATCCTTTGAAAAAACACAAACTAGCACATTTCCTTTTCTGGATTATTATGCTTTAAGCCACAGTGCTGATGTATGTTTAGGTTTCTTTTTAGATTACTCTAGCAGGAACATTTTTTCTTTGATGACATGGAAATGTCTTAGTGCAGTGAGAAGGGAAAGCTTTTTACAAAGAACTTGCTTTTTCATTGTGGCCTGCAGGTTTGAGAATCCTTTCTGTCCATTACTACATATAATACATATACAGGACAATGACTGAATAAGTTTAAGTAAAACATAATAATGTCCTTGTTTTACTTGGTAATTAATAGAAATTTTAAGGTGTTTGAAGGTCTAATAAATTCTCTTGGTATGTACAATAAACCCTATTTCATTTTTTACACAAAAACACTTTCAAATGTATACATGGCTTTGGAATATTTGTAATAAGTATATATAGATTACTATTTGTTTTTGCTATTAGCTATTAGCATTTTTGCAGTGTTGCAGGTACAACTGTTG
The DNA here is from genome assembly GCF_032062135.1 of Pyxicephalus adspersus. Classification (NCBI taxonomy): domain Eukaryota; kingdom Metazoa; phylum Chordata; class Amphibia; order Anura; family Pyxicephalidae; genus Pyxicephalus; species Pyxicephalus adspersus. Next base: position 68,545,354 of record NC_092862.1, on the reverse strand, counting down.
AAAATGTTGCAATGGCAGCCAGGACATCTCTAATGCTGGTGACCTGCAAGCCATGGGATCTCTCATCATTGACCTGATTAATGATGTATTGCACGATGACATTACATACATATCACTAGATAAAGTGGTGTAATGGGGTTCATATTTCCTTAACATTAGGACTACTTTTACGCAGAAATTAATTGCATTTCTTAACAAACACAACAGCAGGTGGCCCTGTTCCTATAAAAGAGTCATTCTTGATCTATAAGAGCTTTCCAGTGTTAGTTCATCCGTTATCTGTGAGGTCACCTAATCTGAACAATCTAAATACATAAATTTTGTAGGGTACAATCCACAAACAAAACATGATTACAATATTCTTGAAAAGTAAATGGTGTAGTTAAAAATATAGTTTATTTAGTTTTTTTTTAGATGTTTAGAGCCTTCACACAATAAATTGTGTGAATATTCACTTCAATTATGCAGTCATCTGCAGATAAAATGTGTAAACAGCAATCTTCTTTTTACATGATTTAATAATTTAATTGAATATTCACACATTTTATTGTGTGAAGATTCTCAACTCCCTTAGTCAATCAGCCTCATTGTTAAAGCACATGCATAAATTATCAAAAGGAACCTTTTCTGGTTGACATACAAAGCTTCAATCAATGTCCTCTTAAAAATGCTTGCTGCCTGGCTGTTCTTAGCTTCAGTGATTTCTGATCTGGAACAAATAAATGGAGTAGAAAGGCAATATTATATACAGTATATGCATACTTGGAGCCTATATAAAACAATTTTAATAACATGACAGGCAGGCAAATAATAATTTAAGAGATCGTCAATGGCTGCCTTCATACTCTCTAATACTGTTTTCCTTTAAATATTTTTTTAGATGCCTATTTTAAAATTTTCTTGCATGCTGTTCTGTTTTGCTGACCATCTCTGGTCTTTGGTTATTTACATTACGCCTATTCTCTATTTCATTCAAGCTAATGTCAGAGCACCTGGCATATATCCATTACAAACTATTTCAAAGACATCAGATAGATACTTGTATGTAGAATTATTTTCATAAGCTTGTAAAAACTAAAGATGCAACACATATCTCATGTTACAAAATTAACAATGGAATATTCCAAGGACGGTAAATATCGCCCAAACAAAACAGAAATTGTCATTTGAAGGTTGAGTTCTGATGAGAGGTCTCAGCTCTCTCTTGAAGTTCAGATTACTTCAGCATGCATTTTACATCCCACATCAAATTATCTCTGTCTTTTATTTTTTTTCAGGTCAGTTCACTAAAGCAGTTTTATTATTTGCTACTTTTTACTATTTTAACAATCAAAAGTGATGTTTTCTTTCAGGTCACCTGATTTTTTTCTGTTGGTAAGGTAAATGTCCAAGCAGTACATTTGACATTAAAAAATACCTATTTTAAATTTCCCGCCTGCTCCTGCCCCCCATGCCTGTCCGGCATCTGCATACCCTGGCCACCCGTCTCAGACATTCACACGCTGGGGATGCAGATTCCAGGCAGGCATTGCCAAGTGACAGATGCTGGGTGGGCATCGCTGGAGGATACCGCAGGCCCGTGGGGACTAGGTAAACTTTACAAATTCCTTTACAATTCCATCCCGAGTGTGGCTCGGAGTTACTGCTTTTGGTACTGAAAATTAACCCCGAGCCACACTCAGGATTACCGCCAAGAAGGTTAAAATACCAATACCCTGTTTCCCCTATAATAAGGCACTGTCTTATATTTTTTGAAATGCCAAAATATGCCCTAGGTCTTATTTTC
>NC_092862.1:68447607-68542581 GCF_032062135.1 Pyxicephalus adspersus | reverse complement strand
ATCGAGGAGTCACACAGAGGCACACAGTATCAGGTATCGGAGGATGTCTTATTTGCAGGGGGTGCTTTATTTTAATTGTTTAAGCAAAAATCGGGGTGTGGCTAATTTGATGGGGATGCCTTATCATCGGGGAAACACGGTAGTTATTGATTGATGACAATTACTAAGGTTATACAAAGGATATTTTTAAAAGAAAAGAAAATGGAGCCATTGGAGGTGGAGAAAAAATATTTATTCATCAAATCAATGATGATCACAATCTGTTTTATGGAATGTAAAGGCTTTCAATAATAAAATAAAACTTTTATGTGAAAGAAAATATTTTTTAGCTAGGTGAGGGGAATCTGTTGGCGCCAAAAAAGTGGACGAGGCAACACACAATTTGAATGCTTTAATGTTTCTAGTTGTTTATGCCATAGGTATCCACTAAACCCCTTAATTTGTGACCCGCCTTTTACAGACTCCCTATACTTTGTTCCAACTTTGTAATGCTCATTGTATGCACCATTTTTTTTGTAAAAAGTTTACAAAAAAGACAGCAGCTTGTCAGCTCTGCTCCCAGAGGATGGAAAAGTTTACATATAAGTGGTTAAAAGTGGTTGTCTGAAAACAGCCAGGTGGCTACTGAAATGTGCCTGGTGTGCACCCAGCTGAAAAGGCTGGTGGGAACACTGAAAGTGACTTGTCACTATAGACCTCTACTAAGGATTTAAATAAATACTAGAAACATATTGCAATAACCTCTGTTGGACCAAATCATAATATGCTTGTGTTTCTCATTTATACTTGTTTGTTGGGCAAGTTTTATATTTTTGTTTACCATGGGAATAAAATATGCAATTTGGCAGTCCTATGCTATTATCAGATGTTTATTTTTCATTAGTACACACTGATTAATGAAACTCCTTCTGTGACATGGTTTTTTGTATTTTTTGAAAAACGGTTAAAACATTTTGAATCATTATACATTGGAATGTATTGTTCAGCCAATACAGGGCAATTGTGTTTCTTTAAATTCAGTATGGGTATAGTAATGACATGAAAAAAAAAGGATCATGATCTTTTATGCGCCACTGCAATAACAAGCACTCTATATGCTAAAAGCACAGTACAGAAGTCTAGTCCCATATTGCTTTGTAATTGTATATCTCTAACGTTGTACAGTACAGATCTATTTAACCTTAATTTTCAGAACTCCAGCTTGGCAACAATATGATCAATCTAGGAATGAATCATTTTGACACATCCATCCATCTACTACTGATAGAATAATCTTTACCCATGTCAGCAGATTCATGGAACATGCACTCACAGGTCACTTTAGGCACTTAAAGTAAAGTCCATACCTTAGCAGCTTTGTTCTGTCGTCAAAGTTCAAAGCTAATAAAGGTTTATGTAAACCCAGTCACTAAAATTTATATTTTTTTATATAAGCTTTAACAAATGTAATATAGTTTTTATTATAATTTTCAGTATTTCGAAAGCTTTTTTTTAAATAATGCTTGATGGTCCGGTTTTCTGCCTTCATTTTCCTGTTATAGATTGACAGTGTTGTGTTCTGGTCTCAAAACTGTGCTCCCCAATGTCCCCTCACACCTACAAATGGCTGTTCCAACATATATTGCATATGATGAGAGAACATCAGGAAAACTTCTCTAACAAATGCTATTGTTTTGAGCATCTATGTAGACAGGAAAATACTGTAAAAAAGCTTTAGGAGATCAACAGCACTAAGGTCCAAGAAAGGATTAAACCTGTTGAACTTAAGAATTTTATTTTAAAAAAGGGTACTGTATATGCTCAAATATAAATTGATCCAAAATGTGAGAATCTCTGCTCACATTCAAAACAGTAATCAAATAAAAATGACAATAGAAATTACTATTAAAAAAATTAAATTACATGAATTAAAATTACAGGGAACATGGCTAGAGTAACATAGGATAAAGACTAGAATGACAGGTGACAGTAACAAGGGCTGTTTAAGAGTTATATGCTGGGGTGAAAGTGACAGCCTTTCATTGACAAGTAAAAGTTGTAGTGCAACGGGATCTCGGTTGTGGGGATCTGTGGGCAGGGTACCTATTGAAATCTGGAGATGCCTTCAATGTGTAGGATTCTGCCCCCTCACGTTGGAGAATGAGCACAGAGTTCCAAATAGGCCTTAAAAATAAACACACAACACAATAAAAAATTGATAAACATTTAGCGTTTTTTTATAACTATTATTTACCTTCAGTGATGTTCAAATAGCACATCTCATAACAACAATTCCAGCATCAACTGCTTTAAATTTCAGAAAAACAGGGTCTCTGCTCCCGTTTTTTCTAAGAATGATCCCGTGAGGGTTAGCTGAGGAGGGCTGTTCCCCTTAAGCCCCTTTATCATTGTTTACATTCGCTCAGACATTCATGTAAAAGGGCGGCCGGGGACAGCTGTCCTCAGCCAACCCTTGTGGGACTGGATAAACGCAGTGAGTTTTGTTTAGCCAATCCTGGCACTGAATGATGACAGCTGTGCATTAAAAGCTTCGGAAAGTCTGCTAGCACCTTCTCATTTCCTGACAGATGTACTAAGATATGGTAATAGTTACAAGGTTGTGGATGATAACGGGAAAATTTAAATGGCTATTGCTAAAAGCCCTGCTAATAAAGCTGTGAACATGCGCTAGATTACTGTCACCCAAGACAAATGATAATGATTGATTTCCTTGGGAAAAAGTCTATCATGTGTACTTGTGATCCCCCAATGCTTATCATCAATCCTTCCTGAAGGAGCACTGAATGACTAAGCAGCGACAACTACCTTACTTTCCTATGGACTAGATAACTGTATGGTGCCACTTGCTCTGCCTCCCCTCCCCCCCCCCCCTCTTTAAAGAAGAGAACAGTGCTTGTTCATTGTCCATTTCTCCTGTTACTGGAAACTATCATGAAAGGTCATGTCCATTGACAGAAATCTGTACAAAACTATTCTGTGCTAACATCATAATGTTTTGTTTTTGGGGGGGTGGGATCATGGCATAATTCCCCCCTTGTATCTTAAATAAAGTAGTGAGTGCAAAATTGCTTCAAAAAAGTAAACTTTACTTAAGTCTGCTGACAAGGTTGCACCATCACTAAATCAATCAAAGTATCTGTCCTTCATGATGTCACCTCTATTTCTACAAGACTTATGTTGGGTTTAAATCACTCAAAATACAACGTGACATTCTGTGTTTGATATAAATAGGCCCATTATTTTGAGCAAGTGACAGGTGTAATTGTACTTGAACAATGATATGTATCCATTTATTGGGTTGCAGAATGTGTGTTAGCGATTTTTTTGTTCAATCCAAAACACAGAACCATCAAACCGTTTTTTATAACAAATTAAACGTCTGGTTAGATGTAAAGAAGTTAACAATATACAGTGGAATTCAAACAAATCAATTTATGTTATTTAAAATATATTTCAACACAGTAAAAATGTAAATTCATTCCTTACTGAGGCTGTAAGAAAACGGCTTTTCAATTTCAGAGGAAAAGGATCAGCAGTTATATGATGCTATAAAAAATAATATTGTTAGTTTCATTAGATTTTTTTAATATCTAACTAGACAATACGTGTTTATTTACAAAAAAAGTGATTGTTCACTGAGTTCAGTATTCTTAAATGATCAGCGACATTTAAGAATAATACCCTCCCTGTCATTAAAAAAAACACAATGGGTGCAGTAAATATCAAAGTAACAACCTTCAAAAATATAAGTAAAAAGTCTGCAGTGTTTAGCTACAAAAAATGCCATATTTTCCATATAAACATAAATGCATAACAAGTAAATATGAATAGATAAATAAATAAATAAAAGCTTACAATGATTGATCTTCCATGTGATCTCTTCCTTGAAAAAAACACCAACACCTAATTTCTATCACTGATGTGACCACAGATGTACCTGAACCTGAACCTATTAGCTTCTCACTAGAGAAAGGTGATTTGAATTAGGTTTCCTGCATAGGAATATCATTATCACTCCCTTGATCCATGCAGTTATGATATCTTGGAATTGGTAATTGATGGTCCGATATGTGGTATGTAAGATGAATCTTCTTATTTATTATATATGTTCCATATGGTGTTCATACAAATGAACATACCAACATAAAACCATATGGATCCATTGACAATTTGTGAGAGTAGAAGGGATAGCAGGTTAACTATCAACTCCACTTAAAATAATCATCAAAATTAAATTAGAGTAACCACTGACCGCCTGATGTTTTGTCTAAAAAAAGACTTTATTGCAGTTTCCCCGCCACTCTTGACCAGTGCGTATAGTTCGCCCACTAAGACCTGTCACACTGCATTGTAGGAGGCATGGAGCATACTTGTAAATATCAGGAATTTATGTAGTAGTTGGCATTGGAGCAGCTTGATATTGTTGCTAAAGGTAAGTTTAGGAGTTGGAAAGTGTTTACTACATGCTAGGAGGTGAACTTAGGTTCTAACTTTTATGACAGGTATACTTTACATCTTTATACTGTTCTTTTCACTGTCTTGACATTTTTTACAAATTAGTAGGCAGGCAGATGTAGTTCAACTCAGGATACACCACAGAAAACCTTAACACATTGAATTAATGAAAAGAACACTGCGATAGACCAGAACATCATTTGTTCTTTTCCAGAAAATATAACACACCAACACAGGTAATATAATGCATCTGAAAGTAGAAATTGTACATTTCATTTAGCTCGTGTATCTCATCTGTAATCAGTACCATTACAGAAAAGTGATTACTGGAAATATCTGCTTAAGTAAAAGACCAAAAAATATTTCCCTTGATGATGACTAGTAATTGTTGGCCTAAAAGTAATTGCATTATAAATCTTGAGGTATATTTACAGTGCTAAGTATTCCTTCGCTTTAAGAGCCCCCCGGCATTGGAACACACTGTGGAATGACTAAAATATGCAATAGGTGTCCTTTGGCTGGAGCCTACTTAATACAAAGGGCCCAAGTCCTGGGGGTTTGATTCATTAAAGCATGATAACTCATTACCTACCTTGCTGTGCCATTTATCTTGGGATCACATTCAGCCATTGCACGTTAATGAATCCCCAATGTCCCCTGCCATATAACTGAAAAATCCTCGGGAAAGACACTTCTTCTTTACAACTATTTTTTTTTTTGTAGATTCTCTTTTTATTCCAACTTTGGTTTTTGACTAATTATAGTTATTAAAATAATGTTTTCAATCCATGTCATGCTAGGAAAAGTTTAAATATTTAAAGAATACTTTAACACTATTGAACACAACAATGTTCTTGTTAATATTAAAAATACCTACTGGTCTAGATTGATTTAATTGACGTCTATAGTTCTTTATGAAAAAAAAGAAAAGGCTGTATGGAAGTGAAGTAATGAATGCAACTCCACTGAGTAAGGAAACCTAAAATATTAAAAGCTGATATGTAATTGTTGTCATACAACTAGAGATCACTGTTTTTACCTTTGTGACCAATATCAGAACTGCAAAGGGAGTGCACCACCAATGGTTTAAGATGGTGAAATCTGGGCTAGGGTATAGGTACTCACAGCCTTCTATAATCATTTGGTATTGTACAATTCTAAAGGATAAAAACATTAAAAATCATCTAGTTGGTGTTTGAATTTTTTAGCCTTTACAGTGCTTACGTCTTTGGATATTTTTTGTTCCTAATATCATTGGAATGCAATTATGGATGGGGAGCACCAAAACCCCATCCTATGAATACGGTGGAAAACTGGGATCTGCAAAATCAAAGTCTGCATACCTTCCTTGGATACATTCTGTGTGTCATTTATAATTGGCTCTGAATGATATCTGAATCTAGGGCCATTCTTCTGGAGAGAAAAGTAGGTGAATACATTTTCGGGGGGGGGGTTATTGTGATCGCTTTTGAGTGGTAATAAATTAACATGTGATACTTATACACTTTGCTTAGTATGCATGTGTCTAGTATAAAATATATAAGATGTGAGATCCAGCAATGAAGTTGTGTCAGTGTAGACTTCACATAATGGCACCATTGCTTTATACATACATCAGTGTTGTGTCTTCTGAAGTAACAACTGACAGCTATGCTCCTGTGTGTGATCCTAAATAAAACCCCCAGGGTAATATTGTGATTTTCATTTATTCTTTTTTTATTTTGTAGTAGTAATGCAGTCACTCTATCTTCATAGCATATCTCTAACTATATAGTTGCACATACCATAATTTACATATTTGTTTATTATTGTTGCCATTTGATAGATTTATTGCTAATTTAATTTACAGGCTTTACATTATCCCCCCCACCTTTGGGAAAACAGAACAAAAATATTATTTGATTTGTAAAACACTTCAGTCTCCTGAGTATAGTGTGAGTGCATTAGATAAAGATTTAAATTGCATTATGCATCATTGCATCCAGCAGGCTAAAAGTACAAAATGACATTTTAGCATCCAAAATCTATGAGCAGCCAGAATAGACCGCCATGGGGAAAATTTATCAAAGATGTACTTCAACCTTGTTCCAGACTACGCTGCTAAAAATAATATTGCACCTGCATTTTTGCTTTCTTGTACAATGGAAGCATTTTTGTTTTAATGTTGTATTTGAATAAATGTTGGATAAATCCTTAACTTCCTAAATGTTTTATTAGATCCCCAAAGGCAGGCTAAAAATTACAAAAAGTGACTGCAGCAATTTTCTTAAGGCAGATAATTTATTTAAATGTCTTACTTACTCTTTTGCTGGTCTCTGCACAAATATAAAAATTGAATTACTTTGTCTTGGGCTCCAAATGACAGAGAAATAACATACATCAGAAATTTCTAGGGGACATATTGATTGCTTGTCTGTGTTCAGGCTCCAAGCTGTATTTCTTGTTTTATCCTGCGGTGTTTGCACCTGATGTAAGGTAGGGGGCTGAAGTGGAGGTGCAGGCTTCTGGTATGATGCCACATCTGAAACAGAGCTGTATAACTATGCTGGGGCTGGGTAATTGTGTAATAAGATTTTAACTGCAGGTTTGATGGGTGGGGAAGGGTTAATGTTGGACCCTTTTTTATTTTGAATGTGTTGGTAGGTAGGAGTAAGGTTGTCACAAAAATATTTCACATACAATTACAGCAGAGACATCTGCATCCCACACAGTGGTATCATTCTGCTGTACACATCATATCATTTACCTACACCTGTTTAAAAGATTCTATAGTCTATTTATTTCAATATATCTATGGATTTATTGTGACATTGTTAATGTTTTTGGAGCCTTGTGTACAGCTTAATATGGAGGTTGTCAAATTAGATTCTCATGTTCATTGCAGGTTTGTAGGATAGCTCCTACCTAAGTGAAAACTTCAAGGTCAGATACACATAAGTTAATGTGCATGTTACCACACTGTCATCTGTGTTGTAATGAAATGTGTTGCCCTTTATAGCAGCAAACAGTGGTCAGGAGAAGGACCCAGCCGGGGAGACGCACCGGCCAGAGCCGTGGACCACGTCCCCTGTACAATTCCTGGGCTCAGGGAAGTGGGCAGGCTGTGTCGCTGGAGGCCCGCAGGCTCAGATCTGCGATGGGAGAGTGGGCAGGGCTATGATATAATGACATTACTATGGGGAAGGTTTCTCCCTCTTTAAGTGACACCCGGGTCCCCGTGCATGCACGGTCAGGAGACGGTAATTTTAGTGGTGCGGGACTGAAAAGGTTGGCAACCATTGCTTTATAGTCAATGTTGAAGTATACATTAACCAATAAAGAGGATTGCAGAACACCACACCTCATAAGAAAGTAATACTGTGTGTTGTGATGCATTTTTAGCCCAATCTGGTGCATTGGTTGTTCATTTATTTGTATGGACTGCCTTCATGCAACGCACCATATTACACAATGGGCATGCAATAACACCAGGACAGACAAATGGTAATTTGCAGTAAGGCCCCAGTAATTCAGGGACCATTTACAATGTAACATTTAGGGGACCAGGGTAAGAAACCATTTACATTATGCAGCAGTGAAGTGTATTAACAAGCAGTTTACATACAAGTACTGGTAATTCCTGAAAATTTGTTTATTACATGTTAGCAGTCTCTGACAGTCCTTTATTATACATGGGCTATTTGTAAATGTCTTTAGTTACATGTTAGCAATCTCTGTTTTTTTGTTAAATATAAGTATTCCCTGACAGTCTTTTATTACAGTTGGACAATCTCTAACATTATTTTGTTACATGTTAGCAGTCTCTAATAGTCTTGTGTTACATGTCAGCAGTCTCTGACAGTCTGGTATTGCATAGGGGCAATTTTACAGTCTTTTGTTACATATCAGCTGTCTCCAGCACTCTGTTGCTTTATTTGATCTCTGCAATTTTTTGTAACATTACAGAAATCTATTATAGTCCTTTGTTATGTGTGAGCAGTCTCTGGCAGACTTTTGCTATACCTGGGCAGCCTCTGACTGTCTTTTGTTGCATTGGAGCAGTCTGTTACTATATTTTGTTTTATAGGAGCAGTATCTGGCAGACTTTTGCTACATTTGAGCAGTCTCTGACAGCCTTTTGTTACATGTGAGAAGTCTCCAGTAGTCTTTTGTTACATGTGAGAAGTCTCTGACAGACATTTATAAAATGCAGACAATCAGTGACAGTCTGTTTCAATATGCAAGCAATCTGTGACAGTATTATGTTACATGTGAGCAGTCCTTGTCAGTCTATTGAATCACCTCCTTGAAGTTATATGATGTACTTAGTCATACAGCTTATCAAAGGGCAATTGGATGAAAGGAAACAAATGTATCATCAATATAAGTGAATGGATGTATTTAAATAAAAAAAGAAAGAACAAATGACCAGAATTAGTGTACGGAAGTGAGTAGGTTGCATAATATTTAATCTATACTGGTTTCGATTTGGTATTGTGACGTTACAGGGGTCACAATTGTTGCAGTGTGTGATCTTATGACAAATGGAGATAAGAATTTTCCACCCATGAGAAATTATTTTATTCTAAGAAAAGGCAACATCATCACATAACCCTGAACAGACATACCTGAGAAATAATGGAGAATAACAATTTCACATTATATAAAGTTTATTATAAAACTAGCCTGAAAATCCTGACAATAGGCATGGATTAAGAAAAAAAAGCATTGAATATTATGAAATGAATTCAAATGCAAGTTCAAGCTACTAGTGGAAATAATTAAGAATGTAAATTCCATTATCTCGACAATAATAGAGCTGAATAAAAAGATAAAAGAATGTATGTTATTTTATAATCTTTGTGAAACAAAACACTGTCATGCAAGTCTATTACCCAGGGTGTCAATAATTTAATTAGGCTCTGAAATATACACTTTAATTGTACGAATTTCCAAACGTGTCTTCGTAACGAGCTATTGAAAGTGGAAACAGATTCGTTTCTGGGAAGAGAAAATGTGCTCGCCCGCTCCATCTGCATTATATACATGCCACAAATCATGTTAGGAGCTAAAAGCAATTGTGTATCCATTTCTGCAGCAAATTGTGAGCCCTGCAGACATTTTACTCAGCTTAGTGAATGAGGAATTCACATTCTTTGTCTTTCTTTGTTTTCATTCTCTAGAGAGTTTCAAGGTTATCATGCTCAAATCTTAATGCATTTAAAGGTTAGGGGTACTGTAGAAATGTATGTAAAGTAGTACTAAGATATCCCTTTTTTTAAAATGAAATGAATTAAAAAAAATAGCAACGTTTATGTAATACATATAAAACACATAGTTACCCTTCCATACAGTTCTGAACCATCTTGAGTTCTTTGCTTCTGGAGTACTAGCAGGATCTGCTTCTGCACCTACAGTAATGTAATATAGTGGCGAGGTCTTCCACCCCTAACACGTATCAGCCAATATCAGTAGATACTACATGAGCCAGATGCTCTTACAATATCTATCCCAACATCCACCACACATGATTTTTAAGGTAAGTATAGATGTTTTTAAGTTAGTTTGTATTTAGAATCTAAAAATGTTGTTGCTTAAAATACCAATTAACCTTATTATAAATAGTCTTCCTTTAAGACACATGTAAATTACAAACAGTGCTCTCATGTGCACCTGAAAATCCCTAATGTCATTTGCTTTATCTATATTTTATATTATACATATGCCACCTTGCAGAGTCTGTTCCATTACCATTTCTCAGCATAAGTGGTAGGTGATGGCCATGCTACTAGACTGGACTCTCTCTCTCGAGTTCCATGCTGATGGTTCCGCCCCCTACCAGGAACGCCCCTAAAGGGAAATCCCTCCCCTCCGCCAAGCATACGGAGCAGAGGGAATGTCCCCTTACCCCGGTGGCGGAAGTGTTAACGTCGGCCGCGGTAAATAGGGAAGGGAGGCATAACAAGGAGGCTCAAGAGCCGCGGGTTGCTGACCCCTGCCGGCCGGGTTTGGGCTGGATTGACCAGGGGGGCGTTAGGCCGAAATGGACTACTGGCTAGGCTGTATCTGGCCTAAAGACCATAGTTTGCTGACCCCTGTCTTACAGGAAGCTCCCAGTAGGAACTATTTTCATTCTGTGCCAAGAATTGGGAGTGTAATAAGGTGGCTCTAGTCATCCCTTCCCACCTTGTTTCCCGCTCTTTTTTATGCTCTTGTTACGCGCCTTATGAAATGCAGTCGTCCATTAAATGAGAAAGCGAAAGCAGAAGGGATGAGAAATGAGAAAGCAGAAGGGATGGACAGTTGTTCTGTGCAATGAAATGCTCTGCTCCATAAGGAAATATATGGGAGATAAGGAAATCCCAGCTTTGAACAATGTAGCCAGCAGAGATCAAACCAGTGGTAAAAAAAGATTCTAGGTTCTGGTGTTGTTTCTGCACATCAACTGGGAAACCTACCAAGATTGCTACAAAAACATGTTTGTACGGTTATGCAAAAATTCCCTAACTTCAATTTGCAAATACAAGAAATGCGCCTTCAAAAGGTGTGCATTAAAATATACATTTTAGGTGCTAGGACTAGTCAAAATGTTGGTTTAATTTAGCATCCAAACATCTTCCACTAATCCTGCAGTGTTAGTACATTAGGCTACATAGATTATAGGTTGTGGAATTTCATGCATCAAAAGCTAGAGTTGAGTTATAAGGCCATGTTAACAAATGTGTTGTTCTGTACATATTTCAATAAAGCAGACTAAAAATAGCTTTGAAGAGGAACATTTAAAATAATCAAACATGTTAAAGCTTATATAAGTATTATAGTGATAAGGGTTCAATTCAACATTGTGAAATGTATTATACTGCGGTCTTATATATTCCTTATATAGGATTCGGTATATATTGGTGCATCTCCTAAGGATAGTATACTGTTATTTATGAATTCAGCTACATTGAATTAGCCTTGAATGACGTCCTACAGCTATTTGACATGCACATCACCGTGTACCATGCTTAGTGCTGTGCTGTATACTGTACAGAATGAGAAATAATAGCATGCAAAAAAACAATTATGCAAATTGAGTTCACTATTGCAGTACCTTGTCCTTTGTTCAACCTGTTGTTAAGTCAAATAAATATATCGAAATGAAGATGTGGGTTATTCTGTGTGTGTGGGGAAACTGAACATGACTGGCAGTTTAGGTTCTTGGATGTCACTGACAGGCTGGATTTTAATGATATCTCTCATGAGTATGCTGCTAACTACTAGCATTCCATTCATCTTGATTGACAAACATAATCGTTTATAGAAACCTTTCAAAAAAGTGCAGTTTTTACTTTTGGGATTGTAAATATAGTTGGATGTCTAAATTACACACTTTACAGGATATTTATATCTCACAGTTATCATGGTCTTTGTACGATTGTAATGCTAATCGTTTTAATGCGAAATATTACACAAAGAAAAATAAAAAAAAGTCAGAGTTCAGAAATGAAAAAGTCTAGCTGTCATGTACACATAGATAAAAGGCCATCGTTGCACCGCAGGTGGCTATAAACACAACTGACCTTCTGTGCAGTTTTGGTGTGCAAGTGTGTTGTAGTGCTAATTGTGAATATGACAACCTGCTTACAGCACAGCAGCTGGTTTGCATGCGCTGGTGTAATGGAGGGCTAAGGTCATTTTCTGCTATGATTTACATCCTAATCTCTGTTCTGTCCTTAAATTAGAGAGCTGCCTTTAAATTGCTAATCCAATAATCTCCTAGGGGGATACTGCAGCATTTTATGCATAAAATGCTTGCCATTTGTAAAAAAAATGTTGATCAGCTGAAAAGATTTCAACTTGAGAGCCTGCTCAACACTTATGTAACTAACACCACTTTTGCATTTATACATTGAACCTGATGGACACTTTATAGACCATTAGATAGTGTTTGCCACCTTGGAAGTAGAAAAAATGATGGTGTATAGTGGGGATCAGTCATGTTTTTCCACAAACCCTCTTTGCCACCTTTGCACCTGTTCATCACTTTTAAAAGGTAAAATCTGTTACTCTATTGGAGAGAAATCAGCTTCTAAACACAACTTTTGAGGCACTGTGGTAACTCTATTCTGCAATTTAAGGAGTCTGATTTTCAGGGAACAGAACCTATTACCAATTGTATAATGATGTGTTATAAAATGGCAATCAAGTTAAATGGAAAACAAAAATTGCAACACAATAAAAGCCACTCAGTCTCCAATGTGGCTCCAAAGTAGTGATATTTTCATCTGATTGCCTCTTGTATAAATTAAAAAAAACTGAAACATTTTTGTTTAGGACAAACCCCCCTTTTTTCAAAAAAACAGCCCATTATTCCCTTTTCCTTGATAATTAGAATAAAAAAATAGATTATCTTCTGATCTGACACACTCAGTTTATCATGTTTGCAAGGACCATAGATAAGGCACATCTAAGTGTCTTCTCATATATTTGCTTCATTTTCAGAACACCAAGGTAACCCCATAACCCAACACTTTGAAAGTATCTACCACAACATCTCCAGTTAATAATTTGTCTTCCTGACAAACGCAATTGATGGGCTCACTAACCAATAGAAAGCTGTGGGAGGACATGGTTCAGATGTATTCACCTTGAATGTTGTGGTAGATACCTGTACAGAGATTTTTGGAAGTATCTGCTGTTTCAACCCAGTCCACAGTGCAAGTTAAGAATGCCTACAGGTATACCTTCTACTTTAGATCTTCATGCTCCATTAAATTACTTGACTTACCTAACTAATCGGCAAAAAGAAAACTGTGAATTTATCCTCTAATAAAGTGGCCTAGGTTTATGCTGAAGTTAGTTATGCCGCACTAGTACAAACAGACTGTATTTTCTGTACTACTTGGTATTCACTTTACAGGTTACAAGTGCAATAATATACACATAACTAAATAAACACATACAATGAAAACATAAAAAGCAATATAGATAAAATGCATACTGCATCCATGTCTAGTGTGTTACATTTCCTTTACCTTTGAAAGCATATGTTGTTACCAGTTTATTGTAAGGACACATCACTTTGAAGAAACGTTTGAGGTATTAAAAACTCACTTCTTAACTTCATACAAAAATAAATTTTAAATTGGTTCACTAAAAGGTCCTCCAAATGCCAGAGATGAAAGATGTAATTATATTCATGGTGGGTAAAATACTGTTTCCCTGAGATGCACATGCAGTAAATGCAGTAAGAGAACTCATAGCTTTGTATTTGGCTCCTAATGGTATGTACAGAAATACAGACACAAGAAAAGCCCTGCCTCTCTGTCTACATTTAATCCAACAGCACTATTAAAAGAGACAGGTAATTTGTCTTGTAGGAACATTAACTAAGCATATGGACACATTAGAAATAGTCTATAAAATATCCTGTATTAAAGGCTGCTGGCCCGAGTTCAAACTTTATTTTTTACCTATTTCTTTGCATGATTTAAATTTGCAAAACTCCATATTTATAAGCCCAGACTTCCACTGTAAGCTTTTGCACTTTGTTGAAATGTCCAGATCAATTTGAACTTTTTTTTTTTCAAAAACTGTTTATCATACCTAGAAAGAAACATCAGCTCTCCCTCTGCAAAACGCTGTATTAAAAAATGAGTGAAGAATGAAATATCCAATTCAAAATTTACGCCATTATTGATCTGCAGGGAAGTTACCAGTTTATTATTTAATAAAAAAGTACAACACGTAGCATTCCTTCCTAACAAGAAGCCCACACTACATGGCAATTAAGGCTTCTAGACCCTAGGTGGTCTCTGGCGTCATGGTGGGACCCAATGGGGGTGCCAGTTTATCAGCCATAGAAACCAATAAAGGATAACCATTAGAGTCTGCTGGGTAACCACTTAGGTGAATATAGAAGTTAGAACAGGTTTAACATGATTGGTTAATTGTATATTTGTAAGCACAGCAAGGAGACTCTAGGCCTTGGAACATTTACAATCACCTTTCTACACCAACCTGCTCTGTTTAACAAGATTGTATTTACAATCTGGAAATAAATCAATAAAAAAACAGAAAATAAGTACAGAGAGTTACGATTGTGGTGTTCCCTATCATAGTTAGGTGGTGTAGAAGTGTCCCTTCTAATGATTAGGGTAAGTAAGAGATCATTTCACCATTGCTGACCTTACAAGGGAGACCCTTGCAACCTCAGGAGGAATCCTAAGATTTTACATTGATAGTGTTAATAATTCTTTAAAATAAAAATACTCAGTGATACTAAATACTGTTTGTTTAATGTTCCATTTTATTACCAATAAACAGTGGTTTGTATAAACCCAACAGCAAGTCATTATTTGGACAAATGTAAAGCTGATCTTTCACTAACATCCATAGTCTGCTTACACTTTCTTTCCCCTAAAAGTCACTTACTCTTAGTTATAAAAATGTACCTGATAAAAAAATAGGATTATCCTTACCTTACCCCATATTTTGTATCTCTGTCCATGACATCACTGACCTTCCTTCATTGTTCCCAGAAATGCAGAATAGGTGGAAGAGAAGACACTCCAGTCCATTCCAAAAACACATTCTAGCGAGATCTGCACTGCAATCCACAGGAATTATTCTAGAAGTATCATTATGTTTTCCTTGCCTAGGTAGAGAAAAAGGGTAAGGTTAGTTTATTTCTAAATGAATTCATCTATCAAGAGTAGATGGGGAAGCCACGGGGTCCAGGGGGTGTAAGTGAATTTTTTTTTAGTAGGAGTAAGAATAATAAAGGACAATTACTGACCGATATACCATCCGGTTTTAGAAAGTGTATGTAAAAAAACATTATCTATCTGTCTATCCTAATATGCACAAAAAGATGTGACATTTCATCTTGTCCAACAGACTGATGACTTCTAGAACATGAACGAAGTACTGAAAAGAACCACCTAAACAGATTACAGTGTGTTCCAAAACAAATTAGCTTCTTAACAGAAAATCTATTTTGTTGCTGAAAAATACCTGGGGCCATAAAGTAGTTTCTGGCAGAGATGCGCCTTATGGAGTAGAAAATAAAATATGTCTACACACCTTTAAAGTGTACTGAAATTCATTAGGGACCAGGGAATAACACAACTGTTCAAAGTAGTTTTTATTTTTCATTTATTTCTGCTGATTAATGTATAACATTCATGCAAAGCTATAAAATCATCGTCTTCAGTAACCATTGCATGGTGTACGTTCTTTCATTTTTCTGTTATTTCTTTATTTTCACTCCGCAACTGTATTTTTTATGTTATGGATCAAAGTATGGCTCAAGAGTAGACATGTCAGGGAATTGTTGACCTGTGCAATGCTGTAGTTTTCTAGTACTAAACCCTTATAGCACTTTATATTTGCTCTCCAGTGTAAAATATGTCTTGGTTTCCTAAAGCTAAAATGTGAACTTGATAAAGGGTATAAGGTCTCTGTAAATATTTTACATTGTGCTTCTTTCTTTGATTCCAGTTGACTTGTTTAATGATTTTTTAAATATAGGTCCATACAGAAACACTTCTTAAACCCCAGTGATACACTAAAAGGATTTCTATTCTTATCACCCATCATTCCTAATGCACCAAGGGACTCTTTGTTTCACCGAAAGTAGATTCTTATTTAATTTCAACCCACTGAATATTTACATAACCACGTGTCATATTTAATCCTTGATACGTGAAATGCCATCTAATAAACTTGGTGTCTCAAATTGAGACCGATACTTTGACAAAGGACAGAGCTCCCTCAAGTGGATGCATATTGATTGCGAACCATAGCCTACAAACTTCTCAAGTTCATCAGCAATGACTTTTTGTTTTATTTCTCTTCAGATATTGCTTATGCGCTATTTGCATTTAAAGATAATCTTGAAAACGTCAGATCTTGTCTTCTTTTAGTGAGCCGGTAACAAAAATTCAAGTAGATGTTAGGAAGTAAAGCTCATCTGGCTCCAAGCAAGCAGAGTTAATCATCTAAAGCCAATTAATAGGCAGTTACAACAGTGTCGTTTTCAAAACAACACCATGCAGAGCCTGCCATTTATAGCAATAAAACTTATCCAGCAAACTCTGAGAAGTGTTAATGTGCTAATTCTAGGCATACCTCCCACTGATTTGAATAGGAGTTTGATGAATTATTTTTAGAGGGAGACATGAAATTTTCAAGGCATATTAGTGCTGTGTTATCTAAAGTCAGAACTTGGGCCCTCAAGAGTACAAGTTTTCAGGATCTATTTATGCAGAGGCAAGTGAATTAGTAATCAAATGATGTAGTCTAAATCTTGCTAATGACAAAACCTCCTTTGTTCTTACCAGGATGCTCCGAATTCCTGAACTCTGAGGATCAGCCTAGCTTCTTAACCTAGTTTTACCTGTAATTATGTTTATGCAGACTGTCTGATTCAAGTTGTTAATGAAAGCTTTCATTTTCGGATGAACTTATGCTTAGGCAGTGAATTATCACGTGCATCATTAAGTTAATGTGTTTTTACAAATGGTATAATAAATGAATAAACCTTTTGTTATGAAGCTCACCCACTGGCAGTACAATGCTTTTTCTTACAAAATTCAGTTATTATGGGTTGCACAACACCTTCACAGCTACCCCTTTATAAATAACTTTTAGTTAACCTTTAGTTATAAAGCACCAACATATTACGTAGCGCTGTACAATTGTAGATGATAAACCTGCATAGACAAGTACAAACTAAAACACAGGGGAATGGGGGCACCCTTCGTAATAAAGCTAACATCTAAAGGTGCTTCACCGCAGCATTTTGCCATAAGTTCAACCTTAGTTAGTTGCACACAGCTGCATCTCTAGTGGATTGCTGCATGGTTCCTAGAAGTGACAAGTCACTTTTTACTGCATGGTTGCTTTTCTCCTCTGGAACAAGAACCAAGACCATAAGCACATGCAAATTTGTAACTAAAGGCGTGGTTTGCCATCAACTGTGCAGTTTTGGAAATATTGGATAACATGGAATGTCCACCAGACCAAGTCAATAGAAATCCTCCTTGAGTTGTGTTTATTTTTCTCAAACACTGTATATTATAAACATCTACCATTTGGTAATCTTACTTTCTTACTTTAATATAAAATATTTAGTTTAATCACTTGCTATCCTGTACTTCTCAGTTCTTCTGATCTCTTACAGTCTTTGTATAGCCACTTCCTTTTTACATGCATGCACTCCATCAATGCCATGTATTGTATTATTCTCAAGGTGGGTTTTCCTGATAATGACCTGACAAAAGCACAACTTAGGGATGAGACAGATTGTTGTAATAGGAAGTGACAAAACTGAAAATATATATAGTAATTTTAGGTGGGTTGCTGCGTGGATAAGTATGGTGGGAAAAAATAATTAGAATAAAGTTCCATGTGGCTTGGGGATGCTAGTTTTATATACTAACTTTATATTGAAAGGAAGGCTCACAGTAATAAGGGCCTATATATATATATATATATATATATATATATATATAACATTTTATTTTTCCTGTAAACACTACATTGTATGGCCACATTTGCACTTATGTGTAATATTCTACCAAACAAGGTGGTGGAAGTACATGGTAGGTAAGCACAAACAGTCTTCCGGTTGTTGTATACATTCCCTTGTGTATGGACACCTTCATTCCCACTGTATTTATGCCAAGGCATTTCATCTAAACAGTAGTTATACTAATAGATTTATGAAATCTCTAGAGGACATTTAATGAATGTCAGCCAATTTTCCAGCTGACCTTTTCTTTGTTTTTCAAAAAACCTAACACAGCCAGCTAGGCTTCCATCCTCCCACGATGAGGACTCTAGGTTGTGGAAGTGCTGCTATAATAATTAGCCACGTTATGGTTTGGGGATGTTGGATGGGTGTTTTTTTGTGAATACATAATTTACTTAGTCAGTGGGCCTGATTTACTACAAAATATGCTTATTTGCTGTTACCTTAATGAACCCACAAACTAGGCCAACCTAGATATCATGTTTTAAAGCTGGTCTCTGTAACAGTATATTATGCATTGCCTTTTTAATTAATATTGCAATTACAATAATTTTATTAATTATTCTTGTATTATGCAAACAGCCATCTAGCCATCTAAACTTGTTATCAGAAATTATTGAGATTAATTAGAACAAAATAAAAAAGATCCACCTTAAAACACAAACCATCCAAGATTTTATTGCAAAAGCTTTAAAGGAGAGATGGGAGAATGTAAAAAGAGATAACTTTAATGTTTTTTTATAACCAATGAAAAACAACAGTTATCTGTTAAAAGAAATCCAACACAATGGCCCTGGAGGTCTAGTAGTGTAATTCTAGATGATGATTTATGTATAATTTTTCTAGCTGATGGCCACAAATGTGGGATGGTTGACCTATTCTATTTAAATTAACTGGAATGAGCAACCCTAAATTAACAGTTTGAATGATATATATGAAAACGGGAGGCACTGAAACTGTGCTTTATAATTTGTTTATTTACTATTACATACTTTTCATTTAGATAAATTATTAGCATATAAAGGTAAAAGGAAAAAAAATCATTGCAGTAAATTATTACACTCTTTGTGCTATTTACTCATTTATATTCCTATGTGAAAACAAGTGATTTCCAAGTGTATGTTAATTTTAGCCCTTGTAGAGAATACTCACAGGATTTAGTCACTCTGCATATTTAAGTTTGCTTGTGACTACCAGAAACATGAGGTGAGTTAATGAATGAGAAGACTGTTGTCTTAACTAGAAATTATCAGACGAGTTATTCTGAAGAACTTTCCTAAATCAAGTCGAGCCAGAAGTTGGTGGAAGTCAAAAACACCCATTAGTATTCATCAGTCTGTTATTTAGATTGATACTTTCATGTTGTTTTGGGTCAAAGCACAACATGTTGATGTAGTTATCTTCAATCATTTAATTAAATGCGGTTTTTCGATTGCTCATTATTTTCTGCAGATCTAACTTTACATGCAAGCCTGCTGGCTCACTTTGTGTTCCCTTTTAGATTTACAGAACAAAGTGAGAAAATAGTTATAACTAAATAATAAGTGGTTTGAGGTTTCTGGTATTTACGTTTGTGCATACTTCAAACATTAAACATGCAAATATAATTTTAAGTCCTTTAAAGAAACCTAGGGTTCTCGGTGGTGTGCTGAAATAAAACGCTTGTATGTGTGAACACAAGCTGGATTGAAACAAACTCAGGTTGTTTAAATATTGGTTGTCACTAAAAATAAAACTCATACATTGTACGCATATGAAGAAAGGACATCCATATATCCATATAGAATTATTCTATAAAGGCCTTTCCCAGGCTAACCTGAAACCATTTTTATGTATAATCGAGTAGGGAAGGATAATCCATGTTCTCATTAGGCAGATCCACCTTTATTAGGGTCACAGTGACCCAAGTGATGGGGGAATACATAATTTCAGGGATATCTCCAGAACAGTAGGTGAGGATCAATCTTCCAGTAAATAACTTTTTTTAGTGAAAAAGAATAAAAAAAAACCCAAACTTTTATCTCATAAAGAAATTTTCATATAGAGAAATTTTGTTGACCTTGGCACTTTAATTTCTTTCTCTTAGCTGTAATATAAAAAACTAAAATCTTTTTATGTTGCATAAAATGAAAAAATCATCATTTTTTTGGGTGGTAGATTAGGTTGACCAATAAAGCCATACTTGAATGATTACACACTGAATAACATCATTTACACCTAACATGGGTAAGCCCTAGTAGCCATCCACACGGACCATATAAATCTGTTGCCAAATAAAACACACATGCATTAGTATTTATTTAGATGTTTGGCATTTAGTTTTATTTTATTAGTTAGTTTATTTAGTAGTTACATATATATATATTTTTTTTTTTTAAACATGGACTGATAAATCTGATTTGAACCCTCATTTATGTTGATGGTATGTTAAACTAAACAGGTGACGATAAACACATTAAAAATAATTTTTAAATATTCTCCCATCCACCCCAGCTGTACATAGAAAATTCTGACACAAGTGCCATATTATGAATATGCAGTTGTTAAAAGTAATTCATCTTTTTAGCATGTTACTGTACTTACATAGTATTGGCCACACACCACATCTACTAACAGTGTTAGGTAAACTATGCCAAATTTGGCTGGGACATTTTCTTATTATCATGATCAGATGCAGAGGAAGGGGAAACAGATGACTGTATAGGAAGTCGATGTAAAATTGTCCTTAGAGTGTTTTGTATGGGTTTTGTGCATGAATATGTATATATTTTTTACTATTATGCATTATCAACTATTCATCCCTCTGTGGTTTTAATTTTTATGATAAAATAATGAAAGCAGCCTCAGTCCAGGTTTATTGCTGATGAACATTAGGCAATTCAGGTTTGTTTGTTCCTAATTAAAACGCTGGTTTGAAAATATCAGATTATCCCAGTACTCCAATTATTACTAATGTGCATATGCCAACATGTCAGGGCCAAGATGCTACATCTCATAATGTTTCTGTAAAGATCTATGAACAGTGTTCACTATGAAAAATTAAAGGAGGGTATTTCTTAGTAACCTTTTTCTGCAGGAAAATGTCAATAATTTTACAGAAAGGTTTAAAGGATTTAAATGCCAAGGACAGTTTGCAAATAACATAGCTTGT
The DNA here is from genome assembly GCF_032062135.1 of Pyxicephalus adspersus. Classification (NCBI taxonomy): domain Eukaryota; kingdom Metazoa; phylum Chordata; class Amphibia; order Anura; family Pyxicephalidae; genus Pyxicephalus; species Pyxicephalus adspersus. Next base: position 68,521,474 of record NC_092862.1, on the reverse strand, counting down.
ATTATCACAGTGTGAAGTTGTACATAGCAGGAAATAAAAGTTTGGTCAATTTACAGTAAAGACAAGTCTCCTACAACACCAAGTGTTTCCTTTTAAAATACATTTTTGGTAAAAAAAATGTGATCAAATGTATGATATTTACTTCATATCATGCAAATGTTAACAGATGTGTACCCCAAAACTTCCTATACTGTAAACACCCAACCCTCAAGATCCTCCTCAGCATTGAAACATTCAAACTTTTCCATAAACTCCCTAATTTTTTAGATAATCACATTAGATTTATTGTGAGAAGGTTGTTATCTTGGGTTCACCAAAGGAAGACCGCTGCTATCCATGGTTCTACACCACTGCATGATGCCTATTATTAATATTATTATTTTTATTAATAAACAGGATTTATATAGTGCCAGCATATTATGCAGCACTGTACATTAAATAGGGGTTGCAAATGACAGACAGATAGCTGCTGGGATAATTCAAATTTTGTTGCTTGAGCTCCATCCCTATAAACTTGTATGGACACAGAAGGAGTTCTGGAGCATACAAAAAGCCATAAACACAGGCACATATAAAATTGTCACCACATTGGTCCATTGGGTTTCTAGTCCTTTATAAGTTTGAAGATTCTCACATTTTCAATTCTATTAACAACTGTTTCTAGAACAAATGGACAAGGTAATAATCCCCAGCAGAGACACAGACGGTAATCAAAACTTGATACGGGTCCTACTCCTTTCCATTGCATCCAAAATGTAAAAAAAAATGCTTTATTTGCACTTTATTTGCACTTTGAGATCATTAAAACATTTTTTTTTCTGTAACATATATGTAAAGTGCATACAAAAGCATAATTCTTAGAAATACCCATTTCCGTTTTAAGAATGCCACTACATATCTGGTATATGTTTAGTTTCTGGAACATTCACAATTTGCCATGTGTACACAGTCACTTCTGTTCTCATTTGCATTAGTCATTGGTAAATACTGTAAGAGTTTTTGCATTTTCAACCAGGCTTGCACTAAGTAAATATATATTAAAATAAATCAACGGTATATTGGTCTATAGACCAAGTGAATTTTGTTGTGTTGTTTGCCATACCCCTAATTGCCCCTTGCAGCATGGGGCAGGACACCAGTAGCGCATAAACATAATGTTTGGATTGGGGCATATCACTGTGTGCGGCCATCCTCCTCCATGGATGAATATAAATAATGAATTGGTGGTTGGGTAGGAAGACCCAAAGGATTTGGACTGCTGAACTGAGGACAATGATTTGCATTAAACTACATAGAATTTACCTACTTGCCCCAAGCCCATTCACTGTGTTGCCCATGCCACTTACAATACTGATTACTTAAACTTTAAGGAACGATCTTAGAAATCCTGATGTTGGATCTTTAAAATATTTTAAACAAGTTTACATATTCTGTGACTGTGCTTGAGGACATGCTTTTGAATTGCTTCCCAATAAATGACTTATGGCATATTGTACTGTAAAAAATTCTATGTATAAATATCTTGTGATACAATGTGTTGCTCCTAACCGTTTAAGATTTATAAAGTATAGCTGCCATTAAAGTTCTACTTCATCCTTTGACTCTGGGTCATGCAATACTTTACAGATAAAAGTTAAGCAGTAAAGCTACCTAACCATGCCTTTGCAAAGAATAACCTAAGCATCTATAGCTTTATGTACGTTTACTAAAATTATCATGGGGGGTTATATGATCCACTGTCAGGGTCCGGTATTTTGGGAGTAAACAGGGGTACTCATTTTTACCACCAATATAGATTTTAGGTATCAACCACCCTCATTTTTTTTAGGTATAAAAAATATTTGTATGCATAAACACAACCCTCTGTGGCAATGGTCACCCTAAATACTTTATGGGGAGTGAGGAAATGGGACCCCATATAATAGTTTGCATAGAGATTTTGAACCTGCAAGTCACTTTTTAGTGGCAATGAAAATGTATAAAAAGATGGCCTGTGTTGTGAAGGCTTTGCTACCAAAATAAAAACTTTTTTTTGACAAAAAAAAGTATTTTCAATTAGCTCCACTTTAATGTTTCTTATGATCGGAATAAGCAGTTGATCATTGTTAATATTGTGTCCTTCCTGCATTGTATGCATTGACATCTCTACCATATTTACAATTTGTGTAATATAGGAGATTTGTAAGGCTACTACCTGACATAAATGTGTGTTATTCCAATATAAAAGAAAAAAATTCATGTTGAAGGCCCCCACCTTACAAATTGGGGAAAACATTGCTAAGCTGTTCTGGTTTTCTTGACAAGACCAGCTGTTCTTAGAACACTGCCTCTATAATAAGTGTATATGATTCTTTGCTGTGTTTGGAGCTATTAAAGATGCATGAATAATCTTGTAAACTAATCAAATACAGTTCAGCAATTAGACTGCATATTCATCAAGATTTTAGTTTAAAAAATAGGCAAGTGGAAATGCATTTTTAGCAAGATTACTTTGTAGTGCTCGGATAAATTGTGCTAAGCGTATCATAGTTTTGGAAATGAGCACAGTCTGAAACTATAGCTGTGTGGCAACATTGACGTTAAATGAGCTGGTTGAATACAACAGTGAGCCTAAATTGAAAGTCTTATCCACTTTTTATGGCTCTGTCTAGCAAATGAATTGTTTACTAGGAAATGCAAAGACTGTTTGGGGTGAAATCAAGGTCTGGCTGTATATTAGCATGGCATTGAAAGTATTCTGGAATTTAACTAGATTTACTCTAATTCATTAAAAACTATACAATTCTTAAAACCTGTCTAATATGCAGAAACTTTCAACTGTGGAAATAAATTGAATCATGCAATAGATTGGTATTCAAAGGTAAATTGCCAGCAAACTTTATGCACAGATGATATATATATATATATATATATATATATATATATATATATTATGATATTTAAAAAAGGGAGCAGTTTTACTAGTACTTTTCTCCACCCAGTTCTGGGATGTACACAGTTTTGCCACACAGCATGGACCTATTGGGCAGAGCAACAAACCTGAGCTTGGACAGTGATAAAAGCAGACAATCTCAACATGTTCAGGGCACATTCATTTTTAGCACATTGTTATTTGTATTTTGCTATTGTAATTGCTATTGCTATTGCATCTAATATTATTTATTAATATATGCCTAAAATAAATTAGCAGCATAGGAACAAGGCAGATCTGATTTTTTTTACTTGGAAGATAATGGCTGATCCTAAACATACGCAGATATGTTATCAAACACCAACCCACAAATTAAATAATGACTTATTTTAGTCTTATAAGTTGCATAGCATTCAATTAAGGCACATTTAACAAAGAAAACCTGTCTTGGAGTACTGTTAGATCATTAGCTCTCCAAGGGACTTGGAGAAGTTGACATCTCAGCATGTGTAAAGCAAAGTTTAATTAGATTTTTGCAGAAACCAACTTAGTTATAATTCATCTCTGTTTGATAATCCATAGATCTATTCTTGCCTGAATAGAATGGTTCATGTCAGTGATGATTTTTTTTTCCTGATGTCACTCAGCGGGCTTCTTTACATTGTGTAAAATCAAATAATGTTGCTCTTTTTTTATCAAGATGCCAAGGGTACAGCTGAAGAGAGGGCAACAGCAACAATTGCTCCACAATTGCACATTAACTGTCATTCAATTTAATGGAGTATAATTTATGAAGGCAGCTACAGTACATTAATGAATCTCCCTTAGCAGCAACTTTTGCTGAAAAACCTAAAATTAGAGTCTGCATGGCATTAGGATTACTGACTACAGATGAATATTTTTTTTTCATCCTCAAATACAAAGAGCACACTAGCAAAAATGATTAGATAGATTGGCTTATGAGCGTTAGTCACATGTGAATAAGACGAACAATGCAGTATGTATTAACAGTGTTTGTTATAATCCTCCAAGTCAACCATTCCTATGTTGCATTTGTCTCTTTTATGGCTTGTTAAATTGCTTTGTATAATTGTGTTTAACTTTGTCTTGATAAGCTCTGCAAAAAAAGAGAGATTAAAATGATACAATATAATCATTTATATGATTTAAAAAATGAGCATTGGCCCCAATGTCAAAAGCCACCTCTCCAATAGATTGTGCTATAAAGCCATTACAAGTACTTGTATTAACGTTTATTTGCTCTGTTCTTTGTTCATTTCTGACAATTTTAGTTTGCAGAGCTAGACAGAGTCATATGTGACCTTCCATTGTTGATCTCCTTCCCAAAATTGCCTGGCTGTCCCTGGCCTTAATACTTACTGTGCAAACAAGCATACAGAAAGTAAAGTCAGAATTAAAAATAACAAGAATGATATCAGAAATCCTTGTCTACATACTAGTTTCAGGTCAGTGATACAATAAGTATTGGAGTCATGGATAGCATTAAGTTAAGAAGCTAGAATTGTTCACAAAGTAAGGTCATGAAAACTATATATTTCTTTCTAAACACATTTCCCTGACAGCTGTACTATAGACAAATACAATAAAGACAAAACAATCCAATTATGTATTCATTTTCAGTGATCAGACCAAAGAATAAAGTCTGCCTACAACTCCAACCCATCAAACCACCTCTGGTGTCCTGGCCAATTCTGGGACCAAGATGTTCTTTCATCTATGCCTTCTGCTACCCAAGCAATAGACACTCATGCACTAACACACTAACATGACTGAAAAGAAAACATGATTCAACTGAGCAGGCTACCTTCTTCCATTGCTACATGATCTGACTGGTGGTGGACATGGTTCAGCAGGGTTCTCTAACTTCTTTGCTAATAACTCCATACAGCACCAGCAATTATGTTTTTTCAGCAATTTGTGCTACAGTAACTCACAGTTACAGTACTTTTTCTGAGATAGGACCAGATGGGCTAGCCATCATCCAATGGTGAATCAATGAGCCTTAGGCACCCATCAAATTGTTTTTCCTTTGTTATTCTTGATAGGTGCTAGCTACTACATCCTGGGAACACCTCACAAAACATGCCATTTTATGGGTGCTCTTACCTAGTTGTCTAGCCCTCACAATTAGCCTCTTGTCTAAGTAACTCAAATCCTTATCCTTTCCCAATATACCTGCTTCCAACAAATTTTTATCATGAAATGACTGTTCACTTGCTTGCTAATATATGCAACGGATTGACATGTGCCATTGTAACATGATCATGGCTATGTTATTCTCTATTAAAATGTCAAAGGTTTAAATGTTTTGGCAGGTCAGTGTATGTAATGTGTACAATATTACATTTTTCAAGGTAGTGTACATAGTTGAATTTAATATTCTTTTTGGATAGGTGAGAAAACCCACCACCACCAAAATAACTGTGGGGGTGGCAATAGGGGGGGAGGGGATGTCAGTACAAAAAGATGAGTTCACCAATCTTTTTCTTCTTCTACTGTCCAGTCACAGGCTAGAGGAGGGAAAAGACATGTTGTGTTACTTATCTGCATTAGCAAACAACCTGTCAGACAGGGCTTTGCTTTTCAGATTTGTAACTAGATGGATAAATATATTAATACTTTGGCAAGTATAACAGTCTCTATATTTGTATTGCATCTTTGTATTTAGCCATTTGCTAATTAGAGTTGAATTCCAAAGCAGGTCTGTTCCTGCTAAAAGAGAAATAACCTAGTGTAGTCTCTCCACCTCTAGAGCTTTCAATCTCCTTCAATGTGCAATGGTTCCTCCTACTTCACTGCTAGATTCAATAGCAACACCATCACTTTTTTTCTGTAGGGAGGGGGAAGCTTGATGCTTTCTAAGGTTTTGATTGAGGTCTCTGCCCCCTTTGGAGATCCCCCACTTCATTCCATTGTGACGTTTTTGTCACCAAAAGAAAAAGTTGAGAGAAACACTGGTAACAAACTAGTAAAAACTGAGTGATCTCAATTTTTCTTCATTCAAACGAAAAACCTAATAACTAGATATACACAACAATAAAATAATGGATGATTATGTCATGTATCAGATATTAACCTCTTTCTTTCTATTTTATATTATCAAGACAAGACTATTCATCACAAGCTTGTTCTGAATGCACTGATTAAACTTAAGTGACTATAGGAAATGACCACAAATCATTCCGCTCCTTTTGTGCTTCTCAGACATCTTTACCACTAACATTGATTCTGCCGGACCCTATTTTGTCTTCCATAGAAGTGATTCATCACCCCGAATAGGCCTTTATTCAGCAAGGAATGACAGTGCTAGCAAATCAACGTTGACACTTTTCTTCAAAAAAAGACCACCCAGTTAAAACTTTTGTAGGAGATCCCATTAAAAATCTGCAAGATATGAAAGATGGCAATTAACCTCATTAAAATTGCTCAGTTTCAGAAAGCTTAAAATGGTAGGGGACTGAAAACAGTGGGGTTTTTAATAAGAGTTTACGTAGTCCTCATTGCAATATTTTTAAATTGATTTCCTGTGTTGTGAAAGAAATGAAATGTTGATTAGTGTGATCAAGGCTATAACAGTACAGGATTAGACTTCTGGAGCAAGTAATCCTCCTTGTTATTCATTCTGAAAGCTCCAACTGTCTAGAATAAATGACATTTCTAATCATTTTACAAATTGTGTAATTTTGGATCCAATGTTACTAGACTTCTTCTTTGCAAAAGTAATTTAATTATTTAATTATTAAAAAAAAAAAAAATGGGATTTATATAGCGCCAACATATTACAGAGCGCTGTACATTTTATTCAGTACCTATATACTAAGGTGTTAAATAAATTCTAAATAAGTGTAATCATAAATTAGCTTAGTGACTACACATACTATATGTATTCTTTGCTAAATGAAAGCCTGAGTGGTTGCCAGTTGTATATTTTTGGCTACCAGGGCTTATCAATTTATAGAAAAAACAACTAACAAGATGAGGAGAAGTCAACATCTAAATACCGATAATAGTCACATATGATCATGTTTCTGAATACTTCTTGTATTTTAAGGGGAACTTGAGAATATTTGTTACTTCCAATGGAGTCCAACACACTCAACACAGCTGTACACATATCATACAACAAAACTCCCAGTTCCGTACACATCACATGTCAGGGTATACTATATGAAGCACACAACCAACCTTCACAGCAGTATACACGCCACCCCACAATATTATTATTGCTCATTACCACTTTATGTGCCTCCCATTCAGTGTACATAAATCTATACTTGTGCAACTTGATAAAATGTCTCCACGTCCTACCTTCTTTATTAAGCCATATTCGTTTATGGTCACCTTTACACTTTGTGCAATATACACAAGATAAACAGATACAGTACCTCTACATTAATTTTTATTTTGTATCTGAAAAGTCCATGTTTAGCTACATTGCTGATCCTTTTTCCTTTCTTTTCTAATAATGTGGTTTATTGCTTTCATCATCATGTACAGAATGGGCACACATTTGTTAGTTCAAATAAATGCCTAATTATAACCAAGCAGTTTTCATAAGATAATTACTAAGCAGCATGATTTTTGTATAGAAACCCTTGCTGTGCTATCACAAGAGTTGTCTGTATTTAAACTGATGGTGTTCACATATGATGAAGATGGAACACCTCCTATTGTTTTTTAAAGATGTTCAAACCCAGCACTGAATATACAAAGTAGTGTAAAATTTGTGTATTATTAACATAAGTGCAGTTCCATTGTCAGACTGGAATTGTCAGCGGGACTTCATCTTATGTTGTCATTTTCCAGTAATACGCAATATACATTTCAAATTAGGCAATCCTAGAACATCCAATTAATTTTATTAACACATTCAGGGGGTACTATTTTTTTTCTGGATCAATGCAACATCATTGAACTAAGCAGCTGTACGAGGGGGTGCTGAGAAGTTCCTGGCTTCGCCCCCTTCCAAATGAAATAGAAAAATGAGTGTGGGGGCATATGACAGCCTAATATCTTAGTATGTAACTGTGCAAATATCAGGTCTTAACCTTCCTAGCGGTACATTTCTGTCTGGATTTATATGTCTAAAAGCAGTACATAACAGTATAATAGTATGAGTATTATAAAGTTTGAAACACAAAATCATGTAAAAATAATAAAGTAAACAAATTAAAAAATATATATTTTTAAAAATATAATTATTATTAATATTATTATATTATTAAAAATATAATTTTTTAATTTAGTTTAATTATATTAAAAAATTATTAAATTATTAATTATTATACTCATACTATTATAATATACTGTAAATTAAATGTTCATGAAAACAATGTACTGTTCATGAAATTAATGTACACATACACTGACGTCACCTGGAACTTCCCCGGTGACTCATCTTGTGCAGAAGATGCTGGAGGAAGAAGAAAGAAGACAGGGATCGCGGCGATGGACGACGCGGGACGCCGGCAGATCAGGTAAGCACTGTATTTACTAACCTTCCCATAGGTTTACCTACCCCAGGTGGGACTTGGGGTTACCGCTTACAGAAACTTTTTTCTACTCCAAGTCACACTCGGGGTTACCGCTAGGGAGGTTAAGACTGTTAAGGCACAAGCAAGTTTCATGTCTTTGGAGTTACGGGCTGTCATGAAGTTTTTGTTTCTCTAGGGAAAGTAGGCAAAGGACATTCACACTGAGATGTCACAAACACTAGTGGAGAAGTGTTCTTCCTACAGGTCAAAACCTGCATATCTTGTTTCTAGACTGGGCATTTCACTGTTGAAGATGAGCCCTACAGTGGGCGCCCCTCAACCTCAACTGACCCGGCAACCTGCAATACTGTCCATGAGCTGATTTTTGAGGACCGGCGAATATCCGCAAAAACGATAGCCCAGATACTTGACATCTCACTGGAGCGTGTTGGGTTTGTTATCACCACTATCCTAGACATGTGCAAGCTTTCAGCGAAATGGGTGCCGAAATGTTTGAACAGTGATCAGAAGGAAAGAGTTGAAGCATCCAAAGCCGTTCTGGCCCATTTTGAAGCTGCACAGGACTTTTTGGCTAGGTTAGCGACTGAGGATGAAACCTGTCTCCACATCTATGATCCTGAAAACAAGGAACAGTCAAAAGAATGGCGCCACAGCAGGTCCCCGCGGCCGAAGAAGTTCCGAACCCAGAAATCGGCAAAAAAAGTCATGGCGTCCGTTTTCTGGAACAAAGGTGGTATTCTGTTGGTGGACTACCTACCTCAGGGCTCTAGTATCACCACACAGTATTATGCTAACCTCCTGGACCAGCTGAAGGAGACAATTAAGACAAAACGCCGTGGAAAGTTGACCAAAAGGAACTTTTTTTTTTGGACACCCCGGGTTTCCAATTGGTCCACCATCCCCCCTACTCACCTGACCTGGCCCTTTCGGACTATTACCTATTCCTGAACATGAAGAAACACCTGAAGGGCAACGTTTTGAGGACATTTCTGACGTCAAAGATGCTGCTGAGAGCTGGTTTGTGGCCCAACCAAAGGACTTTTATTTGAACGGTCTTGAAAAGCTGCAACTACGCTGTACCAAGTGCATCAGTCCCAGGGGGGAATATGTTGAATAAATGTGTTATTTCATAACTCTGGCTTTCTTCTTTCTTGGCAAAGCTAGGAACTTCCCAGCACCCCCTCATGAATTGCTGTGCACATCGATAACCATACATCATTTCACAAATGTGAGGTGCCTTTACTATATCAGAATTTGTCAAGTTTACATGGAGTTTACACCATCAGTGGTCATCAAACTTCTTGGACCGACGGACCACTAAATTTTTTGGCTTCAGACTGCGCATGTGCGGGGAGCCGGGTGTCACTCAATGAGGAAGAAATATCTCCTTTAGTGACATCATTATGCCAGAACTCGCCCACTCTAAACCTCTAAACCCAGTCCACGCAGGGGGGGGGCATGGTCTGCGGCTCTGGCAAGTGCTCCCTCCCAGGGGCGCACTGTCCAGAGCCACGGACCACCGGTTGGCAACCGCTGATATAGATCTATATTAATATAATATTGTGTACATATGCATCTATTCATATAGTTATATACTATGTGATCTTTCTTCGGGAATATTAATAAAGTGAGCACTGATGACACCATGAAGACTTCAGATCAAAGGGATTTTCGCATTGGATTTGTCAGGGTAAAATTATGATTAAAACTGATTTAATCCAGATAAGGCCACCTCATTTTCCTAGTAATATAGAATATATAATATATAGGCAAGAATTCAAGAATCATAAAGTTAGTTTTCATTTTGTTTGATTAGTATTTGTGAGTTTACTATTGAGGTAGCAGTCAAATTTTTCTTTTAACCTAATTTTTTGGTGACGTTTAGTTGTAAGCACTTATTTTGGGATAAGAAGCCCTGTATACCTATGTTTTTTACATTAAAATGTACCTATACAGTCCTTTTTCTTGCCACAGTAATTTAGACACATAATAATGACTGACATTGGTAAAACCAATGTTTTTGGGTTGTGAAGATATTTTTAAGTTCCTGTAGGGAAAAAAAAGGTAAAATATAGGAATCCTATGCAGTTTTTTAGGAACTAAATTGAAGACACAATGGTCACAATGCTTACTAATAAACCATCATATAGACTGTTTGATTAAAGTATGCACATTATAACACAGCATGGTTCACATAAAATTCCCCTACCACGGCTATAAAACACACTACAGTCAAGATTCATTACAAGAATGAATTTTATATTCTCAGGTGAACAGAGGAAAACTCACATAGAGAAAGCATAGAAACCCAGTGAATAACATCATGGACTAGAATCATACAATTTGCTTTACTGACTGATCCATGGGAATTCTCCAAGGAGCTCCACTAATAAATAAATCAATAATAAGAGTCTGGAGAGATGTCTACATTCAATGTCTAAATTCCAGAATGTTATTGAGTATATAGGCTAGACAGCAAAGGTAGAGAAGAGGCAGAAGAAGTATAAATATTTTACAGGACAAATAGACCTGAAATACAAATTGGCATGTATGAAAGAATTCTGATTAACATTTACAGATAAATCAGCGCTGAAAAATGTGAAATTAGTATTTTTGATAGATATTTATGCTTGGTACTTCTTCTGTTGGGCCTATGTAGATGCTATGTAGATGCTTTTTGGTACTGTGCCCATAAATGTTTTTGCATTGCCATGCATTTTGAACACCAGGGCAATGCACTTGCCTTATTTTGACTTTTTTTTTAGCATCTTAGGGCATGTTGATAGCCCATTGATTTTCAATGGATTGCCCTAATGCAACACACAGTAATACATGTTAACACATGTGATTTAATGAACCACAAAGAACTAAATGGACCCTAATGAATATAATTGAGGCACGTTCCTGTTAGCCTATCTACAGGCTAACAGAAATAAATCCCTTGATTGCATAATAGAATCCTATTATAGCCCCAAAGGAAAATAAATACAGGAAATAAAGAAATATTTAAGTGTGTGTAAATTCAAAACTTTTTTACATCTTAGTTTTAAATAATGTAGGAAAAGGTTTGACCTTTTCATACTTTTTTTTGATATCCCTGTCTGTATCTATTTATCCATTGTTGTCAAGAACTAAGGGTAAATATAAAAATTTGGAGTTTTCAACAGGTCTAGGTTAATTGTAAATCTTCTAACAGGGATCTCTGTTTTAGTACTGCCAAAGGGGCTAATTAACAGCACTTTGGGAGATTTTCATAAAATTTGGGTCACACGTTTCTAAAGTGTGGTGTGTTGTAGACATTAGTAGTAAATACAATGTCAATAAAATCCCAAATTTTTCCCTAATATTTGAGAAAATAGTGTAGAGTTTGTACCAGAAAACTGTAATCTTCGAGGTAGGCAACATGTGGGGCATTTATGGCATTTTTACTCACTGTAGGTTTTTCTCTCCTTTCTACCTTTGTTTGATATTTGTACCCAGGTCGGAGGGATGTTGAATTTGATAAGGTTTGACAGTTGTAAAACTAGTACATGTGTTGTAAATAGATTTTTTCATCTCTGATGTAGAACTAATCTCCCTGATAATCAGCCCATATATAGCCATGGTATATTTTGGTTTTCATCTGCTTACATTTTCTCCCGTTATCTTGCCATTCAGAGAAAATTTATGCATAAAATGATGCTGTGTTGTGTGTCTTCACCTTGTATTGTACTTTTAAATGCAGAAGTCAGCTTCTAATAAAGAAACATTAGAAATCAGCACGACACTGTGCAGGCTGAAAGCTCAGAGCCTTTCACCGTCCCACTACTCAATGAGGCGTTTCTTATGAAACTATCCCCTCACAAGATGATTTGTATAATCATGCCATATGTGATATGAAAAGAAAATAGAGGCTGCACATAATTTTATTTGTTTATTCGAGCAGAGAATGCTCAGTGGTTTACTTTCTACATTGCCTTTACAATCTTTTCGGTTTAATGAGTGTTTACAGAGTGTCTGGATGCTGACCAAACATAGGAATCAGAATTTACAAGGGTTTATGTAGAATGCCATTTGTTTAGCTACCAGTCATGATAGGAAAATAGCTTAGAAAGAAGAGATTGGGGAACTTGGTAAGAAGGAAATCAAGACAATTTTTTGCTTTTGATCTAAAGCTAAGCGTGTTATTATTAAAGCATCAATATTGCTATGATCCTGTTAGAATGCACAAACAAGCTGAAAGATGCTGTACAATGCTGTACAAATTCAATTGGGAAACAATTGAAACAAAAAGGATACTACAATTACTTATAATGGCGCCTAATAAAGAAAAAAAGTGTATAAGTCCAAAAAATTATAATTCTCGCAAAAATGTACGTAAATTTTAGAGTATAAACCATGGCTTTGTTCTTAAGCTTCTGTCCTGTATATCTTTATATGAAAATCCTGCATGCATTTAGGCTTGGTCCACACTTGCATTATTTTGAGGCTTAATATGTCTTACAAAAGGCAGCACATTAATTTAATGCATTTGAAAAGAGCATGTACTTCTTGTAATACAGCACACCACAAGACAAGCAATGTGCATGCATTTTAGAATGGATGGAACCACAGCACACCAATGCATGGAACATGCATTGCAACATTGAATATGGTAACTAAGTGTGAACACAGCAATGTGAACCTGGTTGTTTTTTTAATAAATAGGAAAGAGCTTGTCTCCATTAACATTAAAAAATCTTTACTTCCAGATGCTTTAAAAATATTCTCATCTTTTTAGGTGTTGTATGTTTATTTTGGGGTAAGTCATGATTTCTTTTATGCTTCCTTTATTTTTTTTTTGTATGAACGAGACACAATGCTGCTACTTTTATGTATACAATATTATATACATGGGGCTGTGTCAGTATTTGGATGTTTCAAATGACGACAAATCTTTTGAAAACTGCCACCAGTGGGACTAGATCTATAAAGGAATTCCAGCCATTTGTAATCTACTTCACCTGTCTATGTGAATGTTACAAAATGGGAGCCCTAGTAAAATGTGTTCTTAAACAACAACTGACATCATATATGTATTGGTAAATGTATTTGTGAAGTTGTTTGTGAGTTTACTCTAGGTTGGCTAGTCCCAAGTGAAATAAGAATGTCTCAAAGGTGTCTCTGAGTTACACTGCACACAGACTCATTCATTATCCTACTTGTTAGTGCCTACAACAGAATGAGGCAATAAACAGAGGCAGCATTCTCATAGCGCTCATGTGCCACAGGAAACAAATGTCATCATTTCCACCATATAATAGGTGCAGCCATCGTTTCCCCCATATGACCAATATACTTATCATGTCCCCATAAACATATACCACTGAGTAAAGTGCAGATCATTTGTCAGCCCAGCAGCATAAAACAGAATAGAAGGATACTAACATTACTTGAACATTATTATTTTAACTGTTAGTGTTCTCTAGCTTGTTTTTTGGCTTGCCCTACAACATTACCCCTTCAACCTCTTCTCCAAAGATGTTTGTGCGTCATATCTCTTTCACAAGCTTTGCAGACCCTTTTCTTCATCAGAAAATGCAGAAGGCTCACTTCACCATTCTGCTATTCCTGGTTCATTCTGCCAAAATAAAATTACTAAATAAAGCATTTCTGCCTTCATTACATGATTTTTGAATAAGCGAAATGATCACTAAATCTCAGCAATAAAGGTGGACCAATGCTGGTAGGAAGGGCCAGCACAAGGCTGTGGTAAAGCCCATATGTGATATTAAATCTCCATGATTGAAAGGATGTGATAAATGAAAAGATGAGCTAAGGACAGTAAGGCTGGGAAGAAAAGTCTAGATGATGGTGGGGGTCCATCAACCAGGAGATAAGTTGGCCTTTATCTGACTTTCTGCAACTTTGAATACACCCTATAAGAAGCTTACTATGTGTGGGGAAATCAGCATCATCATAAACAATTATTTCAAGAACAAGACTGAACCACATACAACCGTACAAGAGTGGAAGCAAGGCTGGAATTCAGCTTTTGAGTTGTTACCAGAACAATGCTAGAGGGAAAATAACAACTGTCAGGTGGCATTTGCGCATTTGCCTTCATTTAGAATTGTCTTTGGAACAGAGAATGAGGACATATTTTTCCATCAATGATACAGACAGTAACACTCATTTCTTATATCAGCTTCAACCCATCCTCCATCTCCAAAACTAAAAAAAAGACTAGAGTTTAAATTGTACCAGAAAAAGTAACTGGTTTGTTTGAGAGCAGGTCCCAGCTAAAGTCTACGTTTAACATCCTATACTTTCCTAATCACTAGAAAATACATTTTACCAACAAGGATTGATGCTGCAGTTCAAACCTAAAAAAGTAGTAACCCTACAATACATAAAGGTCAGGACTTCCACCTAAACTGGGCAGGTACATGACATACAGTTCCACCTAAATATGCACCTTCTTCATCACTGGCCCAAATTTCATAGTGCCTCACCTGCACTTAAGGATTCCCAAACAATTCATACAATTTTGACATTTTTTTAGATTGGAGCATAGCATAGGCACACCCAATATCACATCAGTTCAGTTGGACACTAAGACACCAACATAGAATTAGGAGCATCTTCTGGAAACTTCCAAAAAAAAGGCTTCTAGGGAGTAGTTTGTAGCAGTATCTTGAATTGCTGCATATTGCATACTAACAACCCACAAAGGTTGATTTTGTGAGTTGATATTAATTTTACTTTTTGTAGTCAACACATATTCTACACATGAATTTGCTTCCAATAAGCAAATAAATAAAAATCCAGAAATTTATGAATTCGGAAACATGGGAGCAGAACAATATGTCCCATGTGAAATGAGTCATGGTTAGAGTTAATTTGCTGGAAGTTTATAAATAATTGATAACTGAATCATTATTAATTGATTCATGAGCTTCAACAGCACAGGTTCAGTTTTTTATGCATTGTATAATCGCTTTCACAAAAAAGTAACTATAAAAAATGAGCATGTAATCCTAAGACATGTAGTTGGCTGAAGATAAAAACCTGGTTCATCATAAAGTGAACATGGGGTACAAGCAGAGCAGGATCCTTTCTTTAATCAGCGGCTTTGTTCATCGCAAACATGAAAGGATTAAACTGAGACTGATACTTTATGATGATGATGATGTTTTATGATAGAAAAGCTATTCTTCTAGAGTGGAAAGGTCCTGTAGCTCCAGGTATTTTATTTATAGATGGAACATTACCTAAATATGCATAGTTGGTAATACTACCTAATTTAGCAAATTCTGGTATGCTGGGTACACATGTGCACCTTCCAGTTTGAGTTTGGAGTAAGTAAGGGCAAGTAAGGGGTAGTGATATTTGTGAGAGAATATAATGTAGTATAGATTTTTTTTAACTCATAATTAATAAAGGAAATCAACAAATAAAAACAACCCAACTTATATATAACTAATGAGATAAAAGGCGTTAATTAGGCTGTTGGTTTCAAGAGACTTAAGGCTTGACTTATGTATGATTGTTGACTTATGTGCCAGACATAGGTAAAATATTGCTAAGAAGTAGACTGCATCTAATGGCCAGAGAAGTAAACCCTCTCACTATTCTTCTTTGAATAGGGTAAACATGCTATGCTCAAGATTTCTGCTTAACCGCCATTTGTAGTCTTACCAGGAAACACAAACAAGGAACACAAAGTAGGTTACTCACCCCAAGCGCAGTGCACTCCCCTCATCGCCTCTTATTACTACTTTCAGTAGAAAGTAATGAGAAAAAATACCAGAAACCACGTAAAAACCTAAATAAAATAAGACTACTAGAATCCCAACCTGAAATGTAATGGGTTTTCAATAGTGCAGATACGATACCACCAACAGTTCATATTAGGAAATGATACTTTGATGAATAAATGATGTAAAAAGCGTTGCCTAATAAATTATCTAGATATACCACTAAGAACGATTCTCACCTAATGACCATAAAGTTCAGCCGAAAACTACCGTATTTTTCGCCGTATAAGACGCTCCGGAATATAAGACGCACCCAATTTTAAAGGAGGAAAATCTAGAAAAAAAAGATTCTGAAAGATTATTCCCCTTCTGATCACTCATGTGCCATTCATACCGGTATTCCCCTTCTGATCACTCATGTGCCATTCAAATTCCCTTTCTGATCACTCTGTGCCTTTCAAAATCCCTTTCTGATCACTCTGTGTCATTCAAATTCCCCTTCTGATCACTCTGTACTTTTTTTCCACTGTACGGCAGTTAGGACAGGGAACAGCAGGTGGCGCTGTGCCGGCTTCTTTCGCTCTGCACTACAGACAGGAGAAGACACACGCTGCTCAGAGAGGAGAAGAGACACAAGCAGCATGCAGCCAGCGAGGAGAAGAGACACACGCAGGATCGGGTATCGGGTGAGTATATTATTTTATTATTTTATAACACATTTGTCATATAGGACGCACTAACTTTTCCCCCCAGTTTTGGGGAAGAAAAAGTGCGTCTTATACGGCAAAAAATACGGTATATAAGGTAGATACATAGCTGTTTAGTTAAAGATCCAAATAACTAAAACCAGGTGAATAAAGTTCAGGAATTGTTAACTACTCATACCTTAAACCTCCCTTCTGTCTAGTATACTATCCCCACACCAGTATCTCGATCTTTTAAATTATTTTGCAAAAAAAAAATAGAGATTCTCAACCAGCAACTTGATTTCTAATGGAAAAAGTACAGTAAAATATAATAAATGCCAAAACCTGAATACTTATTGCTTGAAATGACCTACATTAGATAGGCTAAAAAGATCTGCACTGGCTTCTTATGACCAACTTCACATTTATTCATTCTTATTGGACAGATATTAATATTGATTTTTCTTACCTTTGCTATTGTATATTTCGCAGTATGGTTAGGGGACTAGCAAGTGAATGGGATAAGTAAATTAACAAGATTTATTAACCTATAAAGTGCTTGGATTTATAATTGTGCAGGCCTCCTGAAATACCTTATATAGAAATATTGCCTAACAACTTTAGAGTAGAAAGAAAATGAACAGAGTATTGCTTTCAGCATGCATGTCTCATACTGTTCTGATTAGCTATAGAAAGGTGATTTTTTTGTCACCTTACCATACAAGCTTGTTTAATTAGGAGTACATTGTATCCCCAGTAAGCCGAATAGGTTTACTAGACAATGTGGTCACGAAAAATTAATCATTCATAAAAAAAAGAACATTGAAGTAATGTAAATCACAATTGTGTGCAGGTGCCCACAGAAAACAATTCTGCTTTTATTGCCTTACTCTGATGCTTTTTCATTGATTGCCGTAGGTTATTGAATTTTGAACAACAATGTTATTAAATAATGTTCTTTTGGGTTTATTTAAAGTTATTCTGTCACATGTGAAACTAGATCACAGTGTTGTAGAATCACTTTTTTATGTTCATGCCGCTGTTGGCAAGAAATCCAATATAAATAAAAAAAGAAAAAAAATTACTGGCACCTTCTGTTTAAATTAGGACTACCTTAACATGAAGTCAGACACTGCCAATGCTGCTCTGATCTTGGACAATGGACGTGCAATGCAATTATGAAAAATGGCTATGTACGTTTAGGAACCATTCAGATTTCTATAGAGTTGTTGCTAAGTGTTTTCATTTTTTAATTATTACTAATATTTTCCCTTTAGTAGCCCTTGTAACCATGTAAACAGGGTTTCTACTTTATTTCCTAATTTCCACTGGCTGTGCAACTGGTTTCCTCTGCAGCCGTTTCCATAAGCAACTATAGTATGAGGTCACAGACACTACACTCACAGTCCATTTACACAGTCCATCGTCACATCACTAACTGTCCCTCAAGGGGGCTCACAATCTAATGTCCCTACCATAGTCATAAGTCTTTAATACAGTCTAAGGTCAATTCTGGGGGAAGCCAATTAAACTAACTGCATGTTTTTGGAAACCCTCGTAAACACGCAAGCCATGCAGATGGTGTCCTGGCTGAGATTGGAACCCGGGACCCAGTGCTGCAAAAGCCAGAGTGCTAACCTCTGAGTCACTATGCTTCCCCCCAATGCAAATCCAATAGCCCTGCATTGTAAGTGTTGGAAGCTGGGTTCCCACCCATAGATTGAAAAGGAATCAGGTCAGATGTAAGATTAGCAATGTCCTGCTTGTATTCCCGCTAGGTCTAAATCAGAGATAGGCAAACTCCGGCCTTTAGCATTAACACTTCCACTGCTGGGGTAAGGGGACATTCTCTCTTTTCCGTATGCATTGCAGAGGAGAAATATTTCCTTTCAGGGGCGTTCCCCTCCTCCGTATGCATTGCAGAGGAGAGATATTTCCTTTCCGGGGTGTTCCCTCTCCTGCGTATGCATTGTGGAGGAGAAGCATTTTCCTTTAGGGCTGTTCCTGGCGGGGGGCAGAGCCATCAGCGTGGGACTCGAGAGAGAGTCCGGCCTAGTGTGCCTTCTTGACCTCCTAAAATGGCCTAGTAGCCAAAAAAGTTTGCTGACCCCTGGTCTAAATGAACATTTATTCCTTGCAACCCCATTGCAATACATTTTTTTCCTGGAGTTCAGCATTAAAATTTAATAGTTTTCTATTTAATGTGAATAAAATGGAATGATGCAATTGTAACTATCCTTTTTTCATCCAATATAACATATACCACTAAACAGAACCAGGATCAGAATGG
Source organism: Pyxicephalus adspersus (assembly GCF_032062135.1). Lineage (NCBI taxonomy): Eukaryota > Metazoa > Chordata > Amphibia > Anura > Pyxicephalidae > Pyxicephalus > Pyxicephalus adspersus. The sequence continues at coordinate 68,502,353 of NC_092862.1, read as the reverse complement.
CTTCCTGTGATGCCTTCTCTTAAGAAGGACATTTACTTTTAAGTTTAACATGTCTGGCATGTTCACTTTAACAAGCTAGCTCAAAGAGCAATAACAATGTAAAGATGAAGAAGTCCATAACAAGCACTTTGCACGTTGCTCCTAATAAATAAGGTCATTTGTGTCATTTTCCAGCGTAGCACCAATCTAGTACAAATGTCAAGTGCTTTGCAGCCAGTACTGGATGTAAAAAGACCGTCTCATTTTCTCGCCTAACTGTACATTAAAAGAACTGGTTTACTAAGATGTTTTGTTGTTGGCTTATTTAGGCAGCGGTTTATTATAAATGGAACCGTTTTAGAGCTCTGATGTTTAGGGTACTTCACAAGTGGACATTAAACAGCAGTAACAATAATGTAAGTAACTAATTATAAAGCTTGCTGCAGTTGGCAGAAAGCAGTAGCTGATTAGTCACATCTAATGAAATAAAAAAGCAGATGTTTTCTTGGGAACTGCTTAACTACATGTTTCTGTGCTGGAGCTACAAGCACTGCTGCAGTTGCTTCTGTCATAGTCATTAACTAGTAGCTTCTAATAGGACATTCTGCTGTTCCTGTGGATACAGTAACCTTTGTGTACTGTCTCATTTTCCGATCGCTTGGGCAGACACTTGACACTCTTTACCTCTGCCAGCAGTAAATTGCAAGGTTGTTTAAATGCTGAGACAATGCAACATATCAGGGCCCACACATGAGTGAAGTGTTTAAAAATGTAAGTAGCATAACGAGCTAAAATAAATTTCTATGTGGGTTATAGTTTCTTTTTTTATCCATGAATTTAATGTATACAGAAGGAGAATTTCTCTCTTTGTAACGGTATATGGTGCAGCATGTGGCTTGGTTTTCTAGTGCATGCAGATAGTACTGTCTTCTTTCTTTCGTAATTGTACCTAGGAGAATAGAGCAGCATGTATTAATGTCATGGTGGTTATAATAGGGCAGAGAGAAAAGCAGAGTGAGAAAGCAGTAGGAATGGATGGGAAGGGAAAGGAGAGACAATTGCACATTTTAGGTCTTGAGATTTTTGACAGATTTAGAATGACCTACCAGCCAAGTGACAGACTAAAAAAGACAACATAATTATTAGTGTGACTGCAATGCTGAGACCCTATTCCATCCATTCTGTCCAGCGTCAAGTGACAGTCTTTTTTTTTTTTTTTTAGTAATGACAACCTTTGTATAGAATAAGTTTTGTTTGGTTTAACTCGTCAGCTTGTCATAGACAACATGAATTGAAAGGAGTTTCATTAATAGCTTGTCTCAGTCTGGAATGCTTCACCTAAGTTTACAGACTTATTGACTACCAATATTTAAATGAATTACTATATTGTAGTACTATAGTGTACTATATTGTGATATACCTCAAGGTTTATTTAAAGGATCACATTTAATGTGAAGACGTATTACATATATATGTTTTTCTATTATATTAATAATATTGTTAATAAATATTTCATAATATTCTTAACATTTACTGTACATGCAGACCAAACAATCCAACAATAGTGACCATGGTGGGATTTGGGATATACTATAGCATTACCTTTAACTCATTATTTAAATTGAGTTCAATAAGAACTAAATTAAGTTATTACATACAATATATATGTCACATACAGTATTTCTTTTTTTCTGCTGCAACATTCTTCCCAAAAAATGAGCACTAGGAGCTCGGCCAATAATTGAAGTGGCATGGTCCTGGGTTATCTAACCATTTCTTCCTGCTCTGCATCTTATCACAGCACGAGTTTAAAAGAATACTTGATTAGTTGCAATTGGTTACTGCACTTTGGACAATACTTTTTTGCCTCATTAAATAAAACCAATATGCATTCCTGGTAGATCTAACGGGATGAGATGCTACAATGTTTACTCAGACAGGTAAAGAAAACTGCAGTGTTGTCTGTGCCAATTATAGTTCACAAGGACCAACAGCTGTTCTGCTTTGCAGTTATATGTTGTTGTCTTTTAACGTTGTTGCATTGATTGACGCTTGCTATATTGTTATTTTTAATGATCAAGATGAACCAGATGTGTATCATAGTGATTCTCCTTTTTATATTGTTGCCTATTAAAAAAAAGGTGAGCAAATATTTAAGACCCATAGCTCTTTGCCAAGAATGATTAATAACAGTCTGTTCAAATAAATCTGGGAATAATAATAACACAGCACAAAAGAGATATCAGCTATGAATGGTGCATTTTGTTCTTTAATTAGCAGTATACATTTCACTTCCTTTTTTTTATTCAGGTGTAATTTGTATTAATATGTCTTTCTTTTTTTCTTTTAATAAGCCTCGTTCTCTTAATAAGCCATCTTAATGTCATTCTATACATTTTTTTATAGTTAGCATGGTTGTCATCCATGACACATTCATTCCAATCACTTCCTACAGACTGACTGCTAAAAGGGAGGTTGCTCTTATTAAAAAGTGGAAAGTATGAATGTTACAATTGTCGAATGTGTTGTTATGACTTAACTAGAGATGACAGTAATATGTAATATGTATAGTATTTCAAACCTGTAGCTTAGCTTAAAAGTGTACTTGTAAAACAGTATAAGGAGATCTTTATTCTTGTTGTCCAGCAATTATCACTAGGAAAAAGATGGTGTACGTATATATATATATATATATATATATATATACACGTTTCTCCAAATCTAAACCCTATACTTCCTTCTGCAGACCTTCCACATGGGTTAGATGGCCTCCTTACATGACTCCAACATGCCAATACAATGGTGCCTTGCCCATCATCTTCCTGAGTTATGCACTTAAATCAGCCATTCATCCTTTTCAGGAATTCCACAATCCACAGTGGATTCTCAGGAGTCTTCATTAGCTGTCCTTTAAATCTAGATCAGGGTTTGAGGAGGTGGAGGAGGGTATTGTGGTGTTGAATATATAGGTATAGATACATGGACAGACAGACAGACTATATGGCTATTTTTTTAACACACATTTCCTTTGTGGTCTATAGTAGCTATTTTAGGTTTTGATATGTGAAAGTAGCAGTTTTTCCCAGCACGGCGTGTTAAATTCTTGGAGTCTGTGTGTTCTCTAAGGATCTTTAAGTGGCAAGGCACATTTTAGATGACTTTATTGTTTGTTTAACTGTGCAGCTTTAAGTACAGTAATGTCAAAGAATAATTTCTGTTGGAATTTCTTGTAGGTATCCGTTGAGAGCCAGAGAGACCTAGAAATGGGACAGCAGGAAGATTGATGCTGAATATAGTAGAAGAAATAACCCAGTTTGGGAATTAAAAGGGAAACTTCAGTCGTGAGTGCTTTTTGCTCACATCTCTATTCCTGCAAAATGAGAACTTTCAAATGTCTCTTACTGCTCATATTTTGGGTGATTGAGCTTCAAAAAAGCTCTACAACTCCACTTCCGGATAGGACTATTGCCACCACCACAGAGCCACTGCTGGAGGAGCAGGAACCTGGCCAGGGCAATGACATGGAAAGGAGCCGATCTAAGAGAAGCTGGATGTGGAATCAATTCTTCCTGCTTGAGGAATATACAGGATCGGATTACCAGTATGTCGGCAAGGTATAGTTTGTTCTATATTCACAGTTTGAAGAATTGTAAGCAAAGCTTAAAATACTCAGTTTACTCGATATGTTTACAGTATATAAACAATGGATAACAATATTTCTTTAACAGCTTTGTGTTCCAATACCTGTAATCTTTCCTTATTTTGAATTCCCACCATCTTTAGCAAACTGCCTAAAATTTCAAATAAGTTGACAGATGGAATGGCTAAAATAGCTGAAACAGATTAAAATAGACATTTGCATAGGTGCAATGTACATATTGTTTCTCCTGGCTGCAATTGTATTTTTTTTTCTTTAGTTTTGCGTGGTGTGTTCATTTTATACTAATGTATTACTATGTATAATAAATCATTTAATACTGGTTACATCCATTACACAGAATTCACTAAGTAATAAAGGTTTTTGAATTTGTAGCAAAGGCTGTTTTTCTTTAGACTGGGGAGGGGGGCATTGAAATGAACAATATAGAACAAATTGGCCTTTCATGATCCCTCTAATGTGGTAAAAAAATACTATTTTGTTATAATACATCTTACAAACACAAAAAATACATAAAATAAAATGATGGTTATTTGTTAGAAATAAAACAAAATATATTACTTAGAATCATTTGTCAGTGTTGAAGTAAATTACTTAAATGACCGTCACAAGTAAATAACCAACTTTTTGAACATAGTTCTATTTTCTAAATGAACAAAAATAAAAAGGTCATTAGTATATTATAAAAACATACAATAATAACAATCAAAGTTAGAAAATTTTACTGGGGGGGGGGCACATACCCACATTAATCAAATGGTAACCTTTGATTTAATGGTGTCTTCCCAAAAACCCCAAAGTACCCCCTGGTTCAAAATGTATATAGGTAAAAGGTGATGATAATGCAAATTTGGTGAAAATAATTATCCCTGTACAATATCTTGCTACATGCTGCTTGCTAAATATATAATAATTTCCATTTGATAATTACCTATTCTGAAGCATTGGCTGAGGCTAACTCCCAGCTGCCTACAACATTCAAGACAAGGATCAATTAAAAGACTGATCACCCCAGTTTCCAATATTTAAATGCAATACTCCAAATTCCACAGAGATTTTTGGGTGGGCCAGGCAACGATCATATCTCCAGCAGTGGTCCAAATTGGAATGCAAATAGCACGAGCTATGATCCCAACAAGATGCTTCCCTGGTGGCAGAACCAACATCGTGTCGAATGCTATTTTTTTCCACAATGACCCTTTTAATGGGGAATGCTACAATGATGCTTTTACCTATCAATGGTTAATACTTGATTGGAACATTTATACCATCTATAGTTTAAATGATGGTAGCCTTTCCATGCCAGTCATTCCATCCAGCCATTCAGTCTACGATACTTATCAACCAAAAAAATCTGTTATACCAGGTATGCCCTGCTGTAAATTATCATTCTTAGTGGTCTTAGGAAGAACATTTAACACAGGAGCTTGAGGATGCTATATTTTCAAAAATTATTTTCCATACTTAATAATATCTTTCAAAATTGCAATAACCAGTTTGTAAAATCTTTTTCCAATTGCTTGTTCAAAATCAAAAGAAACAGTTTATCATATTCTTTCATTTTCAAAACCAAATTTCCCCCTTTGTCATAGGGCTTAATTGTTGTTGAAGTTTTATATTTTATTAATATAAATGCTCGCTGATGATATTTGTTCCAATATTGCTCCACTTTTGGGGTAACCAGTTTGACAAACATATTGCTTGAATGGATGAGATGCATTAGTTTGAGCTACTAAGCTCTGTAAACATCAGAATTTTTCAACGGTGAAACTAAAAAGAGCCTCAGACATCTAAAGAGAACCCAAGAGTTTAATCACCTGTTGGTAGCTTATGAAAATCTCTAACTAATGCGTTTTCCCATTACTTTCTTTAACAACAGGAAATTATGTCTAGGGGTAACTGACCACAGTTAAAACCAGAGGTTTTAAAAAAAATATATATATATATATATATATATATATATATATATATATATATATAAAGTTTCCTATTTACTGATGTTTTAAATTGATATAGATATTTAGCAGGGAAAGTTCTGTGGAAATAAAGTCAGAGCATTACACTCTTAATCTTCTGGGGACAGCAGAAATAGCACTAGGGGTGCATTGAGTGCATTTTGCAGATAGCCTGTGGCCATTTGTTAACCTAATAAAGTTTTTTTAAGTTTAATTGTTTCTTTAATGCTTGTATGAGTATGTCAAAGTTGCTCTGAGTTGGGAGAAGAAACAGAAGAGATATGCACAGTATGGGCTCTCAGTAATTTATCCCCGTAACAGGGCCAGCATCTGCCACCAGTAACTGAATGAGTGACTTGTATAAGGAAAGATGTTCCATCCCTGATACATGGCTCACAAATAAGGAATTTTCCTCTATCCAATTATACAAATGTTTGCAGCTAATCATTTCTTCCCTTCCTTCTCTGACAGTTTGCCAGTATTTCAGCTGCAGGTGTTGTATGGCACTATGTGGAAATTAAGCTTTTTGTAAAATGAGCATATTATTAAATAGGGAAATTGTGTGCTGTTTAGGGATGACTCTAAATGGGGAATTTTGTTCTGCTAAGCAGATTCCTGATAAAGCTGAATTATTCATTGTATCAATCTGTGCGTTCTGTTATAAAGGTGAATTAGGTATAAAGTAGTGGTCTATACCAATAACCTTTTGGAAACACCAAAACACACATCACCATAACAATAGCTCATTGTAGGATATCTACTATTAAAATTGAGTATACTTTATTGTAGAATATATTTCAGACATGTGGTTGGCATGGAGATTAAATAGTTCCGGTTACATGAGTTGAATGCTATGCTGGCATTCATGTACACATTCATGTACAAATATTTCTTGCACTTAATGACATTTATTATCAAAATTAGATGAGCATCAGGCTGCCTTTTAGAAAGTTTATGTTTCTGTTTTTCTCTTTGCTACCTTTGTGCCTGGAATCCCAGACAACAGATTTGTAAAGTATGTTGAAGTTTTTTTATTGATGGAAAAATATTTTTTTTAAACTGATGCACAATTTAGTATTTGAGAGAGAGAGAAGAAGAAAACAAGCAAAGAAAAGTTGTTTTCCTTTTAGATATTCTAGGCCTTAATTATTAAAGCTCTCCCAGACTCAAAAAGATAGACTATCATGGTAGAACTTGGGTGACCTAGCCAACCTGGATTAGTTTTGGAATGGGAATGGAAAATGGAAAAACCATTTGGTATTAGTTGGTGAATGTTTTATATCCTGAGCCAGATCCATTTAAAATGTGCTGCACTACCCAAGTTCTGCCATGATAGGCTATCTTTTCCAGTCTTGGCATCGCTCTGTTTTTTATAAAATAAAATAAAGGATATAGTTACAAAACTACTACACAGTTCCTTTAAGACAATGAACATAACTGCTTTTAAATAAAACATGTATGCATGTGCTTTAAACACCTGTTTAGAAAAATAAAATAAGAACCAGCACAATTAGATGCTTCAGTTTAGTAAAGCATCCCCAACGTTCTTATAAAAACACGTGAACTGTAGAATTCTTTAAATAATTACAGAAAACATCGTATTTTTCTTGTTCAGCATTGTTGCCAATAAGAAATACAACTAGCATAAAAAAATAATTGAACCATAAAATTTCTTTCCACAGATCTCAAGGTTGACGTGGTGTATGATTTTTAATCTCTGCATAAAGTATTTTATTTTATTGCACTGTATTTGTGAACATTCTCTAGGTATTTGCTTCATATTTCTATGCAAGGGGATTTTATTACCTTTTCAGCAGCTCTAAGAGATCTGTAATGGCATAAGGCTTTTTAAAGGCATGTATTTGAAGCAGCAGGTGCACGTTCTGTAGGTAACTAATGCATACCAAAACCTGCTTATATCTGAGTTATTACAATGATAATTCTTTGCAATTCAACCTACCTCAACAGCAGGTAAGCTGCTTTTATGTGGGGAGTTTTATGGGTAGAAAAAGGCATTCATGATTGCGGGAATGGTAAGAATAAGTTACCCCTGGCTCATACATCAGCATTTAAGTGTATCGGTGCTCGGATTTAAAGACTTAGTGCGAGGAGATGTGTTGTGCCTGAACAGGCTAGTGCCAACATGTTACAAAGCAATGTACAAAAAGGCATTGCAAAGAATATTAAGTAGAAACAATGACCCAGGAGGAGGAGAGGGCCCTGTCCAATGGGCCTAACAACAAGAGGTGGGTGGGAGTAGTAGACAATATGAGGGGAAAGGGGCATGGTGGGTAAATAGTAATAAATCAAGAGGCAGATGAAGATAGGTAGGCAAGCTTGTAAAGAGTAAGTTTTAAAAGCTTTTTTAAATGCACCTAATGTAGGAACTTTTTTTTTGGCTCTGTACTTTCTCATTCTTTATTCACAATTGTTTCAGTACCTTGGCTCTCTTCAAAACTTTTGTGTTCCCTTCTCTTCCCATCTCACACAATTGCAATCATCTGTACCTTATATTGTTTTACAGAGATGGTAAAATTTTGCCAAAACATTGTAACAAAACTGCTTTTTGCAAACAAATAGAATTTTCTCAAATTGCGTTACCTTTTTCGAAGGTCCACTGTGTGTCCATTGTATACTGCCCCAGCCTCGCCTATTACCCTCAAGGATTTTTGAAAAAACAAAAATGGGAAAAGCCTCAGGTGCTGGCACATAGATGAACATCAGCAAAAGCACTCCAGGCTCTTAAAAATATAAAGCGCTGACCACTAACTAGCTTGTAAATTCCCTCCAATAACCATGTGAAACAGCTAAAACATAAGATGGATTATTTCCCAAAACACATCTAATTCTAGTAAATTATTACATTGTATGTGCTTCTCCTGCACAGTATAAACACGATAGGGAAGAACAGTATGTTCTAAAGCTTCATACTACAGTTAGATGATCATCATTGTCTAAGGCAAAATCTATCTTACATCCAGCTGTCCCCCAATATTGTTTACCAATCTGTCCTGGCAGATCAATCAATGACCAAGCCAGGACAACTGCTATACTTTTCTATAGAGGAGAGCACAGTGGGGTGCTGCTCTTGTATTCTTCCCCTCCCTTCTACATAGAATAGCCAAAGGTGTACAGTGCTCATTCATTTGCCTGTCACCAGAAATGATCAGGATAGATAGTTTGCAGATACAGAAATCTGATGTGTAGATAGATGTAATGGATGCCTTCTAACTGCTACATAGTTGAACGACAAAATTCTACTTTACCAGAAGCAGAAAGTTTATTCATTTCAGAATAATAGAAATGGTCTGATGTAGTACAAATTGATGGCTATGTGGGCAGATGGATGGATAGATGGACAGCTGAAACCACCGTCTGTTCTGTTTTCTTCATAATGTAGGTGTAATATGTGTTAAATTGTAAGTACACTTCTATGTAAACTAGTCCTAACTAGTACTTTAGAAAGTCAGTGTAATGCAGAAGCTCTAACAATATATATCTCAAAATCTTTGTCTTGGAGTTTAGCTGTATGTAAAATGTTCTTTTATCTTTGATGACTTTATGTTTTTTAAAAGTGTTGAAGGAAAAAAAATGCTTTGATTAGTACTTCATATCTATGACTCAGTGTCAATCCAAAGCATGTGATGTACTTTCCAATGCTTTAACGCATCTGTGTATAAAGCTAGGTGTCATAAAGAAAGCTGGGCTGTTTACTTTCCTACCATCTGCACATTTGTTAGAAAGATATTGATTTTTTTTTTACTTTTCCTAACAAATACGTTACTAACATTCAGTAATTTAATAAGTGAAATGAGAGGCAAATAACATTGATGTTTTAGATTGAGATTACAAATGAACTTTGTAGTAGACATTGACAAGTATAATTTGTAATATGGCCTTTTCTGAAGATCAGCCCTGCCCTGCCAATCAGCACTTGAAATACCATTAGCTTAGAATTGATAAGGACATCACTGATTGCCACTTACAGCATAGCTACCAGACATATACCCTGTATTTTTAAAAGAAAGTAGTTGGGAAAGGATATATAGAATACAAAAATGTATTATTTGTTTTTGCTATTTTCCTTTTACTTGAAAAAAAAATCACTGTAAAACTATATGAGTAATGAAAATACCCAACTACAAATTATAAAGTAGTTATGGTAATGTTGTGGACTAAGTATCTGCTTCTACACAATAATGGGATGCAGCCCATATCCCTTGTGTTCACACATTGTAATCATAGGTAGTGAGCAACGATCACCACTTTTCTTACTGCAAACAATAGTTGGAAAAGCCTAAAGCTGCATACACACTTCCAATAATTATTGTTGGAAACGAACGACGAATGACTGATTGGTTGAAAATCATTCACAAAAAGGTGATCAACGACGCAGATGAAAGAGGATTGTTGTTGGAAATAAACGACCATCACAGCGGATCTGAATGGCCGACGATCGTTCGCTATCTATCCTGTGTACGGTCGTTCAATGATCAAGCATGTTTCTGCAAAACACTTTCTCCTTTACATATCACTCCCTGTATCGTTCAAACGATTGTATGCAGCGTGTGTACACTATTGGTGGAATATTTTTGAATGATCGTATCGTTACAGCCTGTACTGAATTGTGCCCAATATGATGGTTCAAAAATAATTGCACATAATCATTGATCGGTTGCAATTGTTCGTTTTCTAATGATAATTATTGGAAGTGTGTACCTAGCTTTACATTTTATATATTGCCATATCTGTATATGTATATCTCAATACATGCAATTGTCAAAAAATCTTTCACATTGTATAGTACTTTTGCATTGAAACAAACTTGTTTTTCTAACTCTTTTCCAATATTTACAGAAATGGTCACCAAAAATTAACTAATCAGCTGATTAAAAAAAACCTGTGTAATACAAAAAGTTTGCTTTAGTTTCTCCTGACGCAGTGTAAGCTGCATACACACGTGCAATTTTTTGTCATTGGAAAGGATCTTTCACGATCCTTTCCAGCGATAAGAACATCACGATGCATGAACGAGTGCGGTACATACAGCACTGTTCTGCTCTATGGAGGGAGGAGAGTGGCGGAGCGGCACCCTGCTGTGCGCTCTCCCCCTTCCCTTGCATTAGGATCGCTCATCGTTCTGCGTCCGTGGATCCGCCAGGACGGATCCACGAACAATGAACGACACGCGCTGTACACACGCCAGATTCTTGCCCGATAGTCGACTTGAGCCGATCATCAGGCGAGAAAAATTTGACGTGTGTACATAGTTTTAGTCCCCTTCTTGCCAGCTTGCCTCCCAGGTTATAAAGGTAAGATCAAAAGTCAAAACCCAGTCAGAGTCCACACATTAAAAACATTCTGCTCTACCTTCAACAATCATGCCACTGCTCTCTAAAGGGCAGTAGACATACACCAGAGGCCAGGGGCTAGTTATAGAGAGATTCAAAAACTTACTGATACTTGAAATTCAAATGTCAACCAAGGTACAGTTTTGTATGATTATACTGCACGTTTTTAGGGAATGAAATGATTAAAAAAGCCATCATATGCCTGGGGAGAATTAAAGTTCACTTCTAGGAACACAGACAAGGTTCATAATCTAATAAGTATAGCATAACATAATTATACAGCAACCTGACCTGATCTATAGAGAAAATGATTTTACTAGAACAGTCAATGTTGGAGGGTTTTTGGTGTGGATGAAATTTATGATCCATCCTGATAAACACAGGTAAACCCATATGTATATATATGTATAAAAAGCTTTCAATTGTTTCATGGACATATATGGCAGATGAAAAACCTGTAGTGTGTAGGAGTCTGGGGTTCTTAGTAATAGAATGGTCATAGGCAGGATGAGGGGATATTTTACACCTAAATACAATAAATATTTGCATTAGAACTATATTCGTGTGTATGCTTTTACCTTTAAAACATTGTTAATTTGTGATAACTAGAAAAAATGAATGATAGGGCACACTGTTGTGTTGGGAATTGGTAGCATCTGTTCAGGTTCATTCAAAGCATATGTTGAATGTCCCCTTGTGACACAATAAGTGCTTGCTCCCTCTTAGTAAGAAATGTGCATTGCTCTTTAACAACTAAAAAGACTTATAAAGGAAATTTATCGGTTCCCATTAAATTTTATTTTATATCCAATGAATAATATATTTACAGTTGTATTGAGACTGCTTATTTTACCATCATAAATATTTAGTGGAGGTCTGTTAGTTTCAGTGGTGCTGAGTTTGAATACGGAATAAAAAAGATGAAGGCCACAAAATACAAAATTGCACATGTATAGCGTTTTTAAAAAATAATGTTAAAAATGATTGACATGTTTTAGGAGGCAGCAAATTGCAATATGGTGTAAAACCACCATACTTACATTAAAGTAACATTTAAAATGTAGACTTTCTATTTTATGCATTGCCCTATGTTACCTGCCCTCAAATGACTTTATGGGGAAAAGAACTATGTAATTTCTTTGTAGCTAGTTTTTACTTTGACTTTTTTTTTTGTTCTGCATATAAAATATCTAACTAACCATTTATATGGCTATTGTTTGATAACTGAGTGCTTATGTGCATCTCCTAAAATGACCTTAGGACTTAGTTACATGGGTTATTCTTAGTGATGTTACTGTGTGATTCTAAATTGCCCATGCCCCATAACTGAACACAGCTTTAGTGAAGGTCATACTATGCCGGTGGCTCAAGCTCACAATTAAAGCTAACAATTGTGGAATTATTAGCAATTGTCACATACAGTATGTAAAAGCACATATCCTCTAAACAATACAAAGAGTAGGAAAGAATTTAAGGTTTATTAAACAGTATTAGGATTGTCTACATTTTAATAAGATAAAAGAAATAATTGAGAAAATTCCAATCCTAGACTTTTTCTCTCTATTTGGCCGAGCATGCGCCTGCATACATGTGCAAAGTACTTAAATAGGTAAAATGTGTTTAAAATGTGTGCCATGCTTTTTTTTGCAATACATTTACAAGCAATTTACATAAAAGCAAATAAGTACATGTTAGGTTTAATTGTTTTTTAAACACATCTTATCTGATATTAATTGATGCAGACCTAGGTGATGCTGCACACACTAACATCGATCTACTAAATGAATTTAGACAATTCACTTAACATAGTGAATTTTGACTTAGTGAATGTGGTAAAAATTCACCTTGCAAAGATTACCAAGCTATGCGCATGGATATGTATGAAACATGATTTTGCTTGCACATGATTGGTTAGTTGAAGTCAGCAGAGCTTTATTATATTTTGAATTATATCTCTTGAGTTGATACTTTATACCGCTAAATGAACAGCCTATATTTCTACACCATTCTATAACCATGGCCCAACTGGAGATCTATGAGATCACAGAAAAATGTGAAAGGTAAGAAAGAAGAGGGGCAGGTAAAAGAATGGAATGGAAAAAATGGAGGACCCGAAAGGTGTGGAGGAACAATGCGTTGGGATTACTACCACAACCCCAATAAAATGAAATTATAAGGAAAGCAGTCTGCTATCAAAAATTGGGGAAAGGAAATGTTAAACCTATTGGGCTTGATTTATGAAAGCTCTCCAAGGTTGCTGAGGATATACTTTCATCAGTGAAACTGGGTGATACAGCAAACCTGGAATGGATCTGGTTCAGGATTCAAAACATTTGCTAGCAAATAGCAAATTACTTTTAAGAAATCTATTCAAGGTTTCCTGGGTCACCCAGCTTCACTGATGAAAGTGTATCCTTTCCAACCTAAGAGATGTTTTATATATCAGGCCCAATGTGTCCAGACAACCTCAAATTTAGTTATAGAGTCTGTTAACATAGCTATCAATTTCTTGTTAATCATTACTTTGTATTTGAGGCCTGACCCGAAGCTAAAATGTAAAATCTTCCAGGATTTAGTGGTGGTTTTCTTAGTAACTGTGAACATGAAAAGTAAGAGCTTACCCCTTTTTCAATCAGAACTAGCCAAATTGCTTCCCTCAGCTACTAAACAGAGCTACTTGGCTTTATTTCTAAATAGGTTTAGCCCAATTACTTTACTGAATTATCACTTTGCATAGGATAATTATCTTAGAATATGGTGAACATTCACTATACAAGGAATGCCCATTTATGTGCAAACAAATGGAAAAAACCAAACCAAACAAAAAAAAGTTATCTTGCACATGATCAGATGCTAATGTTAGTGGATCTATAATTCTATAATTCATTCACTAAGGTAAGTCAAGTAACCCCTGTAGAGTGATAGATCACTTTGCTATGTGTTAGGATAAATTAATTACAGGTATTCCCCGGGTTAAGGACATCAGATATACGGACACTTCTAGATAAGAACTAGAACAAGACTTAAGGTGCGTACACACTTCCAATTTTTATCGTTCCAATCGAACGACGAACGATCGATTGGGCAAAAAATCGCTCGTAAAAAAGTAACCAACGACGCCGACGAACGAGGAAACTCGTTGGAAATGAACGACCGGACCGGCGGATCGGATTGGACGACGATCGTTGAACATCGTTCGTGTGTACGGTCGTTCGTTGATCGTCCATGTTCAGAGCATGCGTGATGAACGAACGTCCGTTCACTTTCCTGTCGTGCACATAGTTCCTCTATCGCTTAAACGATCGTATCTATTGTGTGTACAATATCTATGAACGATCGTGTCGTTATCTCTATGTGCAGGATCGGTGCTATACGATCGTTCGTATATATCGTGCAGGATCGTTCGTCGTTCGTTTTCCAACGATAATAATTGGAAGTGTGTACGTAGCTTAACAGAAGAAATCTTTTGCTAAACACAGTTGAGGTTGTGGGTGATCCTGAGCTGAGCTGAGCTGATCTGCAACATTTTGTAACTCTTTAATGACCAAGACAAACTCTGCAGTTTTTTTTGCATATCAAAGCACAGCTTGCTCCAGAAGTTAATGAATGTCTAGGCACCATAAAGGTTTTTTTTGCTTTGTTTGTGATTAACTCACAGTAAGTATTTTTTACAGTAACTGACACCATGCTGCCTAATAATATGTTGAAACAAACCTCTGTCCTAATTGCATTTAATAAAATAATGTACCTGTTCCGACTTACATACATATTCAAACCTACAGTCCCTATCTCGTATGTAACACAGGGACTACCTGTAATTAAAAAAACTCACAGTATTCTATACCAACAAAATGCCTGTGGTGTCATAGTCAGTCTGACTAACATACCCCTTACAATAGCTTCTAGCAGGAGCTTCACTGTTAGATCAATCAGTGGGACAGGTAAGTCCAAACCTAGACTGAAGGAAACAAGTATTTTTCTTTAGCAATGTAGTTCCCAATTACCCCTTACTAATTTCTACCTGTCCTCAGTCAGTAGCCACTTCCCTGCATTCTGGAAAAAAATGATGAGCAGAGAGAACACAGAAAGGCAGTACCATAAATGCCAAAAAATCCAAATTGTGACAGCTTTTTTAAGAATAAAAATGAACAATTGTTTAAAAATAATAATGTTTTTATATATAATAGTGTGTTTTCTATTTAGTGACTTCACATAAGCTTTAATATTATCCCAAATTAGCCCATTTCCTTAAAGAAAAGCAAGGTATAAGGAGAATTATGAAAATGTAATTGTTTAATGGATGTAAGATTTGTGTATCAGATGACACGGCATAAATATAACATTAGCTTAAGACCTTATACAGTGCAAAGCAATCATCTTTTAGCACATGCAGGATAGAAATTGATTGAGTGCAAATCACAGGAGAATAAATTGCCTTATCACTGTTATAGCAGGCCAAATGGTGTCTAAGAGCTGAACATGTTAGGTGACAAATAGTTTTTTTCACAATTTGCAAAATAGAGTGCGCTTCTTGGATACTAATTTAGAATGAGTCTCATATGGTTCACTGCTCTCTTTATGTGCTGAAGGTAGCACAGTAGACTAAGAAAATAGTGATATTATGCCCCTCTGGCTGGTTTGTTCTACCTAAAAAGTAAACGGGGTAAAAGTATTGCTCTTCAAACCTTGCCTTACCTTGATCCAGCAGCACAAAGCTTTATGTAATAGTGAAACCTACCTTCAACATTTCATATGACTCTGGGTTACTTATTGTAGGCAAACATTTTGTGATATTACTATAATAAATATTTTGTTAAAAAATGTATTGTCCTCCATTGCTGACCTTCTTTCAAAAAATGCCTATAGCATAACTCTGATATTGCCTTATTTCCTTTATTATTTCTGAGTCAATGACCTGTAATAGGTAGGCATATCACAAAACGTAGATAACATCAAAAGTTCCTAGCTGCATTACTTCCATGGGTTAGCCAGGCAGCAATAGCTATATATATAATTTATTCTTCAGAAAAGTAATATATTGCTTAGATGGCTTCACCCCCTTTTTTACCCGATGATTCTGACAATAACATTTCCTGTCCTAAAATGAAAAAGCCAAGTCACTGTACTCTTGAGGAATAGTATTGTCACCTCTTTTTCTTGGATTGAAATTATGTACCAATTTGTATGGCAAAGTCAACAAACGCAATGATCTACTGAAGATAGCTTCCAGGCATGCAACAATAAAATGGGACAGTTGCTCAGTACATTAGATATGGCACCAGATAAGCTGATTATAAGGTTCCTAAAGAATTATTAAACCTATATTAAATTCGAAGATACTTTTGGTATGTACCAAAATACCAGGATACTTCAGGGTATGTAACTAAAACAAAGATACTGAAACAATGCAGCTGTCATCTAGTTTCCCATTTCAGCTTTCAAGATCAAATAGGTCATTACCTAGACTATTATAGAAAGCCTTTGAGCGAAGTCCTACATTCAGAGTTTTGTGAACTTACATTACTGAAAAGTCCTTATTGTTGTTCACTTTGGTACCAAGGGCCTGTCCTAAAATTTGTGCTACACCTTGTTCAACTGTTGTGGCATAGTAATGGGAGGCTAATCACATCTTCTTTTTCTGGATTACTTGGCAAGTAAAAGTATACTGTACACAATTTAAGGTTTGAAATGCCATCTGAGGATTTATGTATGTAGGTAAACAAACAGAATTTATATTGTGTACCAAGAAACATTTTACCAATAGTACATTTGCTGATAACAACCACTCCATAGTTGCTCCCTGGCCAGACATTTTAATGAGGCATGGTGTGGGGTGCTGCATTTACCATGGATTGTGCTAGACCGATCAGTCTTACAGATTCTAATGAGTTGTTATTAACAGAAGGAACCTAGCTGGATCCGGGGGCTGGGTTTGTGGTGTTTCTAGTAGAATAAATAAGCCTGAAATATTTGATGTCATTATTGCTAATCACAGCCTTTTTCCATTCAAGAATACATTATGAACTTTTTGGCCTGTACAATTTGGAAGAGATAGTATTTAACATATCGTTTATACCCATCGTTATTTTAATTAATTGTGGTAGCCAAAAATGTGTTTCTTGTGTTTTTAGATGTTACAGAAAATTTTGTGATGCTGTCCAAGAAAGAAACAATTGTATATGGCTTCATATTATTGCCTGCAAAGGTTTAATTTATTATGTTCGATAGTGGGTCATGTGACCTGTTTTGATTACATGAATATCTAAAATTCTTAATGAGCGGGATTTACATGTGAACATATTTGTTGACATTTAGGATTTTCTGAAACTGTTGCGATAGATGTCTGTATAGATAGATTTCTATATTATTTAAAGGAATTTGTGCTTTGATGTTGTAGTAAATATATGTTGCCATAAATGTGTGGGTATATATGTTTAGTTGGTTTCATGTAAGACCTGCACAGTACACATCTATTTAATTTTTGACTGTCTGGTAATATTTTAAAATATACTATTAATTTTATTTAGCACAAATGAAAAACATGAGTTTGGTATGGAAACTATTTCATTTTTTTCTGATATCAGTGAGATTATTTATGTAAGCATTTGAAAAAAGCCATAGCAAAAAGCTTGCTGTCTTTAGGGAGGATTTGATGGATCAAGGTATAGATTAGTTAATGGCAGTTGAAATTCAGACTGGATAATGTATTTTAGGAGCATAAATAGGGTTACCTCCTTGCCTAACTAAATTACAATAATGATTCATTGTAAAGTGCATGCTGACAGTAGAATTTGCAGAAAAGCCGGTGTTCAGACATGACATCAGAAGGATACAGTATAGTGTAAACAATAACTATTAATAAGTGCTGTGGAGTCTAGATTGTGCCCAGTTCCCTGTACGAACTACTTGATATCTGGTAACTATTTATAGGAAGGAATCAAATAATACCATTTATACGTGATAAGATGTTGAATCAATGTAGCTGGCCGATTTGTGATACACTTTACTGATATTAGATTAGGATTAAATGTGAATGGAATTTAAAAGCTTTAGTAATGCTTCTTTATTTAACGGACGTAGTAGATGAAAATCCAGCAGTGCAGTTTTCCCAATAACACAAGAATACGGTAATATCTGCGGCCCCATCAGAGAGATCCATGTGTTCAGAATAAACTTTTGTGGGGCACAATAGAACTAACCGAGTAATGACAGCAGATTCTGAAATATGCCATCAACACATGGCCAGGATTTCTATTCCTGTGTTTAGGCTGTCGTGTGAAAGATTGGTGGTGCCATTCCCGACTTTCTTCAGAAAATGGAAATCACAGGCTGTTTTGCACTCCCTCTGTATTTAACACTTTCTAAATCGTTGGCCTGATACAGGTAAGGAAAGTCAGCGAAAAGTCCACAGAATAAATCTTCAGTTAGTTGGTCCTGCTTAAGAAATAGTAATAAAGCCTGGCATCTAGCGGAAGGTAACATTGGTATGGTTAGGTGAATTTCAGGTTGATTTTCAGTATACAATGCAATATCTTCCCTTTATTTATCCTGTATTTGTACATTGGTTGCCCATACTTACTTACATCCACACAGTTAAAGTGTATGTACTTCTCGTTTCCTCCATTTCATCAATTAAATATACATTTTAATGTTTTTTTCTGTGGAAAATGCAGTCTCCTTAGAACAGGTGACCCCATTAGATTACACCTCACCTTTTCTCCTCAATTTCTATTTTAATGGCATTGGTGCTTAGTACAAACAAAAGACTGAATTCCTCCCCACTCTATCCAAAACTAAAAAAAAACTTTTTTCCAAGACATATACTTTAATTTATTTGTTCATAAATTTAGATTACACTTTCATTCCAGAACCAACTCTGGAAGATGCCCAGTCTGTAATTGATTTGACTGTCAAGGTGATACCAAAAGTTGATTGATCCTTTGCCAAATTCTAGATCATGTACATACATGTGCATACATTTGAAGCAATAGTAGGTTGGCAAATGGATATTTTTTAATAAGATGTAAGAACCTGTCAAATTTGAGAACTCTATCTTCAAGAAGAACATTGGTTGAATCAGGAATACAATTCTTCTAGCTGAATGAGAAAGATGCACGACAGGGTACAGTTTAAAGTGTAAGCTACCTTTAAGAAAAGATCTGATCATTTCACTTATATTGTATTAGACACTGTACATTGTATTAGACGTTTTAAATTGAAGTACTTGTATAAAGCACCGCCCTCTTATTATGTGCTACTTTTCCTGATCTCTTAGGCTGCGTACACGGGTGCAATAATTGTCGTTGGTAATGAACATTCCACGAAAGATCCTTCGATAATTGTTAACAAAAAAAGTGCACAACGACACAGACGAACAGGGAATATCGCTGGAAACAAACAACGGTCCCGGCGCATCTGTTTGGGCAATGATCGTTCGTAATCTATTGTGTGTACGGTCGTTCAGTGTTCGTGGATGGTTCTGTGATACACTATCTCCTGTACATGTCACTTCCTGCATCATTCGAACAATCGTTCACAAACGATCGTATTCAGTGTGTACATTATTGCTGGATTATATTTGAACGATCGTATCGGTACATTATGTACAGAAATATGCACAATAGGATCCTTCAAAATAATAATTATTGCACATGTGTACCTAGCCTTAGATTGTTCTTTCAAGCAGGGTCCTCTCCTTCTCCTGTGTCATTGTTTGTATCTCTCTGTCATTTGCAAGCCCTGTTTATTATACGGCACTGCATTAAATGTTGAGAATTTTAACAAAACAGGTTAATATTAATAATAATGTTATTTCTGCACCCCAAAATATAGTGACCTTTTTAAATTTCCTCTGATGTTAATTATTCTATTCCACTTCCTAAATACATCCATATAGCTTTGAATTTTTTTTACAATTGCTTACATAAATAATTTCACTATCATCAGCACAAAAATTACACAGCATTCATCATTCTTTTAAATACATGAAATATCTAAGCCGTCTTGCTCTTTCATCAGGTTGTTTATCCTAAAGCATTAATTAGCTTAATATCGTGCTATTCCAGATAACTAGCTGTATTTACATAGATTGATAGCACTGGTGAATAAATGTAAACAAATCTTAGATAGTTTTTAAAAAAAATATATTGTTTTTCTTCATCTGTGCACACCTAAATGGAGACGGGCTTATAAATGTCAGCCTGGAAATCTGCACCATAAAGTATGGGGATGGTTTAATTTCAAAGACTTCTAGAAAATTAGACTCTTAACAGTTTCAATTTTGTTGTGTTTAACGCTGATGATTAAACAACCTGGAATGTCCCTTTTATAGTTACTGGAAGCTAGTCAGCCTCTTTATCAGCTATACCATTTAATAGGATTGCACTACCAAGAAAGTGTAATCATCAGCTGCTTTGAACAATCTGTGTTTGATTCATTGCTTTAGTGACTCACTGGCTTGAGGTTTTTAGTCCCTAAATACCCCCATATATTTTTCACATCTTCTTCAAGGACAAGGTAGCATAGCAACTAAGACTGCATAATGCAGAACAGACAACAATGTAATGTGCTAATAACTTTCAACCAACCTATCTGTATAATTTTGTGTGATGTGTGACAGTATTAGGTGGAATGTATTATCTAGACTATAGATAACCTGGGATTCCTGTTTACTTAAACACTATAAGTGGTGGGCGTTGTATGGGAAGAATATTGCAGCTGTAAATGAGGTGTAAAAAGATATGAAAAGAAAGATTATGTACTTAAGAACACTGTGGTTACTGTGTATAATTTCTATTTCCTTTCTATAAATTGACACTAAATTAAAGGTGAACTAAATCCACCTCCCCTCACTCAGTTGCTGAATTTTACATCCTTAAGCGGACCTAAACTCAGAATTTTTACTTTACATAAAGGGTTTATTGAAAGTTAAAATTTAATTAGTTTTTTAGGTGCAACACCCTTTTTTTAAAACAAAAAAAAAGGTGCAGCACCTCCCCATTCTGTTTTGATCGGTGAGGCAATCAAGACAGAATGGGAGTGCACAGCCTCCCAGGATAGCTTTGTCACGCATCATGGGAGGCTCTTGGCTGCTTTTCTGTGCATGCCCTAATCTTGGGCATGCGCAAAAGGAGCCCTTTCATCAATGAAAAAAAAAATTGCTGATCTCACACATGTGCATCTGTAGGATAAACAGGAAGTGTGCATTTTTTTGTTTTGGGTTTAGTTCCGCTTTAACCAGGTACTTTTCTGGGTTCAGGACTTTGACCATTTTTATTGGCTAGGCCATAATGACAATACTTCTGTTCATGTGCATTCATCCCTGATAGGAAGCAATGTCAGAATCTTAAAGTTTTTCATGCACAGCTTAGGGTAGATTATACCAAAAATTTGAGAACAGGCAGGTAAGTTTGTTTTATTGCAGAATAGACCTAGCCTGTCCCTTCTGTAATAAAGACCCTGTCTGCTCACGTATTTCTTATCAGCATACTTACCTAGTGGCAAGCAACCACATGACTGAAGAAATTCTCTTGGAAAAGCTGATGCCTTCTTTAGGTATGCACCAAAAATATAAGTAAATAGGTCAGTACCAGCTGGAACTTCTGTACAGAAGTTTTGTGTGCTGGCTAAACCTGCACAGAACCTGCGCTGAAAGTTAATTTTTTTTATTTGGTACTTGGCTGCCACTAAGGGAGGGAGGTGGCATTCAAAAATATGTAGGCCTCTATTGCTGATGCTAGCTGTCTTGCCAAGGATAGGAATATTAAATACTTCCTAAATCAGCAACCTATAATTGGCATACAAGAATTAAATTCTAAACTCCTAATCCTCATCTGTAAGCAGCAGTTTTATAAAAGTGGTCATCTTTGGCAGCCTATATATTTTCTTCAAAGTATGTTTCCTTTAAATAACATCCTGCTTTCAAGCACAGCTATGTATTGCCACTTTCATCTCAATAACTGTAAAACACTTGCTAGCTGACTCTTTGTAGCATTGTCACATTACTCATTCTCTCTTTAATACAGTACATGCATACTCTTTCATTTTTGCTTTTCATTTCATTCTGGATCACAGGTTCCCGGAGCTCTGATACTTAAAGGATAAGTGCATGTTTGGTATGAAAATGGGCTGTGAAACAGAAATGATTTTTAGTTCATCCAAAAGAATATGGCAGTACTTTAGAAAATGCTGCATCCCCATCTAAAGCTAGGAACATGCATGCGTCCCCATTCATTTCAAATCCAACTACATCTAAGGGTTTTAGGATAGACATGGTGACAACACTAGTAGTCTTGTCATAGTAGTCACTAGTACACACAAGACTAGTACACCAGTAGTCGTGGCTAGATACACACAAGACTAGTACACCAGTAGTCGTGGCTACATACACACAAGACTAGTACACCAGTAGTCGTGGCTAAATACACACAAGACTAGTACACCAGTAGTCGTGGCTACATACACACAAGACTAGTACACCAGTAGTCGTGGCTATATACACACAAGACTAGTACACCAGTAGTCGTGGCTAAATACACACAAGACTAGTACACCAGTTGTCGTGGCTAGATACACACAAGACTAGTACACCAGTAGTCGTGGCTAGAGTGGTCACATACAAGCTGCCTGTTCTGAACAGAGACAAAGCTCTAATCTAATATGTATTGATTTACATATTTTTACTGTAAATCTCTTGACTTAGATTTCATAATAGCCATTTACTATGTTCTAAAAATATTCAGTGTTACTGCAAACAATATTATAATAATGGTATTTTAATGTTTGTAAATCTAGATATCCAAGACATTGTCCATAGAATAATTGGTTCTAATGAGTATCAGTGTAGTAGTCCAATGAAAAGCACACCAGAATACCACCAGCAGATGTAATATATGTACAGTTACCTCCTAACAGTGTATGAAAGGGGCAGCAACTATAAATTATTATTTATTTATTTAATGACTAAATTAGAAACACACAAAAACTTTTCCCCAAATGGGACCTTAAATTGGCTTAAATTCTGAAAAGTTAGAACACAATACCAACTATTAATTAATTATTAAAATTTCTAAAAGGCAAAGTACACATACTTTAAACAATGACAAGAGTAATACAGGTAGGTATAAATTTACAGAACGTTTCTGCTACATTGGGTAAGTTATCCATAGCTTAACAACATCCAAAATCTCAGCTTGACATGCTCTTGAGATTTTCACTTCAAATAGTTCAAACAGATGCTTTAGTTCAGTAACGGGGGTTGGCTTACACAAGCAGTGATCACATACTACCGCCTGATGCCTTATAATATTTTATGCCAGAATTAATCAATTTCATATTGTTCTGTTTTGCAACCAACTGGTAAAGGCAAATATTGGCAATTACATAATGTTCCCCTGTACAACGGTCTGTTAAAATGTCCTTTTCAATGACTGTATAGCAATGATTTATTTCTTCTACCAATATTGGTATAAAAATTTTCCATTGCGTTACACTTTATTTTCAGAACAATTCTACATAATCTGAACATAATTCTTTTTATAGAGTAAAGCATTTTGTCTTTGGTAACCTCCTATTTAGTTCCTTCTGGTTTAGTGTCTTTATTATGGTAAAGTAACCTTTATAGATTACCCATACCTAGGTAGATAACTGAATTACTTTCCTTGATAAACCACCTGGATGACTACACCCATGTTCCTGTTCAGTTGTTAACATTAAACTTGAAGAATTGTGGATTTACAAAGTGTGACTTAAGACTTTTTAGTTTAGAACATCTGCTTAACTCTGTACTTTATTGTATGATGCCATTATTACTTTTCTTTTCCTCTGAAATCTTGTATATATTTGGTAGAAGTTCAGTCATGCAAACTGTACTTATTTATATTCTTATGGTAAACGTATTTTGTCAGCAATCTTCATTCCTATTACTCTGCTATGCTTTGCTGAGTTTTCTTCTGAACGCGATATCAGGTCAATGACTTGGTGTAACCATGTACAATTAGGTTTGGAAAGATCCTGTAATAATACTCCAAGCTTTGCATTTTTCTACAAGACATATTGTATTGTTATCTAATAGAAATTGCAACCCCTGTATACTATTCTGCTTAGTAATTCAGTTGCATAGCATTGGAAGTGAAAGTGCCAATGATTCAACTGAAATGAAATCCCATATATATTACTAATGTGTCAGCAACATTAAGTAGGAACATGTCCTTCTAGAGGTAAAGGAGGCTGAATGATGTAGGAAAAGCTTTTTCAAGGAGAGGAGGATGCCATTAGTAGGCTATTTAAATGCTGATCACATCACACCATCATATGGGACTGGGAACGTAAAGTGTTATACCTGAACTAAGCAACAAGGTAAAAATAAGCTGTCACTTGGTAAAAACTGCAATCATGATATATCACTGTTTTCATAATAAGGAATGGCGCTTTATTACCGTGTAATATTTGCTTGCTCTGAGAAGTGCTATTGCGTCTCAAGGAACTTTGATAGATGGATAGATAGATAGATAGATAGATAGATAGATAGATAGATAGATTGATTGATACTGAATGATAGATACTAATAGATTTGCATGATTTACTTCTAGAAGTAGCTGTTTAGCAGCAGAAATTAATTTAAAATGTATCTATACCAAAACATTTTTTATATAATTCTGAATATGGTATAGAAGAATTAGAACTTTTAACCAGGTTAGGAGAATATTTCTTTCAGAGGCTCTTTTGGAGATACTCCTTTACTTTCTGTCTGGTAAAAAGGCAAGATGTAAGGGAAACTTTCCAATAGTTTTTTTATGTTACCTAGGGGAATGGTAGAATCTCTATCAGCGTTTTATTGTTTCCTCACCTCTTACGTAACCCAGATAGCTGTAAAACTATTTTTTCCCATTCTATCCAAAAGAAAAAACAAGTTCTGGATAAAGATACGCTTTATCTATGTTTCATGTGCTAAAAAAGAATTTTATTTAAATTATATCCTAGTGATTCATGATATGTTTCTATACTTTCTTTAAGACATTATTTATTTCTGATTATTGATACTGTTATTGTTATACATACATATTGTACCCAGCATACTAAATTATCTAACGGCATGTTTTCAGGGTGTTGTGTAAACTGGAGTTCCCAGGGAAATCCCTCACAAACACAGGGAAAATGTGCAAACTCCTTGCAGATAGTGGCTTGGCTGGAATTGGAACCTAGGACCCAGTGCTGCAGAGACATTCTAATAAATAACATGCCTAAGAGATGATATCCTTGTTAGGCAAGGTCAACACTTCTGTGTTGCCTGAAGGTAGAAGAGGTGGGAAAAAAAGACAAAGCCTTTCCACTGTATATAGACCTATTCTGGATCATTTACTTGGGTAGTGAATTTGTATACTAGCCAATAATCATAACTAGCTTTTTTTTTATAACAGTTTGATAGCAAAGGGCACACCTCTATCATACATTCAATAATTTAAAATAAAATAGCTTAAAAAAAGATAATAAAAGGTTTTGTTAAATCCACATTTTTAACTCTAATTTTCTGAATTTTTAAGGTAGGGTAAGATTGCTTAGAGGTTATACAGGTTGGGTTAGCGATTTAGGGTAGTTTAACACGTTCAACTAAATAGTACATTTCATTAGAAAAATCTATACAAACAGAACAATAATAGTCCAGCTTGGGTGAAAAATGGACTTTTGGTTTCAAAAGAGGATAAGTCTCTTCAAATAAAGGCCAGCTTTAAGCAATGGATTTTTTGAATTGGGAATTTTATGATACAGGACTGGTATGTTATTTAATGTGAGCTCAATGATGAGATCATTTCCAAAATATTCCCGTACAGGAAAGCTATGATATAAAACCACAAAAATAATAATATAATTTAAATGTTGTAAATTTACCTTACCTGTATAATAAAACCTTAAGTAAATTAAAAATTTGTTTTATAAATGTATGAAAATTAGAGCATAATGCATTGTAAAACAATGACACATGGTATGTTAGTCTATTGCCTTTTTAAGTACTATATCTTGTTATATGTTATCTGTTATACATTATGTATATATATATATATATATATATATATATATATATATATATACATATATTGATGGAAACATTTACGAATATTTTACATAGAAAACAAGACTTCTTTATTTAAATATTTATTTTGTACCTTAATTTAATGCACCTGTATGTTCTAGTCAATGTTTATGAGAGTTGTAACAAACAAGCCATCTCTGGTGTCTGGAGTGGAACTGCTCTTAACCTCCCTGCATCAATTTAGCTTGTAACCCGAGGGTCAATAACTGAGGTTTAGAACATTATCTAAGTCTTGTAACAATTATGTGTATGTCTTTCTCTGACAGGTACACCTTTTTATCTTCCTTTTAGCTGATTCAATGGCTATAGTGTTCAGCTCCAAGATCTTTCTTAATTGAATAGTTTTTTCAGAACATCACACAGTTACTGGTCATAAATACAAGCTGTCAATCAAAAAGGACATATGACACTCTTTAATCTTTCTCTCTGATAGTAACAATGTTCAACTTGATTTAGTTGTCTAACTTCATAGCTTTAGGGCTCTCCTTCAGTAGTCTGTTTTCTGGTTGTAGCCTGGGGACATCTCACCTGCTGTTGCTCGGGGCTGGATATGATCACTACCTAGTCTCAGTGATTTTAGATGTTCTTAGACTTGTACACTGTTTTAGCTTTAGCCACCAGAACCAATATATTTTCTTTAGAGCATGCTTTTTTTTTTTACTATTCTAGTCTCCTAGGAATGAAGAAAAAGGAAACTTATAATGGCCCTATGCATGTAGGTTTTTCAATTTTCAGAAATTTACTGGTGAAAATGCATTTGCAAAAATAGTTCAAGAGGGCAGTATAGCTAAGCATCCAATGTTCCGTTCTCATTTTCCATAGGAAACATTTTAAACTGTTTTTTTAGCATGTTTATAATTTGGTAAATTAGTAATAAATGTTACAACTGTTTTATTGCTTTTTTTACTTATTGCTGTACTCCGGAGTCAACCGGAATTGGATGTACATAGAATACATATGTATTTCATGTACATCAATTTTCAAATTCCACCCCTCCACCAATTAAATTATACAAAGTTTTTAATTTTTTTGTAGTACCTTCTTTTTTTAATGGGATGCCACTTCTTCCTCATTACTCACCTAGGAAAGAATGGCACAGGCACCAGTCTCTTAAAACGCCCAGGGTTTCAACATATATCCCATGCCAGTTACAGTAGTTTTTTAAAATGTCATTAAAGCCACAAAATGTAAGTGGGGAAAATGAGTGAAGTGACTTAAGGTAGAATAAGGAAGTGAAAGCAATAAGATAATATGCCTAAAATAAAAATGGTGACATGGAAGAGAGAGAGAACTAAGAAAACTTCAGCAAAATGATTTTGGACTCGGTATGTCGCTTCTAGTTGCCATCTTTGTAAACAGTTTTATCATTACCTTATTTCCTATACTGTATACTGGTTGGAGTTCTTCTTTATCTGCTGAAAAACTGTTTGATATGAGGGCATTTCAATCTTGAAATTGCCCTGAAATTATCCCCATCAACTGCTGCAACAGCAGAGCTTATGTAATATTTGTCCTAATGTTAATTTTATGCTCACAGCTCATTGAGCTTCTAATGCTTTTGCCAATTAAAGCAGAGGAAAGTCACGGGTGGCAGGGATGAAGGAGCTCATAATGTAAATACATTTTTTACATGATCAATAATAACAGCATGTTTTTGGATGAAATTCCTGACAAATCATCACTGAGAGCATGTCATTTTTTTTCACACCCTGTACGACAAAATCAGACTGTTACTATAGCAACCTTAAAAAAAAAGCTGTTGTTTTAAAATAGTTGTACGTTCATTTTTTTGTGTGTCATTTAACTTCTTGTCTCGCTTTCTCCATTTTCAATAGCAGCGTTGTTTTTTCTTTGCAGTAGCGCAAGCAGATCTCATTCACAGTGTAAATGTACAGGATAGACAAAATCTGAAAAGTCAGATTTGTATTCCAAATGTGTGCTTGGAATGCTATAGCCAGAAATAACTACATTAATAAAGTTTAATGCATTACATGTCACACAGTAAGAGGGTCCTTTTGTAAATAAAGGCAACATTTCTTCCCTCTGTAGGATTCTAAGAAATAACTCAGTTTTCATCTGTTTTGCCACTCCTGAGATTATCCTGGGTTAGTAGAAACTTATAAACATAAATTTTTCTCCTGATGGCTCCCTGCGGCATAGCCTGTAGTGATTTATAAGATTCAGTATGATGATAGAAAGCGGATGATGTATCTAGTACAAAGCAAGTCATACAGAGGTCTATCAGCTTCAAGCACTTAAAATATCAAGGGGTCATCTGTCAGCAAGCAAAGGATGCAAGTTTACCTACCGATTTATACCCCAGGGAGTAGTAAAGAGGCTGCTACCTGCTGAGAAGGCATGATGTTTTATTTAACATCCTATCACGGATATCTTTATTTTTTCAACCAGATTGGATTGCTTTCTATCCTTGCTCCTGAGTGCTCCCCCAGCGAAGATATTCTGTTAACTGCTGCTGAAGTCATCATAATTTAAATTAGATGACAGATATCGAAAGCAGTTTTCCCGCTCTCTAACACAAAGCAATGTGCATGCATTGTTCTATTGCTCATCTGTGTGCCCTTGGAAGACAGTTCAAGGCCCCAAACAGATCTTAACACCGATATTTGTCCCTATTTGGCTTTCACTTTAGTTTTCCTTTTATATTACCTTAGGATAAGCTGTCTTGCACAATCCCGTCTTCTCTTTTTCTTTTACTTAACTAAGAGCAATTAAGATTACTTTAGTTTTAGCAGCTGCTAGACAGGTTGTTAAAGCCCTTAAGATATCTGTAGCACAGTACTGTCGTGTGGCAGGGGTGTTAAATTGTACCTTTTTGTATACATCTTGTCGTCAACAGGCTGTACATAAGCATCCAATATGATTAGTCTTATGATGGTAAAGTTTGTTGATTAATAAAAATCACCATGTACTATGATCTGTGAATGCAATGTCAGGGCAAAGCTATTGAAACAGCCTAATAACGTTCAACGGTTTCTAAAGATGTCAAAAGCACTGAAAAGTTACATAGTTAATCAAGTTGAAAAATAACCATAAGGTTCAAGCAAAAGAAACAGGAATACAAAAAGTCAATAAATGCAAAACCTGCATATACAAAGCCCTAAATTGACCGAAAAAGGCACAAAATCATAATAAAGCATGGTCCAATTTGCTCAATTTCCTATGACCCTATAAGGCAAATTGATATTTCCAGGATCAACACTGTAATTAATTGCATTTATGTTTTTGTTCAATCAGTTGTGGTTTATTGAACTTTTCAAAAAATTTGCATCCCTTTGAAATTTTAGATTTTTGAATCTGTTTCATTAAAATCCTGTTGAAGTCAATTGGCAGGTGTACCTAATAGGGATGAGCGAGCAAATTTATTGAATTCAGTCTCACAGCGATTTGGGCCATTCTCACTTACCAAACATGTAGGCGAGAACGGCCTTTGTAAATTCAGCCGACGAGACCGAATTTTTAGGACCTGCAAGAGCAATCAGGCTTGCTTTCATTCTGACCTGTAGTGCCCAGGGATCGCTCACTGACAGGAGGATTCCCACGGCTGTATTTATGAATGCAGCCGCGGTAATCATCCTATAGTGGTTTCCTGGATTTCCGATGGTTTCACCAAATTTCGCAGACCCATCAAAACTTCGAGGAAATGTTCACAAGAATGCCAGTGGCATTCTCGCTCATCCCTACTAACTAAAAAAATGAGGAGGCCAAAAAGAAACATAAGCCAGTTCCTTTACAAATTCTACCAGGAATACTAAACTACCAGGGTAGAACCTAGTGGCAATGACATTTAGACTAATGGTGCTTATGCAACAGCAGTAGCAGCATTATAAACAACCACTGGCCCTTTTCCCTAGACGTCTTTTAATAATGCTTCCAAAATAACACTAAAATGTGGATTTGGTTCAGGTTCGATGTAGTCTGAATCTACGCCATCCATGTTTACCAAAATGCCCATCTGTTCTCACCCTTAGTCTTCAGTTGTATGTGCTAATTTTATAGGATGTGACTTCATAAGCTACAGACTTGCTACAGGTTTGTAAACCAATTTTACTCATGTAAATCTGTCTGAATGTATAATGTTAGCTAGGGGGGTACTGGGGCATTTTTTTTTTAAAAAAAGGTAAACATACTTTAAAGGACAAGGTTTTGAGATAAGAGGAGATAAAGCCAAAAGTTAACATTCACAACTGTTATGACATTTTTTTTTTATTAAGTGTGTATAAGTGTGTTTTGTGAATTGTTTTGTACATCAGGGTGTGGTGCAGGCATGCAAAGTGTAGGCTTCAATTTAACAGTGTTTGTATGCAGTGGTCTAAACACCATTTACCATATTTATCATGTCTAGCTAATGACATTATTTTTAAAAGAACTGAACTTGTTTCTCTTCACACAACCTGGTTGACAGGCCCATAATTGTTATAAGCCGCAGAACTAATTATAGATGTCAGTCTTGGACACCAAAATAAAACAAAATACTTTAGGCAACAAAGTACTGACATGCGGTAATGACTGAAAAATAGGAATGAACAGAAATAATTATGAAAATTCTCTGTTGATTTGTTTGTTAAGATTTCTTTTTTACTAATTCATAGTGCAGTGTTGTATAGTGTTAGCCATTGGCAAATGCAGCAAGTTTGGCGTAAAAACCTTTTGGCTGGTTAACCTGGATGATCAAATATGCATTTTTTAGGGATGGCTCCTCTTCTTCAGACTTCATATAATTCTGAAAATGGTTCCAAAATCCTCTCTCACAAGGGGGAGCAATTGAATATACCTATTGAATACTTGACATACCTATGTGGGGATAGCTATTACAAAGGCTTTTTCTACAGAGATAGAAACCAGGGAGGTATTCAGGTAATGGTTTGTTAAAAATAATCATTGTGTATGTGTATTACATTTTCTATAAATTTAAAAAAGATGCCGTTTTTACACATAATTCATATAGAGTATACCTTGTGAATGAATAAATCTGGGAGTATACTAAAGAGCAATGTGGAATCCTTCAGGGCCCTAGCTGTCTTATTGTTCTTTTACACCAGCTGTACAAGACCTGCTTTCTTCAGTGACCACTAACAATGTTGGTAATGATGGAATCCCTGCCTAAGGGAACAAATGATTGATATTGCTTCAGTCTTTTTGACTAGCTCCCTTGGCTCGGCTATAAATATTCTGTAAGTGGAAATATCAGATTATTTTTATATCATATGTTTTTACTGTACCCCTTTCAGGGCAAACAGCTATACATTTTTGAGCAAGAATGGCATTAGTTCTCAAGATAAATAGTTATGCAGGGTTGTCTAATATATTATAGTTATATATAATCTTAAGGTATGACCCTGACCTAAAATATCAATATTATTGATATTCATTACATCAATAATAAAGAAATGTAATATTAACAAAAAAAAGTTTTGAAAATGGGTAATAACATGCATGCCAATTAAATGATTAATCCATTAAATTGGGATATTTTGGTGACAGATGGAGCCCAGTGGGTTGAATAGCTCTTTGATATTGTTAGATACTCCGGTAGCAAGAGCTCTCTCCCATAATACTTCTTTATTGAACTAGAAATTTTGGTGTTCTCCTATCTCTTGGTGTTTTTTTTATATTTTAAAATGCCTAAAGCTGAACTCTAGTCAACAATAAAAGATCTGCATTGTTGCTGTCCAGTACTCCCATCCACTCCTGGTATGTGAATAGGAGTGCTTAGGTATAATAATACAGGATAATAGTTACGGTAATACAAATAATGGCAATAAAACTTGGTATTCAGAAAGGAAAATTTGAATCTCTTGTAATCACTACTGCACTCACACAGGTCAAGGAACTAAAGTGCCAGAGATCTCACTAGCAATACACAGTGGTCATTTCCCCCTTTCAGCATATATTTTAAAAAAATGAAATACTGAGTTAACTGTAGCAACTGAGTTTAAAAGTATCATGTGGTTTGGCCGACACTGGTTTATTGTGGACACACTATACTGTATTAGATTCCCTAACCTGGCTCTCCCCATGTGATGCTAAAATGTTCTCTATGGTTTTTATGGTTATCAATTTATCATTCACATGATTTTGACCTGGTGTTTTCACTGTTCTATGTTTGGTGTTTTAAAAGTCCTAAATTTTGGATTGTTGGTCTTGTATTATTTGGAGATGTGATACCCAAGTTAAGCCTGTGGTTCTATGTAATAGTAAATTGGTTGAAGTACCTGTTTTATAGATGGAATTTATCTTTTTAATGCCATCATTGAATTGATGAACAACAGCTTGTAAAATACTTATTATAGTAAACACTATTTTATGCCACTAATTGCTTTATTTTTATATGTTAAAGAACAGTACAGAAATGTAATAAAATTCGTGGTACATAGTTTAACTTCATAAAATATCTAGAACAAATTTTCACTAGTTATCCTATAATTGACATTAACAAAGCAGCCTTTGGAAATAGTTGTAGGACAAAGACATTGTTATAGCTTGCCAAATCACTGATCCATTAAGCCCATTTTGTTCAGCGTACAAAGTTCATTGCTAGAACAAAAAGAAAGATAATGCTGGACAATTGCATTGAATTTGAATTTGTTAGAATGAAACTGTACTTTTTAAAAAGTACATCGGTGAAAGAACACATTTCAAAGTACATTTTTTTGCATTTTTTTACATACAAATATGCATATGTATTTATTTTATTTATGCATTTATCAGTTGTGAATTATAAACTGTAATTGGTGCTTACTGAACAAAAAAAACTCAAGCACTAATAAGCAAGTATAGTAAACTTTGACTGGTCTTTTGATCAACAGAATTAGACACACCAACTAAAAAAACCTTTTCAACTGCTTTATTTTGTACAATGTGAATTAAGATACATATTGATGCATGCTTCAGGACGATTTAAAGTTATATGGAGCTATTTGGAGTATCACATATTTGATGCCTTCTATAGGGCTCTGATGGAGTAAAAATGTCAAAATGATACAAAAGTGGTGTTGTGTATGATCCCAATAGATGAAAAAGGCAGAAAGGTCATGGAGGATAGATACAGATTTCAGGTCGTCATCAGGCAACAACTTTCCTGCATTAGGGTAGCATTGTACGCTAGTACAGTTGCATTCTCCTACATTTTTTCACTCCAAGTGGTGTGGGGAAGGAGTAAGCATGTATAACCCCAAGGGGGTTGAGGACTACAATACTACAATTTGGCATCAAAAGGCGATGCAATATAGAATTTGTTTATGACTTTTTTTGCCAGATACTACCATCAAATTGAATCGCTGAATCATATTGTGATCTCATAAAGATCTGCTTTTTAGAAGAAAGTAAGTCCCACTTCCTATGTTTTTTAACCTTTTAAATATTTTATCTCTTTTGGCGCATTTTCCAAGTTGTAGTGCTGATGAAGTCAAGACTATCATCCAGTATTTTTTGACTGGGGTGTTCTTATCTTTTATCAGATAATTGAAGGATAGGTGGTAACTGCCTTTCACATAAATATGTAAGCTTCCTTTTTGTTTGAGAATAGGCCAGGTAGAAGATCTTTTGGTAGTTGAATAATATTTGATTTCTGCATTATATTATGTTTGGCCAACTTTGTACATAGTAAACTTTGAAGATGAACCATCAGATCAAGCTGTTCGAACTGTACGGTGAGGTCTTTATTAGAGATGACTATACATATCTATGGAACAGAAAGCTATAGAAGTTTGATGTTTAAGCTGTGGGTTCATGGTGGTTGTATCTTTACTGTATGTACTAAATGTTTCATAAACAGTCATTGGCATTTTAATTCTAATTGGAAGCATGAGACAAATACATCTATCTATCTATCTATCTATCTATCTATCTATCTATCTATCTATCTATCCACCCATCTATTCATCTATCCAATTTTATTATTATTCATTTACATTTATACAAGAAATGTTTCCTTCTGATACATTACCATTATTATCTGTGCCTAAAGTCAGAAGACAAAACTATCATTTATTTTTAAAGTAATAACTTGAGTGATTCTGTGTTGGCTCAGTGACCTAAATTCTTTAGGGAAAACATGAGTCATGCCTGTATTTGATATTCAGCAGTCCTGAAAGCCTGTTGTTTTGAAAATAAGTTAAACCACACAGATATAATTGATACCCAGTTGTTTCTTTTACTTGGTAGAGCCATTTGTATTTTAGCTTTATCACTTCTTAAACACAGAAAGTTGATTGAAGCCTAATAAATGTAGGAGCTATTAAAGCTATAGCTTGCCAAAGTTCCAGACATATCTTTATAATATGAAAAACACATTTTATATAACAGAAAAATGCTTTTGTTTAGTACTGCATGGGCTAAAAAAGAGAGTTTAATTCAAAATGTTCATGCAACCCAATGTACTTGCATACAACAAGTAAGTAGAATGTGCAGTTTATTCCATTCCTAAGTTTTTCTGTCCTAATTTTATTTGTATTTCATGTGTCAGTTGGCATTATTTTCTTGCTACAATAAAAGATGACATACAACAGAACGCACAGTGTATCTTAGAATCATTTTATTTATATGAGGTTGCACGGATGGGCAGTAGTGTTGTCAGGTAGCCTTGTGGACAAGTGAAGGAGCACACATGAGAAGCTGGCTGCCAATTGTCAGGCAGTGTCTTGGTGTTGTCAGCATACAACAGGAAGTGCTGATAAAGGAAGACCACCAAAAATATTGCTGATCTCTGTAAGTTTAATAGGGGCATTTAATTTAGTAGATCAATAAGCAGGGAATGCATTTCTGTGCAGTCTGGTGATGTCTTTACACCTTTTTCTTTCTCCTACTCCAACAGCAGTGGGGGAATTGTTTGGCAGGTATTATTCTGGACTAATAACTGCCTACATAATGACAAATTATTATTTTTTTTTTTTGAATAGACTGTCACATGTATAGTAATTAAAAAACAGAGCTTTGTTTTGCGTATGATTGGAGGATTGTAGCAGCATTTATCATTAAAATCTTGTGTGAATTGTGAGACTTTATTTAATTATGAAGCTGAGCAAACAGTAACTTTGCTAGGTTAACAATCCTAACTCTTTTATTAAATTGACCTTAATTCTTTTATTATTCCCATAGTTTTAAAGATTTAGTTCCATAGTATACTTTCTATTAAAATAGTGTAGCCGTGATTTTATTTTACGGCATATTCTCTTCTAAAAAGGCTTTATCTATGACCTTATACCTTGGTATACTTTCTACAGAACCTAGGATTTAGGTAGTGTTCTGCCCTCCTTATTATCATTAAAAAAAACCTTCATTATTTTAGCACTGACCCAAAAGTTTTCCTATCTTTTCCGTCAATGTAAAGTATGTATGATCCAGTGTCCTTAGCACTCTAGCCTTAGTGAAGGCATATAAACTATTTAAAGTCTCCAGCTTCAAATGTCTTTTTCTAAGTAAGTGGCAGATTCCTTGACACTAAAGAGCTGGAGGGCTGTATGCTGACATTTAGCAGTATTATATGTTAATAAGAATGAAGTTTTTTCTGTGTCTGAAACTGTTTCAAGTCTCATACAGGTGTCTGAGCTGTTGTTCAGAAACTGATTTTCCTTTGAGTCTCCTTAGTTTGTCTGAAAAGTGAATAATTGCTACTATTTAGTAATGATGTTATATACACAGCCACCCTGAACATATTTCCTACAGTCTGGAGCACTGTGAAACCATTTAATGAGCATATAAATACCAGGAACAGTTGGAAAACCAGGGGGTTGTTATTTAAATATAATTTAGTATTTTGTAGATATAGTGACCCAAAGTACAAAAAAATTACTCATTTGGACATTTCTGAATCCTCAGCATTCTATAAAAAGTAATTATATCCTAATGCACATGAAAGCCTTCTGAACATATTAATTGTGACTAAATTTATTTTTGTGTGTTTAAAATGTAATAATAGATTACAAATTTTCTTTGCAGACATCACGGATCACTTTATTAACTACTTAAAAAACACTATTAAATATGCATTGTGCAGTTATTAGCACCCCCCCCCCCCCCCATGTAAACGTGATCAGTGTATGTGACAATGTAGCTACTGCACAATCTTGGATTTAAAGCTAGTCACACTCTTCCCAGTCCATCGCTCCTTACAATCTATTACTGTATTTAATGTGCAGATTGTAAAGTCATGTGAAGCAAATAAAATAGTACACACTTACTTAAAGGCTTAAAACTGTATATATAAAATACTGGCAGCTCCATCGTAACACTTTAAAAGGACATTAAGGAAGAACAATAGAGAAGTTTTGAAGAAGACTTGTAATTGAAAAGATTTGGATTCAGTGATGAGTCAGTTCACTAGTCAATCCCTGATTTATTTCACAAGCATGCCAAGTGTGAGTGGGTGTATCAGGTAGTGGAGCTAAGTATCTGACAGATTTAGCTGTCTTTACCAGTGGTGTTAAAATTGCAGGAAAACCCACTGTGGGAATGAGTCCCAAAACACCTTAAGTGTTAATGGTTTATTAAAGGCTTTTCAAATTCACAGGAATATCAATCAGTGTAATCAATAACCTCATTATGCATAAATGTTCCAATTACAATGCACAGATTCAAACTTATGTTATATATTTTAAATCTGAATTCTCATTGAAATAATTTTGGTGAACCAGCCATCAAAGTTTGGGCACTTTGTATTAAAGGATGACCGTGCTCTGTCCCTGTGAGCTTCCAACTAAGACTACAAATGCATTTTTTTAACAAAAATGCAATTTTTAGTTAATTCTATTTAGGAAAGTATTGATCAGCTGCAAAAAGAAAATTATTTTACACATTTTTTATAAATAATGTCAACTTACCATGTTAGTACTGCTCTCCAATTTACAGATCATCAGAAAATGTTTTTCATTTTAACAGTAAAGAACATCACAGGCCAAGG
This sequence comes from Pyxicephalus adspersus, assembly GCF_032062135.1. Classification (NCBI taxonomy): domain Eukaryota; kingdom Metazoa; phylum Chordata; class Amphibia; order Anura; family Pyxicephalidae; genus Pyxicephalus; species Pyxicephalus adspersus. The sequence continues at coordinate 68,465,404 of NC_092862.1, read as the reverse complement.
CCACAGTAGGGATGGTGGTGTTTGTTATAACCCATGATTACTATATGATGGCTACTTCTGCATTGATCATCACTTTTAAATTTAGTGATCAGGAGATGCAGTAAAAGTCTATGGACCACTCACTGCCACTTTAAAGTAGCATTCTTCTTCAAATAAAATAGTGATCTCTTAGTCTAGTTAAGTGGATGTAGCCAAGTGATAGCCTATATAGGGTAAATATATGGCAATCAAAGCACTCATCACCCCTAATTTAAATCTGATTGCCCTTTAATAAATACGATGTTATAAAAGTGCTCATCATAAAAACATAATCATAGAAGAATAAATGGCAATCTGTTATCTAAAATCAACAGACTGTTGTTCATGTTCACATTCACTTTATTGTTTTGAAGCGGAACTAAAGTACAAACAAAAAAAATACTTTTTCAGCATACTTTTAATCCCGCAGATCCCGCGATGGTGCTGGACATTCGTTGGATCTTCCCTCAAACTGGTCCTGTGTCGTACTAGACTTGAGGGATGCCGATACCCAATCTATTCTTATGGACTCCTTGCTACATCACCTGATTTCATGCAGGTGCGAGATCAGGTGACGTAGCCCACCGTAAAGGGAAAAAAAGAGAGCCAATCACACTGCACATGCGTGAGATCTGCATCTCTTTCCTCTTAATAGAAAAAATGCCCCCGATCTCAGGAGGTATCTTAGAAGGCTCTGTGCTCCCATTCAGCCTAATAGTTGATAATAGTTGAAGGGGCGATGCTGCTCCCCTTTTTTTTTTTGAAAAGGGTGTTTCATTTAAAGAAAAATTCAACTTTTACTTTACATATAAGAGTTGCCTACCATTTTATGTAAAGTAAAATTATTGAGTTTAGGTACACTTTAGGTACCCATTGTGCCTTATCCCATTTATTGATACGATCTCATATTTGGATCATCAGCCTTGCCTTGGAAAAGGGGGCTAAAATGAGAAAGCTTTGGGAAACATGACCTTTAAAACACCTGCTAGTTTTTGTGATAAATTGGGAATATAGATACGTTCTATATAAATGTATGACATAGTAATGGTTGCCATAAATATCTCTCTTTCTCTGAGGACCCTTATGACATCTTGATCAGTTTTAGTGATCATCATTCTATACTTAACTATGACAAGGTCTGCAGTCGGTCACAGTGTAACTATGTATCATTCCATTGTAAGCAATGACATTGTTAGGTAGTGCCATTTGTCTTCATTTGACCCATTTCACCACCTGCCAGAACATAAAGAGGTCACCATTATTTAAAGTTTATCTATACTTAACAAAAAAATTGTGAGCAGACAGGTTCTTTTTTGAAGAAGGGCTATGTTCCTTCTGTAATAAAACAAACTTACTTGCCTCTTTGCAATCTTGTTTATTTCCGAGACATCTGGCTGCCGGGAATAAATGAATTCCCATGTGCACACACAGGAGTTACATCATTCTGGCCTTGCCATTCAAGATGGATGAAGATCCTGAACCAAACAGAGGACCAGCAGGAGATGCTGGTAAGAAAGAGGACAGGTAGGCAGGAAAGTTTATTTTATTGTAATAAAGAGCCTGCCTGCTTGCAATTTTTTTTTTAGGTTTAGTTCCGCTGTAAGCTTAAACATTAGTGTAAAATGTCTTTTCTAAAATGTTTTTCTTTTCTTACTTAACAGATTTTAGGTGTAAACTAAATGATGCAAAGTTGATATTTTTGTTAAACATCCCTACTAAAGATGTTTATTATAAATATACCAAACAACATTTAGGAAATATCAGTAGGAAACAAATTACGCTAACAGAAAAGTGTACATTATTATTCAAATAACGTGTGAAATATGTAATTAAATAACTAAACAAAATGTATTTTTTGTTAGAGACAACTACTTAACCAATTAGGTAGCAATTATTAAAAAAGCAGTGGCTCTTAAAACAGCAAAGAGTTTGCACAATTCTCCTCTATAGACTGAAAAAGAGAGTAATATAAAAGATCAGAGAGCTAAATGATAAACATAAAATGAACTATACAAATAACTTAACAATTAAAAATATACTAAAAAAGAGGGCTGACTTACTTGACGTTTTTGGGTGTTTACCTAGCAAAGTAAATTATCACCTAGGGAATTTAACTTTGCTTAGTGAATATGAAAAAAATTGGCTTTCCAAAGATTGCCCAGTTATGTCCGACATGATTTCTGGTTGCACATAAATGAAAAGTAGAACTAGCTCAACTCATACCCTAAGCTAAGTGGAAATACTCTTTATAACAGTGGTCGCCAACCTTTTCGGACCTGTGGACCACTAAATGCACGGATTCTGGACCGCGCATCCGCGGGGAGCCGTGTGTCACTCAAAGTGGAAGGAACTTCCCCCAAAGTGTCGTCTTGATGCTAGAACCTGACCACTCTCCTTCGCAGGTCTGACCTCAGAGGTTGTGTCTCCTGAGGACCTGAGCCTACAATTTGTACGGGAGACGTGGTTCGTGGCTTGGCCTATGCGTCCACCAGCGGGGTCCTTCGCCTGAATTTTCTTGCTGACCAAAGGTTGGCGACCGTTGCTTTAGAAGATATAATGTATTTGCTAAGTAAACAGCTTATGTTTTTTATTAAATCAACTCTACCGAGGTTGAACCGAACTACGTTTAAATATTTTGTTTCTGTGAAAACTACTTAACTGTTTTGAGCTATTATTGAATATCTGTTCAAGCAACGTGCATTCACTGATTCTTGGCATATGATAACGCCCAATTGGCATGTGTCATAAGTGCAGATTACAAAACATCTGAAAACACCCTTCTTATTGGAGCAAAGCACTTCGATGACTAACAGTAGTCCAAGAATGTGGAGCACACAACACCTCTACACTCCTGGTATCAGAAGCTTATGGTTCTTCATTGGTTTTATCCAGTCATTGATGAGTTGATGACCCCACACTTTTACCTGTGACACATGAGAAAGCTAGGTTAAGCACAATTCTTCATTCATGCTTCAAATCAATATCAACAAGTATGTGGTGTGTGGGGGAATTGTGCTTCTTACGACACACAAAACCACCTGTGAAAAAAAAATAATAATAAAGAGACATATACATGCATCTTCAGCTAATAGTTTATCCAGTGTGCATTTATTTTCAAGACTTAGCAAATTGCAGCTCTGTACTACTTGTCAAAATTTTATGACATTACATATTTGTTCATTATATCAAAAATCAAAAAGTGATTACATAATTTTTGTAAATGTTTTATCCTTTTGACCCGCATAAAGTCAGTAGATTAAAGTACGTGGACTGCTATAGTTATGAGCAAAAAATCATTCTGGCAGAGCAGTCAAGAAAGCTTTAAGCTCCATGTCCATAGAATATACTTATTTATATGTAAACAGCAAGCACACAGTAATATACCACACTGACATCCATAATGACTAGACTCAGGCTCTAACGGGCTGTTTCCTAATCTACAAAAGCGTTACATTTGCATTAATGGCTCCAAAGGTAATTATGCAGGTATAGATATTTGTCTTAATGTCACATATGGGTTTTATGGAAGCCAATACATACATGCCATTTGCTGAGCTATGGGTTTTTTTTGGCTCATTTTTTTGCCTCTCATGCAGATCAATATCTGTGCACATTATAAGCTAAATCAATCTTTAGCTGAAATGTATACAAATCAATACATCTTTTTATTCTACATCTTTCAGTAGATATCTGGGCTGCACGAAAAACATTAATATTTATATGCATTGCATTTCAAAGGATTAACGTACCATGTAAAAGTATTGGTTGTGCTTCATTCAGCATAATGTTAACCACATACAGTGATTTCAGCCTCCACAAGCTAACGTCATTCAAACCTGTGGGTTCTGCTACAAGTGAAATTACATCCAAGTGACAAGCTCTGATTATTATCAGTTAGACCTTATTGAAATGGTAGACTCTTAAAAGGGTGATGGCATCTGGTGCCTACACACGGAGGAAATCCTAGAGTTGTCAAACCTCCCTATGTAAATTGGCCAGCTGGATGCTTCTGTTCTGATGTATGGCATTTGGCTTTTACTGAACCACACAGCAGCCTTAGTCATTATGTAAATACATAAAGAGGACCCGTCATGCAAGAATAAAACCTTTACATTGCAATCTGAGTAAAAGCTAAATTGCTGCTACTGTTTTGCTGAGACCTTTTTTTTTTTTTTTTTTTTTTTTGGAAAAATTACATGTTAAACTTTGTGATTCCTTTCTTTCTTTCCTTACTTCCATTTTAGTACCTATTGTAGTTAACTTACATGTTATTATTCAGAGCTGGGTTGCCAGCGATGGTAACAGCGCTAGGAAAACCTTTGGCACCCATAATCTCAGGTCTTTTATGCCCAACAGAGATGAGAGAGGTTCTTAAAATGTGCTTTGCAGATAGTTCACTCTATTTTGATCCAGCTTGAGGCATAAAAATCTGCTGTATTTTACAAGTATTCCCACAGTGGGCTTTTATTTTATTTTTTTGGAACGGCAGATAAAAAGTTCCATATTGATCTTTCACCCACCTGATGTATAAAACAGATCTATAAATGTGGCCAGACATAACTGTTATGAGGGTTAGTGTTTTATCTGAAGGGTTTTTTTTTTAAATGACAGTTTTTGATTTTTGTTCATGGGTGACAAATGTGAAAAATCCGACAAACTACAGGGCAGCACCACAATAAGCTATCATTGATTTTCAACTTCAGCAGCATTATAGGCAATATTCTATTTACATTCTGAAGCACACATGAAGGTTTACAATTTTCCCCAGGAGGTTTTGGTAACAAATCAGAACATCAAAATTTGCAAGGTAGGTAATCATGGCAAAAAAAAGAGAATCTGATAATTGGAAGTGATAGCCAAGCATGGTCAGGACCATGTCAACCGAAAAGTAAGTACAGCTGCAATTGAGCAAGAAATATTTTGAGATACCAGAGACATTTGGATACACCAGTTGGCATTAGTGATTGCATCAGTCATGAAAAGGTTTGAGACTCCTGAAAGCTGCCAACAATACCAACAATAATGCTAAACTGTGGTCAGGCTAATGACAATACAAAATATACTTATGCCTAAAAACAGTAAATAAGCTTTAAATGAATTCCTCACTCTGGCGCTGTAGAGCTACATACCCACAATGTTCACCAAGGAGGTTTGGTCTCTGCACATATCTTTTCCAATTTGCACAGATAATTTTTTTAATATTTGAACTGTGCATGCCCTTAAAACTTAGCCAAAGTGTGCACACTAACCAATTCATGACATTCCTCCTGCTGGTGCTCCCATTGGTCCTATGGTGGCACATCAAATGACCTCAATACATGTGTATTTAATTTCTTAGCGATTTTTGTTCTATTTTTTCAAAAACTTGTAAGAAAATTGTTGATCAATAAATAAACACTATTGGAACAAAAGGGACAAAGTAAAAGTAGCAAAAATTGCACAGTACACATTAAAAATCAGTGTATGAACATTTAGAAAGGTTCCATGATAGCGTGTACAAATGTATGGTATTACTTTATCCCTACGCTTGTTCATTCCCTTTAGTAAATCTGTTAAAAAGTCTTTTGGGGGGAAAAATTAACATATTTACAAAAATTTACTAAGTGCTGGCATACTTTGACATAGCATAATGTTGAACACACATGTGGAGAAACTCCTATATCTATTATATTTTTGGATTTACTAGACAAAACAAGCAAATGTATATGATCCCTTATTGTGACAGCGGCTTTGCATGGGATTATGGAAAGATAATATAAAGAGGAATCCCAGGCAGGTAGATTAATAGCATTTTGTAATACATATAATTATTTTAGGGAAAACATTACAGAACTAAATAATATTTCTGTAAAACTGCATTCTTCACACTTGTCTCTACTTGAGTACGAACATCTGTTTCTGTATACAGTAGACGGGTAAGACAATGCCGATTCAAAAATTATTTTTATCTTAATAATAACTTTATCCTTATAAATGACAGTATGATACTTTAGATTACTTTTACCCTTATAATTAGCCATAACTGAATGACACCTTGCAAATATGAAAAGATGAATAAAAATGAAGATTTGAGTCTGTTATTTATAGAAGATAATTATTTCATATAAAGTTATGTATATGTTCTGCCCAGACATGTAGACATAGAGCTGTTGGGCTTAGGTAACAGGTTCTCTTTATTCACAACCCTAGCTATTATCTACAGGTTCTAAAAACTTAACAAAAATATGTGGAATTATAGTGAATTTATAGAGATAGATAGACATTTTCACATTTTCTATATTTGTCTTTATTATACTGAGTAAGATTGCAACGTTTGACAAATTTAGTTTTCTTTTTACATCCAGTCAAACTCAGCTCATCAGTAAAGTTTTGTGAAGGATTTATCACCACCTAATCATTTGGTTCCTGAAGTGCTTGTTCCATCAAAAAAGATTAAAACATGTCTTATGCTCTGAACACTTTGGGATATGCTGTTTATTCAAAAGAATGAAGAAAATCAGGTGCTTTTAATTTGGAATATTTTATCGCTCACCTGGAAATGTTCTGCGCACATTGCTTGCATTCCCTTCATATTAGTAGGCTATTAACAGTAATAATGTGAAGTGTGGAAAGAGTGGGTAGCAATGAAGGTATCACTAGACAAGATGACAAAAGCAAATGGCTAAAATAAGAGCTCAGGGACATCATTTGGCTTTGGATGAGAAAAATGATGGCACCTGCTCAGCAGATAATAACCTTCTTCATTTTTATGGTTTTTCAATGAAGTGAATAGTTCTAACTGATTGAAGTGTGCAGGAGATACAGTATGACTGTACAATGATGGAAGTGGGTGGGAAAATCAATAGGCTTTTGGTGTAAATGTGCAGAAAAATATGGTTTTGCTGGCTTTTGTACCCCTCCTTACAGAATAAGTTATGTGTTTTGAGTATTTTTTTAGGGCTTAGGTAGACAGTTAGATTTTTGGTAGATCTGTTTCAAACAAATGCAGGTCAGAAGGAGGACAAAAAATCGAAAATAACTTTTCAAGAAGCATTTCAAATGCAAGCTAATTGCCTATAAAAATGTTTAATGTTATTAAACCAATGTTTTATAATAATGATCACTGATACAAACTGTTTTATATCAACAATTCAAATCTTGATAAAGTGTGGATCCATGATGGAGCATTAGAGAATAGGGATGGGGGGTAATTGCTCAATTGGCACCATAAGTTGCATGGGTAATTTCAACTCAGCTGTGGAAAAACATAGTCAAATACTGACTACAGTTGTTTTTCACTTTACGTCTGATAACTTTAGGCATACAATGAGGCACATTCTTAGCATTGCTTTTCTTTGGCTAATTTGGGTATAGATGCAGCAATTTTGCGATATATGTTCAGAATTTGCAGTAGACCATAGCAGCATATCAAATACTTTGTTCACTGGGTTAGAATCAGTGAATGCAGCATTTGTATTGGCTACTGTGGTATATTGCAATTTTCACTTTGTTTTATTGAAAAGTTTGTAAATAAACCAAAATCAAAAGTTTGTCTACATTCAGAGCCCAAAGGATATTTCTATTATTTAAACTCCTTATAGTTACTGACCTAGCTAAATTGGAGATGACAAATCACCATACATTTATTTTTTATAGCTTGTATATTTATTTTTCAATTAAAATGAAGAACATAACCAGTCATAGTTTAATTAAAAATGTTATTAATGGGCTACTTGGTTCATCCATATTCTAGAAGTATAATATGATATAGACATTTACACTTTTATATCTGGGATTTGGTGTAAGATTAAAAAGTGCTGATGTGAAACGGAGGAATAGACATATATTAGCTGAAATCCCATCCCTACTGTCTATATATTGATTGTGTCTTTGTTTTAGACTTTGTGAAATAATTGTTTCTGCTATTGTTGCAGAAAAAGAAAGAGACATGGTGTCTAAACAACTTGTATGTGTCCAGGAGCAGTGTGGGATTAAAATACATTGATTAGGGACATACACATACACTTTATACGGTAGGATAAAGAGACATACTTTATTCTATGACAGTTTGTAATATTGGCTTCTTTAATATTCATGACATAGATCATCATTAACTGTGCTTGCCAATGTATAGGATAAAAAACAGAGAAATATCATGAATGTTAGCACATCAAACTGGAGCAAAAAATATTCTTCCTGGTCCATCTGGTATATGAAAAAAATTCAGTTAAAAATGGTTTATTTACAAAAAAAAGTTAACTTGTAACAAATTTAATCTTTCCCATTCCTATTACTAACATGAGTTTATTAGTTGTTTTTCATTATTCATACTCAGGAACCACCTTAAAAAAGCAAAATTACACAGTAAAAAAAGCAAGCAGGCAGATTGTTTCCTACAGATCAAAAATCACCGGTCCCTTCTGCAATAAAAAAGCTGCCTGTTCCAATTTTTTTACGATCCTGAATTAACTTCTATGTGCATGTGTGGGAAGTAATTCCAGACGGGCCAATCAAGAAAGCCTGGGCATTACCCATTCCTTTCTGCATTACACAATCTGTATGTTTCCAATTTAAATACACAATTGTATTTAAACAAACTACAAGGTTAAAACAGATTGATACAATAAAACAGATTAATATTCATAATATGCTAAAGAGACTTTTTATGTCAGTGTGAATTTGAATTCTATCACCCACTCTCAGTCATTGTACATCGGATCTCTGAGAGTAGAAAGAAGAGGCAGCACAAGGAGACAGTCTATTGCGTCTCCTATCCTGTCCAAACATGGGGTGGGGAAAAGAAGGAGACTTGTATGTAAAAGAATAAAAAAGCAATGATTAGATTTCTCCCCCATAATGCAAAATGATCTCATTATATTATATTTAAAATAATTACATTTTCCATCATCTGTATTAGTCTGTCATTTGCAATCCCTATTTATTGTACAGCGCTGCGTAATATGTTGGCGCTATATAAATCCTGTTTAATAATAATAATAATAATAATAATCATCTGTTTTCTGTAGGTTCAAATTTATTAACATTTCATGATAATCTATTTGAATATAAAGTTTATCAACCCTATGATTTCCAGTTGGGTTGTTCTTTTTTCACTTTTCTGTACATTAGGTTTAGTGCTGTGTTCAAACAACTCAGCATCATCCTGTGCAGAAACCATTCTCTGTAAGTCTATAAGGCTATGTACTAAGCTGAGAATGTTTTGCTGCAAATAATGTCCACATAAAGAGTATGGTCTATGAAACCATCGATGGCCTTCCCTATTGCTTCTAAAACAGGCATTTTGTTTTTTGGCAGAAACAGTTTTCTAGATCTGAAAAATGTCCATATCTTTGTATACATAAAATGTTGTTCATATGAGTTATAAGTGGTGAAAATTGAATTTTAGCAATGAGTTACTTTTGATGATAGGACACTGAGATTTGTTCCAATGGATATTTCAAATCTGCCCTACATGTGGAGACTAGCTAAGATGTCCATGTCTATTCACAGCTTTTTCTATGTGCATAATAGGGAAATGCTGTGATTTCTTATTGGGGAACTTCTTACTTTGTTTAGTGGGAATATTTAGGAGCTTGGTTGAGTCTGAGGTAGAAATCTGCACTCACAAGTCGGCCACAAGTCTGAAATGGCCCCATGGAACCTCTTCTAACTACCCCTTGAATATACCAAAGCAGAGTAAATAGGTGATCATGGCAATAATCTGCTTGGCTTTAGTTCCAGGTTTGAACAAATCACTTATTGATGATGATTAAATTTGGTGTTTAACAAAATGCAGTTTTAAATTGAAATTTAACAAAATAAATATGCAAACATTAACACTAATTTTGTATTGTTTTCTTGCAGTTACACTCAGACCAGGATGGTGGGGATGGATCATTGAAATACATTCTCTCTGGTGATGGAGCCGGGGATGTATTTATAATCAATGAAAATACTGGCGACATCCAAGCGACAAAACGTCTGGACAGAGAGGAGAAGTCATCCTATGTATTACGTGCTCAAGCTGTGAACAAAAAAACAGGAAGACCTGTTGAACCTGAGTCTGAATTTGTCATCAAAATCCATGACATTAATGATAATGAACCAAAATTTACTAAGGATGTTTACACTGCCACTGTCCCAGAGATGTCTGAAGTGGGTAAGTGTGACTAGCAGTATAAAAAATATGTACAATAAACATGTGATAACTTTGTCTGGAAAGATGTAACACATTAGGCCTGATTTAAATAAAGTTCTTCATGATAAAGTTCATCTTAAAAAGATTAGATGAGAGTTGCTAAAAAAGTACACAGAGAGACCAAAGTTCTAGGTCTTCTTTGTCCCTATGTAAATGTTTGTTGCACTAAGGCACACATTATACTTTGGCTCCCCACTGTAAACTGATGTACATTACATACTTCCTACCGTTCTTCGTTGCATACTGTATTATGCATTTTTCACCCCACTGCACTCTTTGTACCCTGTGCTGTATTCTCTATACTCTGCATCTCTCTGCTCTGCACACCGCAAGTTGCAGGTGCCATTCCTCTCTGTAAAATATGCAGTACTTTATATATTTCTTACTTGTATATTTCTACTTATATATTTCTCTCTGCACTCTACTACTACTTTTATTCATTACTGTGCATCACTGTTTTCTGTTGTGATGTGTATTACACACACCTCATAATATTGCTTTGTATACTGTGCTGTATTTTATATATTCCAAACTGCTGCACTATGTCTACCTTGGTGCACATTACTGCACTTAGCATTGTGTTTCTTGCATACTGCACACCACTCCACTTTGTTCCCCATGTTGTACTGTTTGTAGGGCACTCATTTTAAATCTGCTATGTGTTTACTGCATAATTTATAGCATACCTGGACATACCTGTGTTTTATACTTGTTAAAACTTGTCAGACAGCAGATTACATTTATGCACCTCTTATTCCAGAAATTTGGTAAATAGTGTATAGTGCATGCTGCTTAAGTCATCTTAAGACATTTCAAGGAACGCCTGTAATTAATCCATACCAATGTAAGTGTAGACCTCGGGGAAATCCAGGAAGTCAGCTACAAAAGCAAGAATGAGAATTTTTGGAAAAGTCTACAAGTTACAAGCAAACACATTTGCTTGTGCTTGCATTTTTTTTTTTTTTTTGCTTTTTCAGATTGAAATTGGTATACTAATTTTCTGCAAAATGCTTTGAAATAGTGAATGCTATTTGTTCTGAAACAGAGACCCAGATGCTATGTATGTAACATAACACGCTGTATGTAACATAACACGCTGATCATACAACCATCACAAGTGATTGTATACCAAAGTGTTAGGGTTCTGAAGCCAACTTATTGCATGCATGCAAGGTAAGGGTTTCTCCTATTCGGTATATGGAGATATGGACATTCATGCAGCTGTTAGCGATGTATTGTTACTTAATTATTATTATTATTATTATTATTATTAAACAGGATTTATATAGCGACAACATATTACTTAGGGCTGTACATTAAATAGGGGTTGCAAATGACAGACTAATACAGACAGTGATACAGGAGGAGAGGACCCTGCCCCGAAGAGCTTACATTCTAGTAGATAAACATTGAAGAACTTGAGTAGTATTGAAAGATGAAAGGTACTTCTGGTCTTGCTTACAAATAATTAAAATTGTGTTACTAGCAAGCAGCAAATATATAACATAATAAATAAAGTGTTTGTATGTATTGTAGTGCCAGGCAATCTGTCTATGGAGCAGTTTTACCCCACAAAATAAAATTCTTGATATCATCATTTAAGGTCCTTCTTCTATACATAATGAACATGTATTACCCTATAAACATTAGACATCTTAGTAATGTATCAGTAAAATAATACTATTTACCATTGGCTTCATCGTCTTAAGCTGAACCCATGCGCCATGTGCCCCAGTATAAGCCATGTATCCTGGGCAAACTCATATGCTGATCTGAGGTATAAATAATAGGCACTAACTGTATATAGCATGTACAGAGTGAGGAGGAATCAAAAAAGTTTATATAAGCAAATACTACATTAATTAACAGTATGTTTCCTGTCGCCAGCACAAAATAAATATAAATAAATCAGTGTATCTGTATTGAAACATAAACATGTGTTAGATGCAAACAAAGGGTATAGGGGACTTTGATAGAAAGGAAATCTATTTTAAAGAACTAAAATAATCATCTTAAACTGTAATTAATGAGAAAATAGGAAAAAACATTCTAGAATGTTTACTTTTGCCTTTTGGTCAGAAACAATGTGCAAAATGCAGCAATTAAGCACAAAAAAAAAAAAAATAGAAACATAAGTTAAAAAAAAAACACAACCGTTACAAGTCAATATAATGAAGCATGTAATCAAGATTAAAAGGAAACAGCAATTTGTACAAAGAAAGAATGTTTTAATAGGCCGATAAAAGTGTTCAAAGGCAGAGCTTTCACAACTGTGTATCTGCTCTTATGATGACAGTTTTTATAATGTAGCAGCACAGATGAACAATGGTAAAACCTAGTTCCACATATCAGATCCGTTGATCTTCCAGACTGCAGCATAGAAAGAAGAGCAGATAATTAGTTCTCATTAAGGCCGGCTTTGTAGACAGAGATAATAACCCAAGTGCACATAAGTGTCTGTTCGTCGTTTTTCTTATGACTCAGTGGTCATGCAGGCATACTATAGGCTTTGAACCATTTAATGTAAATTTCAGTTTTTTCAGTGGCTGGTGAATTTTAAGAGAATGCTTTATTAAGCCAGCCGCTGTTAGTTGTTAGTTACCTATAGTATGAAAATCTGTAATAATTAGCCTAGGAATGGACAATGACATTTACCAACAGGAATCATTTTTTAAAATAAAAATAATTATTAATATTTTCACTCTCCAAAGTAAACATGTGTGAGAGATAGTGATTTATTGCAGAATATAACTTGGTGAAGATAGATGTGCAATGTATTCATCCAGACAGCTTTAAAGCGGTGTATTATGATGAAAAATTGCAATGTTTTTGTGAGATCCTTAGGATTTGCTTGACTATTTGCTCCCTTAAACGCTCAGATACTCCCTTAACAAAATTTTTTTTCAGAGTTTTTCTAAACTAACCCCGTGTTTAGAGTGGATGAATAAGAATTAGAGGGACATAGTACAAAAAGAATTGTATTAACTGTGACAATAAATTTATAAAGCTATTTCAGAGTTGTCCTTCATCATATGTTAGCTTTCAAAATGAAGCAGGGCTGCTCTAGAGCCACAGATAAATACAGTGGCATTCATGTTTGCTTTTGTGTACCCTAAATGTCTTGTAGTGTGCATCAACTCTAAAATAATACATGTAATAAAAGGCATACTCTGCATCGCATGAATGAAGAACATTTCATAATTATCTGTGCATTACCCTACTTTTCACCATATGTCACTGCATTCATTCATTATCTGATTGACATATTTAACCTTGCACATCAGAAGTGCAGGAAATGGCACGTATCTAAAAGAGAGACATTTTCCTGTTGATGAAAAGGGATTGATATTTTTATACAGAAAATTCTAATGATACACTAGATTATAATGAGCACTAGTGTAAAGAAGTTTATCTGGGAATTATGCAGAAAGCTATTGTAACTGGAATGTACTATATGAAACTTCCTGACTTTGTATAGTTAATGAAACATAAATTCTCTTATAATAAGAATGTTTTTAACTAGACTGGAAGTTCTAATTCAGTGAAAGATGTTCTCAAAGAGGTGATAAGTCAGACAGCTTTTTCTCCATGTGAAATCCTTCTTCTTTGAAAGTAACAGTTAGAAGTTAGAATAAAATACATTCTAGGGATTTATGACTGTAGATAAAGGGCTACAGTTTTACATTTCATTGTAATGTAACTTGGACAGCTTTTTATTGAGATATGCAGATCTGACCACTTCAGTATGTTTAGAATGCATAGATTAATCCAAAAAGTAATTATTTTGTAGCTCGCTATTTCTAGCAAGTCGTTTGTAATCTGTATTACTTATTTAATACAACATTCCAGGGGTTCATTAGTTTATTGTATAGAACACTATTCATTTTCTAGCACTTCAGTTGCTCAACAAAATAGAGGACATCCCATGAGAGATAAACTGCTTGCAAGTACGCAAGGTCATTTATGACTAGAAAACACTTCTTAATTGTAGAATAAATCCATTTTTGCATAACTATAATATAATTGTTTCTTCTTATGACTGCTGTTCCTACTTATTCATGCAAAGGAGTATTTCCCTAGCTTGTCTGCACGGTTAAGAAAGCAAGCACATTACATACACACATCTAGATAATAAAAGGACCCAAAGTGTTTTCTTTTTATATTATTGATGGTACAGTATACATATATCCTCCTAGGAGAGGAGAATCCTGCAGCACTCCAAGGCCCCAAATGTCTGGTAGAAGGAGAATTTTAACAGCAGCATCCTCCTTGGTAGAATCCAAGGAGGGAACACCATGTACAAGGAACATGCTTCTGGTCTTTAACAGATTTACTCTCCCGCACTACTAGCACTAGCATAAATCAAATATTTGCAAAATAGATGCTTAGAGAAACATACATCAAGTAAATTAGACAGAACACTCTATATATATATATATAGGCAAGCTGGACAACAGCCCTATTCCTACAGAATCCCAAAAAGGGAAATTTAGGAAAAGTACTGCACAATTTAAGTGAAGTTAGCTAGGAAACATTGAAGGTGCCTATGCTTTGCCCTAGAGGTACCACAAATAGACCAAGAGCTTCTCCCATAATTCAAATTTATTCTGAAAGAATGTGACACACTGCTGCTATGTCTCTTTACCATCCTGCATTGCTTAACCACAGTATAAATGCAAATGATCACATAAATTACAGTAATTTGGGAAAGGCTTTTATAGAACAGTGGCAAGCCAAAGGAACAGAGGTAGGCAATCTTTTACACCTAAATTGGAAGAATTGTATAATTAAGCTGCTCAAAAAAGCTTTGCATAAAGAAGAACAAGGTTTTCTTCAGAATTTGCAGTAAAGTATACTTATTAGAAGCACTTATTCGTAGACTGGACTAGAAAGAAATCCTAAAAATACCCACTTTTTTCTTTTTGTGTTAAAGGAGAAAGCTACTTTGTAGCATGTTGTTTTCAAATCTAGCATGCCAGAAATACATCTTTGTAACTGAATATTTTAAGCCAAGTACACTGTAAGAAGATATAAGATTTATTACATAGCACAGAACCAATCGGTATGTGAGTTCTTTTACTAAAGAAGTACAATTTTTCAACTACCAAACTTAATGTTTGATAAGTCTTAGTAAATAAGGTGAAGCTGTGTTAACTTCAATTAATCATGTCCTAAATAAAAGCTGTGTTTATTTTCCTTTACATACTGAGCGTAAACTAGAGCTGGACCATGCACAAGGCTACCTAGGAACATGTTTAGGGCTTAGTGGTAGTATTGGGGTCTGACAACCTAGTTGACTGATATTTGACAACTTTTGTATGCTTAACAAAAGCAATAGGAATGCTTTACAGCGGCCCAACCATCTTAGCCCTCTGTGGTTGTGCTTTCTCCTGCACCAGTTATAAGAGTGATAAAAATAGGGATCATAG
This sequence comes from Pyxicephalus adspersus, assembly GCF_032062135.1. NCBI lineage: Eukaryota > Metazoa > Chordata > Amphibia > Anura > Pyxicephalidae > Pyxicephalus > Pyxicephalus adspersus. The sequence continues at coordinate 68,449,780 of NC_092862.1, read as the reverse complement.
GTGAGAGGCAGTGCTACAGTGATGTTTAAAAGAGAAGTGAGGGAAGGGTTGGAATGGACTGACCAACATGCAACGGAGGCAGCTGCATTTCCAACTGTTACAGGAAATACATTCTAATTTTGCTGTGAATATTGTGTCCTTCAGGAAAAAGGTAGCACAGTGTGATGTGCAAGTGTGTAACCTACTAGCCCCATCAATCCATTATTTTAAGGTTATAAACAAAGATAGACACGTTCAAACCTTGGCCTCCTTCATATATTCAAATGAGTGTAGACTTAAATGGTACAGGAAGTGTGTTTTTTTATGATTACTACACAAAAATATAGGCAAATACTGCCAAAATTAGCAGAAAATCCAACCACATTCCTGCCATGAGAATCAATAGCAGTTAACCCCACTTCTGCCACCAGAACCATTTACAAACTTAAAGGGCTCCAACAGCAGCAGACAAATGGGCACAGACACTAGGCTACAAGCATAACTAACACCTCTATGACTACACAAACAGACCCATAATCCCAGTACATTAACCAGTACCATAAGCAAAACCGCCAACTTCAAGCAAACAAGCAGCAAAGCTATGTGACTACCCACTAGGCTACAAATAGGATTATGGTCACCCCTCCACTACAGTCATATGCAGAACCACAAGCCTAGCACCTAGAACTAGAAACAGAACTACCAACTCAGAAAGAACAAGCAACAGAAACATGAACATAGCCACACAAAAACTATATGCCCAGTACTAAAAAACACTAGTGAAAGCAACCCGGGGATGGGTTGCTTTCACTAGTGTTTTTTAGTACTGGTCATATAGTATTTGTTGACAGGGGTGTCAACTGAGCCACCAGCGAGATCTTTCCATGTCTGAACACCAACCCTATCACTAACACCTACAACTGCCAGTTCTGTTATTCTTCTAATTCTGAGCAGTACTTTACATTTTCGCTTAGGGAGCCTATCAATCTAAAATATGTTAGTGACACAGAAATGTGACATTTTCTGAGATAGAATATGTAGTCTGCAGGCAGAAAATTGTCCTTTATTTTTAGCATTTATTTGGATGACTGTCAGCTAAGACAGCAATGGCAAGAAATGTTTATTGGAAGAAATAACAGATGCTGTGAATGCCATCAGCAGATACAGATGTGCAATGAAACACTGCAAGAAGCTATACCAGGACATTAAGTGTCAATAAATAGCTCATTGAGCAAAGGAGTTAAAAGCTCGTTTGGGTTGACATTATATGATTTGTCCTCTACATGGCTGGGTTTTGGTCTGCATCGTTTCCTTTAGTTTGTCCGCTTTATTGTCTTTGTCATCAGCTAAACTTTAAGGCCTAATTACTTTTGTTTGTCAAAATAGTGTGTATGGTGAATAGGGATGAGCAAGCGAGTTTTTAAAACTTGATCTCGAGGCGAATTCAGCCATTCTCGCTTACCGAAATTGTAACCGAAATTGTAAGCGTGGTTGATTGAAAGCTTTCCTCAGCCAATCAGAGAGCACTAGAGGTTTTGAATGGGGAGACTTGTCCCCATTTAACTTCTAGTGCCGAGCATCGCACACAGGATTCCCAGGGCTGCAAGAACGAATGCAGCCCTGGGAATCCACTGCGATCCCCGGGCACTAAAGGTGAATTAACATCTAGTGCCCAAAGATCGCAAACAGGAGGATTCCCAGAGCTGCATGAACAATTGCAGCCCTGAGAATCCACTGCAATCCCGGGGCACTGGAAGTTAATTAACCTCTAGTGCCCGGGGATCGCAGTGGAACTGCGGATGAACTCTCACTGGAGTTTCTTTTTTTTTGCCAAATCAGTTCGCCAAAAATTTGAAGAAATTTTTGCGAGAGGCATTCTCGTTCATCCCTAGTGGTGAACCACTAATATATTTATCAAACATCTTTAGTAGGACTTTACCTCCCTTCAATGAGTAGTAGAGAATTGTCTGCTCTTAAATTTACCGTATTTTTCGGACCATAAGACGCACTTTTTTTCCCCTAAAGTGGGGGGAAAATCAGGGTACGTCTTATGGTCCGAATGCATATTTTTTTACTTACCTGTATCCCCGCCGGTCCCCGCAGCCAGTGTCCTCCTCTGTGTTCTTGTGTCCCAGCGTGCGGCACTTGTGCCCGCCCACGAAGGCGGCGCCGATTGGTTTGATGAATGCCGATC
>NC_092862.1:68306968-68447119 GCF_032062135.1 Pyxicephalus adspersus | reverse complement strand
CAGAGCAATCCCCAGGCCAGTGGCAGCTGACCACAGGAGTCAGGACCAGGCGGTAACAGGCAAAGTCCAAGAATGTATTCCAAGGTCAGGGACAGGCAGCAAACAGGCAAAGTCCAGAAACGAATTGCAAAGGTCAGGGTCAGGCAGCAAACAGGCAAAGTCCAGAAACGAATTCCAAGGTCAGGGTCAGGCAGCAAACAGACAGTCCAATAAACGAAGGCAAGGTTCGGTACACAGCAGAGCAAACAAACAACACACCTTAGCAGTGAGAGTAACGCAGGTAAGCCAGAGATTGCTCAGGCAACTTCCTGTAATAGGAGGTTCCTTTAAATACCTGCAGGACATGAGCCATAGGCTGTAGGAAACAGAGGGCGTGTGTGTGTTACCTCAGAGACACACCCACGCCAGCTCACTCATCATAGCAAGTCCCAGCATGAAAGAAATACTGACATGGAACATAGGTAGTGGGTTACCTGAGAGATAGGACCCGGCGCCCGTGCCTGCGATTGGGAGCAGCCCAATCCACTCCAACCTTGTCCAGCACTATTTCAATCAAAACAAAAAAAGTTCTAGCTGAAAATTTGCCATAAAATAGCCTTTAACTACCGATAACTTCCTCTTCCATACCTTCCTCACCTTTCATCAAAGTCAATAGTTCTTCTGTGTTTCTCTCCTATATACCTATAATGAGGTTCAAGACTGGGCTGTATTGTTTTAGCTGTCTAGAAAGAATTTTGTAATTTGCCACCATTTATATTACTATTAACCTTTTTGGAACAATCTCCTATTTTTCCTGTTCTGTGGATGTTTGGCCCTGTTTTTCCCACCACTAACATTAGTATGACTTGGGGCCAGTATATGCAGAACAGGAGAAATGTTCCTGATTAGCAATAACATGTTGTGAAATAAAAAGGAGGTTTTTCTTCATCCAAATAATATCTTTCAAATTTCATAACCTTTTAAAATATTGAAGAACAACCTCCCTTGAAAAATATAACCTTTGTGCATTAAATATTTACATGTTTTACCACATATAGAAGTCAGATCTATTGCACAATCCACTTTAATTAAACTGAATGATTTGTTACAACAGTTTTTACAGGTGGATCGTGAAAATACACAGAAATGTCATCCTACGCAAAACCTTCATAGGAATATGCTGAGACTTCAAATGATACAGCTGCATATGGATGTAGCTATGTTCGCATAAAATTTGGCAAATAAAATGGATTTTTTGAAAAGCGTGCTTAAACATATTTCTGCTGCATTTACAGAAACATAATTTAAAAAAGGAAAGTTAGATAAATGTAAACCATACTAATAAGTTTCCTAACTAGCTGTGTACACTTATGGACCTATATAAATATATTGCAGTGCAGACAGTGGTTGATTGAACTCTCTTGGTATAGGTGGATAATATTTAGGTATGTGTTACAAAATTATTAACATAAACTAATATTTCAATAAAAAAACATAATTCAAATAAAAGTTGTTTCAGCAGTGCTTTGAAATACAAAAACAGCACAATGCATAGTTCTATATCCTAATTATCCAGGTAAAAAAAATTAGCAAAAATGTATCCTTCATATTTCACCATAGAATATGGTACTTTTTACAAACCATGTTGACACCATTAAATGCTTTTTTATTTTGTAATTTTAAAAAAAAGTACACATACAAAAATACATAAAAAACAAGCGTTTCTTGCTTATGAAAATTTGGCTTTGGTCCTGCTTGTTTTCCTTTTGTCAGCTGCATCTACAATTTCATATTATACTGTATGACCATAATAATGAAGCACACCACATGTGGAGCACGTTTGCCTTATTGAAGCTTTGAAACTGTGAGAAGACCAAAAGCTCTTTCTTGTTATCATTGAAAGTGTTCGAGCATGTGTTGTTTTATAATTCTGCTCTAAAACAGATGAAGGATAGGAGAACAAGAGAATAACATACCCACAAAAAGTCTCAAAAAAATTATGTCGATGACATCAGTAACTAAGAGCTGAATTTTGTGCTATATCTAATACATTTGGAACACTAATGAGGTCATCATTCTTCCTTCCTGTAGGAATGTTCATAATGTTAGACTGACAGCACTAGGCAAAGTAAAGCCCTGATTGGCTTACAAAGTTGTCTCTTCTTTCCAAGTGTGACTGTTTCTATACAGGGAGTTATATGGGGCTTGTGCAGATTGGTGTGGTTATGCTAACAAAATATTACATTATTTTTGAATGAACACATAGATAAAAATTACTCCCTAAAAAACAGCTTTCCTGCTTTAATTGCTAAAATCGCATGCTATTATTATATAGTAAGTCTTAGGTTAAAAAAACAAATAATGCATTAGCTGAGTAAAAAAAAAACACTATATTGTGTGAAGAAAATCAAACAAGAAGTAGTGATAACATTTAAAGAGTTTAGATGAATCTAATATTTTGTCTTTATATTATAAAGTGATTGAAGCTATGCTATGTGCATACACTAGATTTTCATCACCCGGGACAAATATTTGTTACTGTCCTGGCCAATAATCTGCCATCTGTACAGCTGTATCAGGGGTATAGAAGTAACTTTTAAGAAGTGATTTTGGAGGCTTTTATAGAAAATTTGTTTAAAGTATATTAACTGAGCTAATAAAAATGGGGTTGAAAATGCTCACATATTAAGCTTCATGCAAAAGTGTTATAGATATGTTTACATTAAACGTGTCACACACACTTAAACTTAGCATTAAATAATTATTAATTAATATAAGTATAAGGTATCATCAGTGACAAACCACATGTAAAATGTGTTAATCCTTTTACTGTTAGCTTATTGATGCTTTATTATGAATTAATAGTTTACACAATGTAAGTAGACAAAAGTTACATTTGCAAATAACTGTGATGCATAGGGTTGAAATCATCTCATCACAAACTGGGAAAGTTCTTAAAGAACATTATGTTTACTCCCTCACATATTTGCAATGGTATATTCTCCCTTTTATCTGTAGATCTAGCCTGGTTTATTTCATTGTCTTGTATGTACATATCCACAGGAAATGTATATATAAGTGTTAAGATTTTTTATGGTGCTTACCACTCATAACTGTCACACTTAATAAATACTTAGGATCCCAGGTCCAAAGGCGCTAAAATGCATTATTTCTTTAGTTTTTTTCTTTTTTACTCTGACTTTTTCTATTTTGTAGATATTAGAACAATATATACACAAAATGTGTAGTAATTGATTTTTATCTATAAAAATATTATTTCTATGTAGATTTAGGGTTCTGTAGTTGCCTTTAATGATATTAAATTTCCTAGGGAACTTTTGCAGTGCTTGGCAAGCAGATACAATATTCTTTATATATTTCTTCAATTACATGATTAATGTGATTTCTCACACTGTTTGCTAGTAGCAAATCAGACACTCAGTACACTGCTCTAGAGGGAAGAAGAAAAAGTAAAATATTATATTGCCTTGCCTCATATTCCACAAAAAAATGAAGGCATTATGGTAAAGAATAGCATTTTCTCCATGTGATAGTAAAAACATAATTGGAGAGAGTTTTCTCTGCAGATAAATATTGCCTTGTCATACCCATATGAAAATATGGGTATCATACTAATACTAATATATCCCAGGTCTCCTTTCTGTCTTCATTATTCCCTGTCTTCCTGCCTTCCTTCCCTTCATTCCAATATTTTTTCAGCTTTTATGATCTCATAATTTTTCCAAAACTGACATGCCTTTTGCTTTTCATTGCAGGAACATTTGTCGTTCAAGTTACAGCGAATGATGCAGATGATCCGACCTATGGAAACAGCGCAAAAGTCGTCTACAGTATTCTACAGGGACAGCCATACTTCTCAGTCGATTCTGAGACAGGTCAGAAGACCTTAGCTGTGTCTTTGTTTCTGTAATTGAAGATGACATGTTAAGTCAAGCTAGGACATACTAGACAAAACTTGAAAGAGATTACATTTTCCACCCTGCACAAACTGACAAACTCAATTGAGCAAGACATCTGTAAGCATGACACCAATGGTATTAGAAACTAAAAATCAAAGCTGAAATATAATTAGGGCTGTACACAAAATAGTTTCTCTTGGAACAAGAATCAGACTTCAGATTTCTCTTAAATAACTCAGGCAATCTCTGCTCACTTGGCATTTCTGCCCACGTTCTACAATACAAATGTGGTTTTGGTTACATCTTAATTTTTTACTAACCAAAATTACTTTCACTGTGTGTTGTATGTTTTTTGTTATTGCTTATCTAACATTAATTTGCATGCATTTTAATGCAGAATTACATTCTGGCATATACAGATATGATTGATAGACAATAAAAGAAACTATGTTTAGGAGATGTTTGAACACCTTACAGTAAAAGTTCCATACTTAGTAGTTAAATCTTGCATTTGGCTTGATTTCAAACTAAAATCGTAAATATCTCCGATGTTAAGCTTTTGTAACAGAAGATGAAGATTTGTTTGTATGTTGAGAAGTTTAAATGACATAAATGGTCTCCAGATGTCAAGGAATCGTAGTGTATCTTGAAGAGATAAAAACTGTCTGTCTGCTTGTAACAGTGCAGTGTGCTTCCCAAAAGGGACCTTTTACTAATTTCCCATGTCCCTCAGCCCTCAAGGCAGTATTATATTTGGAGGAGATTGCAGAAGTCTACATCCCTCCCCAATACACACAAGGACAGCCTTGCCAATGTGTTCTTCTCTCCTATTAAATCAAACAATACTTATTTAGTAGTAGTAGTAGTAGCTTTCTAAGACCTGTAAAGTAATGCAGCATAAAACAGATCCTACTTTTTGCCTCTGTGCTAAAAGATTTTCCTATAATAAAGACCGGTCAATGTTACTGTATCTCCATGAACAGGATGACTAGTCTTGTATCCACCTCCTTTGTTTTCTGCAAGCACTTGTTAGGCTTTCCTCATAACAGCCTATACTCCCTATACAAGCTATGAAAAGTTAGTATAAAAGTTTACAAAAGCTGATTGTGAACCCAAAGTAGTTTATTATTCCTTGTCACTATTGAGAAATATATTCAAATAAAGGTTTTTGTTCTAAAGTTCAGTTTAAAGTCAGCTTTTGACCAGCAAATTTTTTGTCAGCCATTTCCAGCTATGTCAATTGTTGTAGAAAATAGTCCTAAAGCGTAACTTTCATTAAAAAAAAAAAAAGACCCCTTACTTCCACAGACCTGTCAATCCCTCCACACCTGGCTTACATTCACTCCCGCATCATCTGGGATTCTTTCTTCATCCTGGTGCAGAGGAACTGGCAAGTACGGCCATCTTTATTTGTATTCCAGCTTCTGCCTACGTTACCCTAACCTGCACTACTCAGACATGAGATCAGGTGACATATCCTTCAGTAAATGAATAAAAAGTCGATCTTGCGATGTGCATGCATGAGACAGGCCTTTTTTAATTATGGGGAAAGCCCCTTCTTTACTTGTCCGACATCAGGCATGCGCAGAAGGAACAGCCTGAAGCCTCCTGGGATACATGACATAGGTATCCCCGGAGGCTCTGGGCTCCCATTCACTCTAAAGACAGAAGAAGGGGGCCTCCTCCTTTTATTAAAACAAAAAAACATTGTTTTGCTTTATATAAAAAGGGTTATCTACCATTTGTATAAAATAAAAATTGTGGTGATAGGTCCACTTTAAAACTGGAAGACAATGTCTTTCATGCAACACAAAGTGAGAAATGATTGTTGATTGTTATTAAAACAAGTAATTTACTTTATATTCTACTATTGATTTCAATTCCCAGATTTCTATAGTGTATATTTCATGCAGAGGTAAAATCAGCTACATACAGCAGCAGAAATCACCCCATGCCCCTGGCACCACCCTTAGTTAGCTTATCACCAGTCTACATACAAAAAATATAAGCAAGGCTCATTGACAGTTGCTTGTGATAAAAAAGGACCAATATTTCTAAATGTCTAAAAATTTATGGACAGTTCATAAAAAACTGGCTAGTCAAGATTATCTGTAAAGTCTATGAAATAAATGGAGACAACCATGAAAGGTATTGATTTTTTTTCCGTATTGGAATATAGACCAACCACAGTGTTCATAACACATTAGTCTAATGCAGACTGGAAAATGTGTATTTTAGTGTCCTTCCAAATGCTGTCTATATGTCATACTAAATACACAATATAAAGACTAAAATGTTACTTACACTGCTGAAAATATGGTCTCTATAATATAGTGACTGCACTTTAGCTGTAAAACCTGTAAAATGTATGTAATATTGTGGGTGTTCAGTTAGCAACTTGGACAGGGGGCTATGATTCAGATAAAAAATGAGCTACGTGTTATTACAGTCTGGTTCTTCTTTCATATACCAATTCTGTTATTCCAAGGGGAGAACAAAAGCCTAAAAATATTAGTAACCATTCCCATTATTATTGCTTTGTTCTGTTCTGATACTACTCAGGTCCCTGTACTCCATACTGTGCTAGAGTATATTGCTATATTGCAAACTTTTATTTTATGTTTAATGATGGCTGCACAGTGTGCTGTACAGTTTGTACTATCCAAATGTATTTCTGTAATGTTATGTTTTGTATGCTGAATGCCTAAATGACCCTGTATGTTTTATATACTATGGAAAGCAATATATATATATAGCAAGCAAAGTAAGCACTGCTACAAAAGTTACCAAGGTCCCCAGGGCATCAGGGTATGCTAGGGTAAGCCTGCTGAAATGTAAAAGATTTTTGAGTATCAGGCAATAGAGTAAAGTGGTAGGAGAACATGGATAAGTTAAGCATGCATGCTCCTATCTCAGCCTGTATGTACCTTTTGCTACTAAAAGCAAAATATAGGTTCATGGAAATAACTGTGCAGTGTACTAAAGGCTGCAAGATGAACCAATTTCTAAATAACCTGAATTTATGCGTAAAGGTGAAAAAAGGAAAATCCATATCCATGGATTTCATTCCTAAATAAGGCACCAGAAGTGAAAAAGAACACAGTGTAAACTTTGGGGACATAGCTCAAAAGTATATTTATATATATATCAGATCCATACAGGTGCTTTTTAATGCTGAACCACACAGTTATTTCTAGTTACCTTGCCTTGGCTCTCCCACTACTGTATGTGTTCGAGGAAATAAAGGGACACATCTTATACAACTGGGTAGAGGGATTTTTGTTGATCGCTTGGTGGTTGGCTGCTCATGCACTCTTCTGTTACACCCGCACCCACCAATCCTGATGACAGTGTAGGTGAGATGTTAGAGCAGTAGGTAAAACTAAATGTTAATGTCTGTTATATGAACTGAACAGCAAGTTTAAAAATAACAGAACCACAGCCATAGAGAAGCATTCTTGCTGCTTTACAACAAAAATGTACGTGAGATTAGGGTGTTTTGTAGTATATAGAGCAGAACTAAATAAGGTTAATAACTTAATTTGAGATTTCAGAGCAGCACTGTCTACATTTTACAATTAACAATGTATTTTTTTCCACTTAATAAATAGATGTAACAATATTTAAAGAGTATTTTTATTAAACCATAAATTGAGAAGTTAATTAAATGAATAATAATAAATAGGAGAAGTTAATTCCTGGGGTTTACATACATTTTGTAGTCTGAATATTTTGTTTCTTGTATATGCCCAGCCATGACTTTTTCTCTTTGCCTTCCACAGTTAAATTTTCTTACTGTCTATGACCGGGTCATTTCTGCTAGTAATGATAAACTATGAAGTGTTGAATTTTTTTGATAACAGGTGCTAAACTTTAATTAATGGTTCTATACCTTAAGGAATGATAAGGGCTGATAATCCTAGCATAAGAAAGTTGGCAAAGCAACACGCTTCCTACATCTTAGATAAAAAGTAATAAACTTGAGATAAAAAATGCTTAACTATGAAATAAGTGGGTGTGAAATTTGTAAAAATGATAAGACATACAGCATGTAAGGAATGCCAACAAAAAAGTTATGTTTTCTTACATACTTTAAGGAACAGGAAAATTCTTCCATCTGGTATGTTGTAGAATCCAGTGACAGTATAAAAGTATTAAAAAAACTTTAGAGTAAATTATGAACATGGGCAAGTATTTAAGTATGGAAGTTTTGGGTACAAATTTATCCAAGTGGAATTTCAACTTGCTTGTATAGCTATTTCTTTTTTACTGCATTTAAACAATAGAAATACTAGTAAACTAAATAAGTATGCAAATAAAAGAATGCTTGGAGTAATCCTTTAGGTCACAGGGAATTGTGTCTTTTAATGCAATAATTGGAAATATAATAATTAAACAGCTGTAGTGGGCCTACCCAACTAGAAATCATCTGCCATCATAATCTGACATCTTCTTATATCTATAAACAACTCTTGATGAGGTCTCTGCCTATGAGTTCCTGGTCTGCCCACTGACTGTCTGTTAGGAGCAATACATACAGATGTGAGCAAAAACATCTAAAAAAGTCCCAGTCAATATGAATATGAGTTAGACATTTTTGGCAGACAGAGCTCACTTTTTGACGTACAACAGTCTAGAAGCACTAAGCCCACCAGACTTAAGCTTTAAATATAATATAACATTTGAGCAATCCTTTTGCAAATGAATTAATCCTGCTAAAATCAGTATTTATAGGCAAAGAAACACATATACCAAACGTTCTTGCATGTGACATGCAATTTAGGACATTTTTGGACTTGTGCCCACTATAAAATAGTAAATGTAGTAGTAGTAAATGTAGTAGGGAATTCCTGTTATTTTCTGGAAGGTAATCTTAGACCAACTCTGTTAGCATAAATTTTTATCACAGAAAAATATTTAACTTTTAAGCATGACAGTTGTATGTCTGGTTTAGGTACAAACAACAGTTTCCCTTTAGCACTCTTTACACTAAACAAAATCAATATTTCATTGCAAAATGAGTGTAAAAAAGGGAGATGGTTCCTAAAATAAGAGCCTTTCTGTAAACTTTTTATCACATAGACAAGCTGTAAATACAGATATGGAAACAGGTGGCTTTGACTTCAGTAAATGTTTATGAATCCCTAGAAACCCACTACCTAAATTGTTCACACTGTCTTACTTTTGTTTCAAGGATGTAATTTCCCAATACAAAATTATTGTTTCTTTTATTGCAGGTGTCATCAAAACAGCATTGCCCAAAATGGACCGAGAAAACAGGGAGCAGTATCAAGTGATGATCCAGGCCAAAGACATGGGGGGGCAAATGGGAGGTTTGTCTGGGACAACAGTTGTAAATATCACCTTGTCGGATGTCAATGACAACCCTCCACGTTTCCCCCAGAGTAAGCACCATTCATTGTTTATTTTCTTGTAAACTGCTTTAGATTATATCAAAATAAAATTTAAGGCAGAGAAACAGTTTCTTCCCATTTCCGAACCCACGGGGATGAAAAACGTATTAAATGTTGCTTTGTAGAGCATTTTGATTTATTTTGCTGGCAGATTTTCCAGCCTTCCGGCTTTACCAGGATATTTTGAATTCCGTATATCCTTTGTATCGATATAATGGATATGTCTTTGTTTGGCGTTGCGCAGAGTCTGTTCATGAGCTCCTAACACTTATTCCTTGGAGAAACTATTTTTGATTCCCTTAACCATGAAATGTAATCATGTCTGAAATGAATATATCTTTACGCATTTTCCTCGCCATGCATTTCAAATCTCCAAAGCCTTAACTTGTTTTATACTTGGAGTTCATCACAGTGTAGCATCTGTCTTTAACTCCCACTGTTGTTTGTCAGACAGCCGTACTATAAACAAAACTTGTGAAAGAAAAAAGCAGGACAAGACCGGTGTAATTGCATTATGGAATAAAAATGGAGTCAATATTTCAAATGTCCTCTGCCTAGCCCTAGGCTGTCCATTACCTCGGTAGTGTTTACTAAAACACACAAAAGAACATTTTTCAATGTAACCCAATCAGACGTTTGGGATTATCAGCAAGGAAACATTTGCTATCCAGAAATAGGCCATGCTGTTGCACTTGCTTTATGTTGTCTTTTCTTGTACTGTATTAACTGTTACAAAATGTTTTACAGAATTTTGCTACTGAAAATCGTAACAATGTATATTACTTACATGTGCATTGTGTATGATGCCAATGGTTTATTTTTTATGGTAAAGCATGTACAAGGTTCATTAATTTATAACAACTGGTCAGCAATAGCTGGTGTTCATATGCTTGTATTTGATGCAAAGAAAGTCCTTTCTTAGACAGTTTCTTGAAAACAATTATTCCTTTTTGGAAGATTTCTGTTCTTTTTCTATTTGGTGCAAACCAAAATTTTAGATTTTTCTTTTTAGTCTTAGTGACAATAATCACCAGGAGAAAAAAAGAGAGAGAATTTCCTTAGCAGGGACACATTGGAAACAATAAAAACTATAAAAAGGCTCCAGTCCTTCCTTACTCTATCCAAAAATTGGCCATAGATATATATTACTGTATTACTAAATGTGGCATTATGGGGCTAAAAGAACAGTTTGTATGAAAAAAAGGAAAAATGTGTGCGTGTGTTTCCCCCCCCTTTAATCATTCCTATAAATATCCAATGTATGTGGTCCCCGTTCACACTGCTTGTATTTCTGCTATATCCAAAAGTTTTTAGATTAGATTTTTCTTCTGACACGTGTTCTGGGGTGCACACACCATTAAAAACTCCATAGAGATAATAAGGAGAGCCAAGTGGGATCAAGTCCTTTAAATATTCCATATTCTATCCAAAACATAAAGAATGTTTAGCTTTACATTTATATAATATTGGGTTCACATTTTGTATCTTGTACTCACATACTATATTTGGCTAAATGCTAAACAGTGATCGCTTGGGTATGTACCTTGTTACATCATTAAATCCAGTTTTCAAAGAGTTGAGCTTGTTTCCCCATTTGCTGCTGAGAGTATGTCAAGTTACAGGGGAGAAACATTAATCTGGTAAAAATATAAATAAAAGTCAAATTGCAAACAAATTCTCTGTCTGTTACAAGCGATGTACTCACCAGTAAACTGTTCCTTCTCCTTTAATCTATTTCCAGTATTTTTCTTACAAGTCTTTTCAGGTATTTTCCAAAGCTTTGTAAGGGAACTGTTAAAAACACTTTTTAAAGCGTGTTCATTTTGAATCTCTAGGTACCTATCAATTCAGGGCCCCGGAGTCTTCCCCTGTGGGTACTGCAATTGGCAGAATCAAAGCTAATGATGCAGATGAAGGTGTGAATGCAGAGACAGAATACAAAATCAGTGATGGAGATGAACACGACATGTTTCAAATCATCACAGACAAGGAGACGCAGGAAGGAGTCATTATTGTCAAAAAGGTAATTTGGAAGGGGGGAAAAGGTGATAGACTAATGTTTTCACCTAAAATACTAAAATGAATATGTTTGTATTCCTATTCCCTATACTATATAAAGCTACTTCATTTTCTTAGCTGTATTTGGCAGCTTTGACATTTTCCTGTTTATATATATTGTAATGGGGGTGGCAAATGATATTCCCTTTTACACTTTCCTTTTCTGCATCCCTTACAGGGATTTTTATCCACCTAAGAAATTATAAACCCCCGCAAAATGTTGCTTTTCAGAGTAATTCCCCCACCCATTTCTAATCTCACTATTATCTTTTCTAATCTTACCCCAAAAGTCTTATTTTTGCCACCAATTCTAATCTTTTTCCGCCCAGCATTAGTTTACCTCCACCACTTTTTAACGTTATTACCACTTTCTATATTTACCCCCACCCTCTTCTAAATTTTTGCTACGCTTTTCATATATAACCAACACCCCTTTCTAATCTTACCTCACCCTTTAAATTTTACACTACTTCTTTTTGCAGCTGAAATGATATCTAAAGGTAGATAAACGAACTAATCCTTTTTCACCTTTATCCAACAAGACATGTCCTTTCCTGCTTTTCACATATGTATAGTCCTTGCTTGTCCCTCATTTATATTTGCCCACAATGTCAGCTCACTTCCTTTCAAAGACATTGTTTTTCTAGTTACATAAGCACAGGAAAGGGAAACCTATTTCTAAATTTATTTTTTAAATTCCAACAAAACAGCATTATGCTAAATCATTGATAAGGTCGTGCTTTAGCTACAAAAACTGTTATTGATTGTAGATAGTCTGGCGTGCTTAGTCCAACCCTGAATTTCCTCTTGTCATATACTACAGCAACAAGATCATCCTGCCATATTTCCCATATCTTTTTCTGTATACCTATGAGTTTTTAGTATTTTACTGTTCCCCGGACCATGTGTTTCATACTACTGGCCTCTACACACTGGATTGCATGCGACTGACCTTTGTACCCTGCTTTACATACTACTGACCTATGCATTCTGTTATGAGTTAGTCTACTTTACTACTCTAACTTTACTCTACTTTACCTACTTTACATACTAAATTACTGATCCCTGCGCTCTGCATTACATATGACTGACCTCTGCATTCTGTAATGTACTAGCTATCTCTAAACTCTACCTTACATACTATATTACTGAGCCCTGCACCCTGCATTACATACTACTGACTGTTCTCTGTCTATATTACTGAGTTGTTTATGAGACTTTGTGGCATAATGATTAAAGCATTTTTGTGGGTACAAGGATATATGTATGCAGTGTAAACATTAAGCAGACTCATGTTTTATAGAACTGTGCTACTTTAGGCCACTTCCACTGTTAGTGAAATTCAATCACATTACTATGCTTTGAAGGGTTCCTAGAGGTGCCTCAGGTCTTGCAGGTTGCCAAAAAAGTGCCATAGTAGTGGCGTCATCACTCTAACATCGCCTTAAATACAACCCTGATTACCATACAAGTTCCTTTAGAAGCAGGGGTGTTGTGCAGAGAAAATGTGCTTCACTGGCTCTGGAATGTTCATACCTTATTCCTAAATCAAAAGTGTGTTAGTTCAGTGAATGCATTATTGCATTCCAGCTCATCATGCATATATAAGGTTTGCAGCATGAAGGTGCAATAAGTATAAACATGTAAAGATTTACAAGGGGTGCTTTTTGTTATATGATGCACAAACACATAATTACATAAAGATCCTGCAGAGATCCAAATATTCGACCCTCCCGCTATGTCAAACAATTGTAGGTATTTTTGTTCATATGCCACAATATGTATCAGGTTTTGTTCATATGCCACAATATCACACCACAGTTGCCAACACCTAATAATAATACTGGAACCCGTTGCTGCTGAGCCTACGTATATACATTGTTCTTGCTCCATATGATCTTGGAATACCACAAAACAGTTTATGACAAATACAGGAAAATTGTTTGCTTTTGTATTTTTTTTAAAGAAAATATGGTTGAAAAAAACCTGGAGAGTACATTAGTAGCCTGTCTGTAGAGAAGCCATTTCAGAGACATGAAAGCCAGGTTCTGGGATTTTCAAAAGAAGAAGTTAGCAATGACTATAACTCCTGAAAGATAATTTGAACCAGTTTTTCTCAACCAGGTTTCAGTGGAACCCTAGGGTTCATCCAGAGGTTCCTAGGAAATAATTGTTAGGTCTTAGGGAACTCCTGCTACAATTACTATATCCATAGCTCACAGTATATTAGCATGATGGTCAGTGGGAAAAATGCTATTGCTGGCCAATGTGAGAACACTTGGACAAACTCTACTGAAGTCTACAGGAGATGACATTTGGTATTAGGTTAGGTTCCGAATTTGAATAAGATGACCCCAAGATAGCAGCCTGAAAACTTATTAATGAGTTATATGTGGGAGTGGTTTATGTTTACCTTGACTTTTGTTTAAATAATTCTGGCTATACAGATAAAATTATTTTACAATGAAAGAATATAGGTTAAACTACTGGTGGGTAGTTGTCAGATAGACATACATGCAGACGCTTTTATGACAAGCAATTCTATCAGCAACAATAAGCAACTAGCTAGGAAGGTGTAAGCCATTCCTAGGACCACCTATGGAGCGACATTAGAGATGTGAGAAGCGAAGAAAGAGTGATTACCAATTAGCAATACAGATGTATGATTTACAGAAACCTATTGTAGATAACAAGCAGGGTTATCTAAGGTAGATGTAATAAAAAAGGATTTGCTTTTAAGTAATCCCAGGCACCTCATTCCCACAAATGAGAACACAAATAATATAGAGAATCAAAAAGGCAAATGGAGTCAAATAGCCTAAATGCACAAATTCTCTTCATGTTACTGTTACCAAATTAAAAAGCCAGGTTGTGCTCACAATGTCACAGCTGTGTCATGCAGAGATGATCATGGAGCAAGATATCTACTTATACAGGAAAACATTCATCTTTGATTTCTTTGTGATGAAAAGACAGCTCTCAGATAAAAGGCTCATGCCTTTCCCTGTAACACAGAGCATATGGATCTGGCATTCTAATAAAATATACATTACTTACACCAATATAACAATATAAATACATATTTTGTGATATAAAACTAAATATTTCAAATGCAACATGACAAATGTCAAATGACAAACAGCAATACATACCTATGGAATGTAAATATATTTATAACCTGGTTTTTACAAACCGTTTCGATTGCATTGTAGGGTATTTAATGCACGAGTTTGTAAACTAATGCTATGCTATGTTACAGACTTTCACAGAGGCAAACATATTTATTGTTTAAGAGACAACAGAGAGCAGATATTTCTAATTGTTAAGACAAAATGATTGATCCATCAAGAAAAACAGTGTTTGGGGCCTCTAAGGACCCCTTTATCAAGGTAGTGCTTAGATTGGTAAGCACATCCAGTGTGGTTGATAACCATAGTTCTCTCTTTTTGTAATTGGATGCCTATTTGCTATAATAATACAACAATACAATACATTTTAGGCTGGCAAAGATTTGTATGCCCTACGCTTTCTTCAGTGAAGATTGTATTTTTAAGCACTGCTTTGCTTTAGTTATTTATCAGAATACCAATGGTTACCTATATTGGTAAGTTAACTTATGAGAACTTAATTTTACTTTGTACTAACAGATGAATTGGTACTTATACATGTGGAAAGGAGTGCTTACTTTTCATTTTAAAATAATGCAGAGAGATTGCACATTCTTATGCTAACTGAATATTTAATTAATATGAAGCTTCAACTATTCACCTATAAAAAGCAAGAACAATATTTAACACCTATTGTTTCTAAATTACAAAAAGTTCTAAAAAGTGTCTGAAATGTACAGTTTTCAAATTATCTTCTAATTTGGTGAATTTTAATGATCATTCTGTGACTAAACTAAGACAAATTATCATATAAATTAAAAAAAAGAAATGAACATTTAGAATGTTTAATTTTCATTTTTTGACCTGAGTATGTGCATAGAAATATATATATTGTCAGGATATTGACATGAGGACCACTTGTAAAATAACTGGTGATATTAGAGCCCTTTTCCTGTTTTCTTCTTTTATATAGCCTTTATTCTTATTCTTATTATAAAATATTAAAAGAATATGTAAACCTAAAATGCAAATATTGTTTTACAGGGAATTGAACTATGACATTTTTCAGAATTACAGGTAGTTCCCGGGTTACATACGAGATAGGGGCTGTAGGTTTGTTCTTAAGATGAATTTGTATGTAAGTCGGAACAGGTACATTATTTTAATAAATGCAATTAGGACAGATGTTTGTCTCAACAAATTATTATTACATATTATTAGGCAGCGTGGTGTCAGTTACTGTATAAAATCTTCACTGTGAGTTAATCACAAACAAAGCAAAACAAAAAAACAGCCTAGCCTAGACGTTCAATAACTTCTGAAACAAGCTGCGCTTTGATATGCAGAAAGAAACATCTGCAGAGTTTGTCTTGGTCATTAATGAGAGAGGTTGCAGAACAGCAAAAGACTTCTTCTGCAAGTCATGCAAACTGCCCCCTCCCCCCCATCAAGGCTCGGTCCTGCACAGAAGCGAGCAGGGAAGCCCTGTTTGTATCTAGGAGTTGTCCATATGTCGGATGTCCTTAACTCGGGGACTACCTGTAGTATGCAATATGGTATCATATTCTGCTGGTGATGGAGGGGTTAAATAAACCAGTGATTTGCTTTAAAAAGGGCAACAAGGTTGTTTGAGTGTAGTCAGAGTGGGAAGGTCCTAAAACAGCATGGTTAAGTGACACAGGTAGGGAGTAGGGAGAAGGTTAGGGAACAAGGCACCAGCCAAGTTTTTGAAAGATTTTTAAAGTTTCTTTGTTTCTCACAATTGAACACTTGTCCTTACATATAAATATTTCCATATTTATGTTTAGACATATCCTTGCATCTGCACATTGTGATGGAAACACATAATATATAGTTCAGTGTGGTCACATGTATCAAAACACACTTAGGACATTCAAAGCACACACAATATATTAAACCTAAAACACCCAGATTTGGATGAGGCCTAAAGCCTTTTTTACCAGCAAGCAGCATTTGTAAATAAGATTTGGTTTATAGTGTAAACGATTGCTTTGCTAGGCTTTTGCTATATACCTTGTAGGGTGAAATTACTTTACGCTGTTCGGGTAGGATGGCGTCTATGAAAAATAACCTCTTGACTTGTCTCAGTGTAGCATATGTATATATGTACTTATGCCATCTCTATGATAATTTGTTCTTGGTTGAGCCTCATGAGCAGTGGGAAAGTAAGCCCCTGTTTTTTTTTTTTAATATATTGAATACGCCAACATTAATAACTTCCTGCCATATTTTGTTAAGTTTTCTGCTGACCACCACCATTTTATAAAAACAGAAAACAGAAATTTGCTGTGTTGTGAGGTGACATCACTTTCCCAGTCAGTGCTCAGGCCTAGCGGTTGGTTCCTAGCCCTAAACACTATCATGGCGAAGCAGATCTCTTGCTTACCTGGAAAAGCCATACATTCTTATAGCGTGCAGAGGAGCATGCAGCTAACTGGTATAGTGATTATAAAGGTGTAAATGCACCTTGCACGGAGTGTCTATTTGAACTTTTCATTATCTACCAAAACCTAAAATTTTTGAATTGGCTGACTCTATAAAATGATGAAATTAGCTAATGAAAATAATTTAACACACCTCATTATCCCTTGCAGTACACATTACTGTTGAATGTCTTAGATCCTCAATTATTACTGTTCATCACCTGCTAGTAAAACTTGGCATTGCTTCTGGGCCATTGAAAATAAATGACCTTACTCATGTGAATTTCCATATTTTAAAGACCAGATTTGGTCTAGTCAAAATGCCCATCCTAGGAGATCTATAAAGGCTCATGTCCCCGAAAGTGTGGGTGCTTAAACATAATTGTGAAAGTGTGCAATATTATATTTCACATAAAATAGACATTTGTAAGGTCTACATGTGCCCAGTTAAAAACAGAGAACAGTCAAAATAAAATTTTAAAAGTAAAATAAGGACAGAATCCATAAGTGCAATATGAAATACTTTCATTATTCTCAGACTGAATTTAAATAGGTATCTTTTTATTTACTGGAATATCTATCTCAGCAGAACAGCTGTGTCCCAGAATATCATGAAACAATGACAGCATATACACTCTTTATGATATAAAGAAAGAAAAAACAGAGATGCTTTAGCTTTTATCTATTATTGCAAAATTCATACAGTTGAATTTATGGATATTCATTTTTTGTTATAAAATTAGTGAGATGGCTGAACATGTTATTAGCTGTCAGAGGTTTTTCCATACAAAGAAATCTGATTGCCATCTAAAATGGATGTCTAAATCTAGATGTAAAACGGGTTTTGAAACACACAAGTGGAAAAAATAGTAGAACAGACTTAATTATGTTAATTTCCCTTAAAATAGATTTGGGAGCAAAATAAGCAAAAATAAACCTTCTGTTTATTTTCAAGACCTGTGATCGCCTGCTGTATTTTTCATTAATCAGAAAGTTTTATTTTTAACAATAACCGGTCAGTATTATAAGATATACAAGCTGTATGTACTATACTAGGCACACTGGCAATTGAGTTGACCATGTAACAGAATCCAAAACAAAGTGAAAATGTAAACTTTATCTGAAAAAAAACATGTTGAGTGTTTACTGTGATTGCTGTTCCTATGCAATACATGGCTATCAATTATAATATTAATATTAATAAAGATTAGCGCAGAAAAAAAACACATAAAAACAATCACTGTGAAGGTGAGAGAACATTGTACCTTTTTTATTTACTCTGTCAACTGCCACCCCAAACTTTAGTATACAAGTATTATTATTTAGTTGGATACATTCACTGATCTAAATCAAAGTAAAGGAAGGCTTCCCTCAATGCATTTCTTAGGTCAAGTCTGCTTGTTTGGGAGTAAGGAGGAAGTAAAACTTGGAATATTTTTTAACATATAACAGTACACAAGAGGTACATGCATCCTCCGGCACAGGTCCACTAGTAATGGCATTGTCAAAAGGATAGGATATTCAATACTGTTGAAGTATCTTTAGCATTCACCAATAATAAATCATATTTATTGATGTATGATTTCTTATTGGTACATGCTACAGGTATATTGATGGAATTAATTATGCCATAAGCAATTAGCAGTAGCTCTAAGCAGTTCCTTTATGTATTACAATGTGAAATTAATTTTTGTTTTTGTTTTTGGTTTTGTGGAGTTTTGGTAATGTTTATATGTATTTTAATACAAAAAAGTTTGTACTTTAAGTGATAACTTTTATTAGCTAACTTGGGTTATTACCATTTTAAGCTTTTGGGATTTGCAAAGATACCTTCTTCAGGCTTTATGTAATTTAGAAGTGGTTCTGAAAAACCCACAAATTTATATACAAAGTTAAATTAGGGAGAAGTAAAATATAAGTATAGAAAACAACTGTTTTTTCTTGACACACATGAGACTAATATACAGGACAAGGGTATATAGATAGAGATCAAATAATAATGGGGTAATTGACTCACAGATAACAAAAAAAGCACAACTCCATTCATATATCAGAAAAACAATAAAATACAGCCATGAATGAGATACAACTACTTTTCCCGACACACATAAATAGTCATGATTTTTGTACATAGTTAGGATATGTTAGAGTTTAAGATTATTTATGGCTAATTGGGCTAAAAAGTTCAGTCCCTATTTAGTTTTTTCAGTTTCTTTATGAATTTCGATTCCCATTCCAGACTCCCTTTGTGTGATTTGAAACTCAATGTGTTTTGTGCCCACCTTGTCAGCAGTATAAATATGTACACAGGTTTCGCATCTCCTCTGTATGTGGGGCGAAGTTCCATTTATTACTGGGCTGTTCAGGCAATTTCGCACAATAAGTTGTCCTTGGTTGGGTGGTTGTTGATATACTAGAAAAGGTGATTCTGGGAATATTTTGTCTTTGTGCAGAAGTGGTTAGAGCTCCTTTATGATTTTTCTTATACCTTTTAGGCATGGGTTGTAAGGGACTAGCAGTGGGACTCTGCTTCTCATTCTCTTTATCTGTAAAATACTGGCTTGGGGGATGTTGCATGCTTTCCTGATCTCTGTGTTGGTTGGCAGTGGATTTGAATTAAATGGCTATCATAGTCAGTGTATTGTAATGTGAAACAGTAAGTTGATAATTATTTCTTTACATATACAATATTTTACATCTCCCGAGAAAGCATGTTTGGCTTGAGAAACACTTTGACTGAAACCATCACTACTTTTACTAAAGACAAGAAAACTATATAGATGTATTATACGGTGTGGGATGGCAAATGGGATGGTGTTGTGAACATTTTTCATTTGCTTTCTTCTAAAGGAGGCTTTTATGTGTATTTTTACTTTTGTATGAATACAAAGACATGTATACATTTTGATGTACCACATTAAAAGGAATCCAATATTTCAAAAATAGTTTTTAATTTGGTTATTATTCTATCATGTGGTTACATCAATACTGAATCTATGGGAAAGCCCTACAAGAATGGCTGTATAGACTTACCCCTTCTTTACATGACCTCAAGGATGAATAATGTTCCCATGAAAACAGATTCCCTTTTAAATCTCTGTGTGCCCGAATCTAAATAATCAACAGTGCTAGAAGATTGATCAATGTGTAAAAAAAATCTAAAGGCAAGATATTCTTTTAGTTTTGGATGTAAAAAGGGAAGGATAAAATTCTATTCAAATGTTGTCTGTATTGGCTAGGAAGAATCATCAATTTTATTTGTCCTGGTAACCACTTTCATTGGAATGGAAATTAATAGAAATGCACCAAACAAGAAGAAAGAAGAAGAATCACCAAAGATATCACCAAAATAGAAAACTGGAATAGGGATATCTATATGGATAGCTATTACAATAAAAAGGTTTCCTTTCTTGTTGTGTCTTTGAAACAGCGAAAAAAAATTTCCCAAAAAGGGAGAGCAAAAGAAAAATGACAAGCATTTAAAACTTGTGCTAATCTAAAAAAAAAAAAATCTTAAACTTAGTTATACTTTACTTACCACTAGATTTCTAAATACAACAACTCTTAGCTGGAGGATTTAGACTAATTTTCTATAACTTCTAAAGTATATATTTAGTCATTACCATTGCTTTTGCGGAGGTGGCACGCAAGTCCCCTGCTGACTTTTGCATTCTGTAGGTGGAGTTTAATTAGTAATTACATTGCTTGGTGTGAAGCCAAAGGATCTTGCTGCTGTACTTCTAAATTGCTTAGCAGATAATACATCTGGAAATTTCCTCTATGTACTACAATGCATACAATTGGAAGCCACTTGTCTAAATTGGGCCTATAATATTAATATCACTGGATTACCATTAAAGCTATTGTTATTAGTCAAAAGCAATTATTTATTACCACCTCTACAATAATACAATGCGCATATTACAATATTAAATATATATAGAGTTCACATTTCATCATTTTACTGCATTTGAAATCATATTAGAGAGATTAGAGATTACCTCCTACCAAGAGCTACTGGAAGTCACACATTGGTCTTCAACAGTGTAGTCATGAAAACCAAATCTAATTTTAACAAATTGGGCTCTCTGTGGCATACTTTTCTAAACAATAGGTTCCTTTCTGATCATATGTCTGAGCATTACCAAAATAAGGTGAGACTTCTTTTGCTATTTATCATTTTCTCACTTTAAATGATTCCCTATAAAAGGTACAGTCATTGACACAGAAACATTAATCAGCTTGCTCTAGTTTTACTTTCACATTTTTCATTATGCAGAGTAAAATCTATCGTGCTTGTTTCTGGATGCTATAGTTGTATTTAAATGAAACATCCCCTGAGTTCATATAATAAGCAATTCATAGATTTTGAATTATATAGAGACACATGGGTCCAAAAGCACGTGAGAGTCATTCTACAGATACCAAATGTTGGATGATTGTAAACACTTTAGTGTTTCTAAGTGATGCTTACAATATATATTCTGGGAAGTGGCCCAAATTGCAATGCTAGAAACCTTTCGAAGCGATGTGCTGCTTAGGTTGTTATGTCTTTGAAAAGTTCTATTTTTGACAGCCTTCACATATTTCAGTGTAATTTAGTTGTCCAATTCTGTGTTTGCATTTTTGTTACAAGTGACCACATCTAGGGCGAATGAGGACAATGTATCCCGATTTTTATTTTTAAGTAAAAAAATTGTTTTCATAGTGTGATTGTTGAATGTTGATTGTACTATTTATTATTTACCATACATTATACTCTTAAAGTTTGCTTAGAGTAAAACGTTTATTTAAATACCTTCAATAACTCACAAAATACTCTAATCTTATCCCCTTTGATGCTGGTATAATAAAATGTAGGAAATGAGAGATATTTTAAGCAGAGCAACCTTTGCTTTAATTCTTCAAAATTAATGTTTGCATTTGATAGAACCAAGTGCAAGTAACACCATTATGTTAGCATGGTTTTGCAACAGTATTATTTTTGTGTATAAGGGCCTCTGTTCACATATATGTGGGAAGGCTTGATGAAAAGTATTAGAAGCTTGTAAAAGCACCAAAATACTGTTCAGATCATATGGTTGAAACAGCCGTGGCCACATTGCATCTTTTTGGCTGTAAGCAGTATCAACTGTGGTTTAAATCTAATTGTAACTTACCTGTCTGTTTGTAGACAATATTAGGCATTATTAGGCGTTTTTTGGCATATTAGGCAAGTAGTACACATTGCTATTTTCCAACCACAGTCCAATAATGTATACATGTATATTTTAATATACATACATGCTACAATACATGCTATCAGCAGCAGATATGTGGAAGCTGAAGGTTGTATAGTAATGGTAGTTACCAGGGTCCTGGTCTGTACCCTTTATATCACATGTGGGCCCCATATAATAGTGTATATAATACTGAAAAAAAACTGTCAAGAGACAGTGATCACACTAAGACAGGTAGTCACAAACCACTAGAGGAGATGGTCAGAGATTTGCAAATGTGCTATAGAAATGGTTGGAGATCATTATCATTACAATCGCTTTACAAATCAATGCCCCCAAATTTGTGCAGACTTTGTCCCTTAAAATATATTGACATTGCATTTAGGATTCTGCACAGCATGAACCATTATAAAGGATATGAGAAAAAATACAACACATATGAAAAGGAAAATGGGCTACACAGAAAAAAAAATAAAAAGAAAGTGAAATAAACCAAACCATTTCATTAGCAAAAGCCAATCTAATGGATAATTGTTCTGTAAATGTGCAGAATTTCTAAATGAAACAAATAAACTATGCTAATTTTCTTTACAATGCACCCGTTGTGTTTTCTTTTTAATTTGATATGTCATTATGAGTCATTTTATGTCTTTCACCTATAATATACCGTATGTACTATATTATGGGAGAACGGAAGCTTCTACTAAGTGTCATACCAAGCTATGTAGATGCCAAAGAGGGATTGCAGCCCTGATGATATATGTAAACAGAGAGCAGGTGTTTTAAACTAATATCATCAGCATAAGCTCATTTGCATTAACCAAATACAAAACAACAGGCAGCCTAGTGTAAAAAAAAACAAAAAACAATACATTTAATTACATATAACTGTTCTCGGAATATGATCATCAGAGTCCTCTGTGGGACCACTAACGCTGATGAGAAACCCACAGAGGAAAGCAGAAAACTGGCAGTTTGGGAACATGTTTAAATCACGTTAAGTACATTGCATGGTGTATATTAGGAATTAATGTTTTAAGCTTGGCTAGTTTCTTTTTATTGCAGTGTGGGTGCAGTTCTTTAAAGCAGAGGGAGAAGATATATGTGTTATGCTTTTAATCACATCATCTTCAGTAATGATTTTTTGACAGTATTAAGATCTGCTGCCTTTGCCTTCAGAATATAACTCTAGAAATTTAGTACTGTGGGAGCTTATAAGATATTTTATCATAGGTAATTTTCCGAGCAAAGCCATATTAAATTAAAATACACTGTAACCACATTCTGGTTTTGATTACCTTGATTACATGAGAATCCACTACCCTTTAAATTTAAGTCCTCCAGAGCAACCAATTACGCAGGTGTTCAAGATATAACTAACACTTAATTAAACAATTAATCTAATACTTATTATCATCAAGACAATTTCCTTAAGGATCAAGCTACTGAACAAACTTGCCACACACGGCAGCAGTTTTGTTTCTGTGGAACGTGTTGACGTAGAGATAATATAAGTAAGTTGTGCTCCACAAGTGAGAAATATGATGTTCAGAAAACATAATTATTGTCTTCTTTAGGATCTTTCTAAGTTTGGGTTTAAACAAACTATTCTCATTACATAGAAATATTTCCAATTGTTCATTCCGAAAAAAAACCTTAATGACCTTTAGGTCTTATTATTATTATTTTATTTTTATTGTTCAGTATTTATATAGCACCAACATATTACGCATCACTGAGTAAAGTCCATAGTCATGTCACTAGCTGTCCTTCAGAGGATCTCACAATCTAATGTCCCTATCATAGTCATATGTCATTAACACAGTCTAAGGGCAATTTTAGGGGAAGCTAATTTACCTAACTGGAGGAAACCAGAGTACCCGAAGGAAACCCACGAAAACACGGGGAGAACCTGCAAACTCCATGTAAATAGTGCCCTGGCCCGAGATTCAAGACCTAGCGCTGCAAAAGCCAAAATGCTAACCACTGAGCCACCGCCCTGCTTACTATAGTACTTCCTTTTAAACACTGATCTCTTAATCAGTTAAAAGGGCATAATTACCATTTTTCCTAATATTTTAACAGTTGTTTCATTTGTGTACACTATATGAAAATTTAAAATACATGCTAAAGTTTGCTCCTTCTGTTATCTGTTGGAATTCCAGCACTGGAAGATCATCAAAATTTGTTCTGCTTGTTACTAATAACAGCTTTAATTAGTACTGTTCTTTCACAATCCTTTCCAATGACAAATGACTGCACAATGAATGAACGAGCACTGTACATACAGCACGATTCTGCTCTATGGAGAGGGGAGGGGAAGAACGATGTAATGGCACCCTGCTGTGCTCTCTACCCTTTAATTTCATTACGATCAGTTGACGTCCATCGTCCGTGCATCCGTCAGGACTGTCATTCAGAAGATGGACGTCGAGCACTGTACACACGCCAGATTCTCATATGAGCCCTGAGCCGATTATCAGAGGTGAACCATTGCACGTGTGTATGAAGTCCAAGATGTTCACGATTATTTCCAATGACAAAAGACTGAAAGATGAATGAACGAGTGCTGTACATACAGCACTGTTATGTTCAATGGACGAGGGATGGCAGAGAACGAACGAGCGGCACCTTGCTGTGCTCTCCTCCCTTCACTTCCATTTAATGTACATCTTCTGTCATTCACGGATCTTTGAACAACATCGGACCCCACTGTACACGTCAGATTTTCATCTGAGACAAGCCCTAAGGCGAAAATTAAATGACATGAGTACATAGCCTGAGTTAAAGGAAGGCATCAGGTAGCCTGGTAGATGAGTATTCTGATTGCTACAACTGGTTCCTGGAATCAAATGCAAGCAGAGCTAAGTAAATCTGATGTGGGGCCTGTCCACCTCTAGCAATTTGTGATCTCCAGTGGTTGCATGTTTACACTACAACTTTGAAACTACCATTTATAAGTCCAGACAGTGAAGACATTCAATTTAACAGACAGGTATAACAAGACAGTTAACTATTAATTAATTAATTTAATTTAGGTTCTAAATACAACTACTGTAAACATGCACAAAACTGAGCAGAAATGCCCCCATCATGTGCTTCCTTACTGTTCAATCAATAGAACAGGGAGGAGAAAGGCCAGCATATGCATTTCTTCCATAGTTCAAGAGAAAATGGTATTTTTTAGTTGGCTGTGCTGTTTAATAGGCTGTGTAAATTTTAGAACTGAATGGATAATGCCAGTAATTTGGTAGCTAAAACAGCTCTCTTATATTATATCTGTGTAATGTGTTTATTTAGCTGTTTGACTGGACTTCAGCTTTAAAGTATTTTAATAGTTCCATTTATTGTAAGTGTCAGTAATTACAAGATAGACCCAAGCTAGGAAAAGACAGCAACTGATTTTACAGTTGTACAAAAATTTGTGTTCTCTTTCACATATGCATACACCATTTTTTTGTATTTTTGTTCTTATTTATGTGATATCTATGGGAGTAAGATGTACTGTGATGGATACATACTGTATGTGTACCGTTTCCTTTTGTATCCACCTATATTCATGTTCCCATTCTGGCATATTTCAGAAGGTTAATCCTAACGCATTTTAGAAGCTGACCCCCTCTATCTATATATCTATCTCTCAAAACACTCTAATTATTTGTTTGCTGCAGAAAATGTGAAATTATAGAAGTCATCAGAAAACTTTTGTGTACATAAAATGAGGAAAATTCAGCTAGCAAGTTTTCTAGGATTGTACTAAAAAAAATAAATTGACATTATTCTTACTTACAGTAAAATGTAAATCATCTTGTTGTTACAAAAACAAACATCTATGTGCTCATAAATTTGATACATATTCACCTCTTCTATAAGGAGGGTGTCATTTTAGGAATTTAGACATTATGTTCCTCAATAAGATTTCTTAAAGCAACATCTAATAAAACTCAGTTAATTCAGAAAAGAAACACATGCAAAGTAATGCTGAGCCAGGTAAGATAACCTATAATAACAAACCAGATTTTTATATTTCATGGAGCTCATTACATTTATGTGTGTATGGGAATATATGCATATATATATATATATATATATATATATACCGTATTTTTCGGACGCGTCTTATAGTCCGGAGCGTCTAATGGTCCGAAAAATACGGTATATATATATATATATATAACTTACACATAGTATTTAGGACCATACACTTTGGCTAAATATTGCTCTGTTATACTTCACGTTAGAAAATAATCCCAATATTGTAGTTACATTTTCTGTAAGGATACTTTTTTATGAACTGCTTTTCTAATTTAATAAGGTAATGCAAATTCGCTGGCTATGTGCCAAGGGCAGTAACCTATTTCAACTAATTAGCTGTACCTTTTTTTCCCTTCGGTTGAACATAATAAACTTGAATTTGGTTGGTTACCATGGGCTCTTGCACTGTGCATTTAGAAATTGTTCTTTGCACTGCCTCATTAAATAATCCTAGTTATATGTGTCAGTGACTTCTTTCTTCAGATTGTATAATACCTACTTCTGCAAAGTACTGAGGCAGATCCAATAAACGAGATCTGCTGATGCTGCCATTTTCAAATATTGAGAAAACCAGGCCACCTCACAGACATTTTAATACAATGTCTCAAAACTACAATAAGAAAAAAAGGTAGAGTTGCATATTATTGCTTCTTGTACCATAATAAAATGATTAAGCTGGAAACAGTGTAGTTTATATTTGTTTGCTGACATTTGGTGCATTATAAACCTGAATTATATTAGCATTCTAATGAGTTCTGGTATATTTTTATTGCAGGCATTGGACTTTGAGAAAACCAGGATGTACAATTTAAAAGTAGAAGCTGTCAATACCTATGAAGACTCCAGGTTCCACTACATGGGGCCCTTCAAGGATGTGGCTACTGTCAGAATTGTGGTGGAGGACGTGGATGAACCACCAGTGTTCAGCAAGTCAGCCTATGTGCTGGAAGTGATGGAAGATGCCAAAATTAACACTCTTATAGGAACAGTTACAGCCCAAGATCCAGATGCTGCAAGAAGCCCTGTGAAGTAAGCATTAGAAAAATGCACATTTATTTTCTTGTAATGATCAAAGCAGGAAAATGTTATAATATTAAAAGCCTTGTAGATGATGAGACTGGAATTATCAAAGGATGTTGTAGTTTAACTTTTTAGCTTGATGTGTCATTCATGCAAATGGATTTTATGGAGTGCTGTATTTGTACTTTGTTTTATCGATTCATATGTGAGCAGACAGATATGTGATGGTCGAAATCTTTTTAAGATAGCTTTTGCTTCAGATGATATCGAAATGAATATTATAGGATGATTTCACTAAAAATCCCATCCTAAAATATTTGTTTTAATAATGCCTGATACAGGGTGACCTACATTAGTTTTTTTTAATAAGCCTTTATAATAAAAAGGGGGTACATCCAGTTATTGGTTGTAAAGTCCAGTGTTAGAGGTAGAAATCTAGGAAGTCACACAACCTTATTCAGTAACAACTGCACTGATACACTGATTTCTTAGCAGGTTATCAGGTTTTGTGATATTAGTATATTGTGCAATTAATGGAAGATCCAATTTTGCAGCCTAGAAAAGGGTAAAAAATCTGTTCGCTAAACATTGCTAAAATAAATTTACTAAAATATTGTTACTTATACACAGAAAAGTGGTGCATTTCTGGGAAACAGCCTTTTCGTGCCAATTATAACAGTGATAATCAACGTAATTTCTCAATACTTTTTAACAAATCTTTTAGAAGATCAACACTTTTAATGTAGAAAACTAGTGACACCAATATATATAGAAAGTGGCATCCTAACTGCCCCTTATATAGTTTGCAAATAATTATACACTGCTTTTTTAAATATATGTTTCATTGATTTTTAGTCAACAAGTAAGGAAACATAAAGCATAAAGACCAAGAAAAAGAAAACAAAATTATATACAACACAGGGTACAAAAAAGATCACAAAATATTACAACAAAGATCACTAAAATATAGTATAACATAAAACACATCACACATTGCAAGTCCATCAAAAAAACAAATAAATAAAAAAACTACCACTATATTTCCTTCACCTAAAAAATCTACGAATAAATGTATACAGAGTCAAAGGATATATGTGATTTCAAATGTCTTATATTAGCAAAATATATATTATAATTTTTCATAATGTAACATATATATATATTTATATATATATATATATATATATATATATATATTACAATTGAAAGGTTTCCATCATGAATGACAAAATAATTACCTAAAAAGTTAAAAATAAAAAAAAATATATAACTGGTTGGAATTAGGTTGTACAGTGTCAGAAAAAAAAACAATTCCAAATCCAAGCATTGCCACGATCAACCAGGGGTGCTGAATATTTAAAACACATAAAAAAGTATGCCTGTATAAAATGATTTGAGTTTGTTCTTTTACATCAGCCCACACAAGTCTTCTTATGGAAAGGGAAATATTTTTTCTTCTGATTGCCAGTTTTAAAGATATCTAGTTATGGTACATTTAGTTCTGGTTCATATAGAAGCCTTGTCTTCTCAGGAAGGCATAGGTACATTTAGATGAGGTTCATATGGAAGGCATACTTCATATCAATTTGAAGGAAGTAACTGTAGCCTGCAGCAGATTCCCAGTCATCTACTTGTTCTATAGCAAGAAATGTCACATTTGCATCCTCCCTGCATGGTCAATTGAAAGCTTAAAAGAGAACCACTGATGTGCTTTATTCTAACAGGTTAACCTGGCGCTGCCATCCTTCATTGTAGTAAGACATTTTAAGATATGTGTGACCTATCACATGATTGATGTTACACTGCTTGTACGGCATATAATATGCGGTGGATTTAGTTGTCTACTGTACTGTAAGAGTAATGATACTGTTAAAGCTGGAACAAAGTGAATCTATTTAAAGCAGGGTGAATTAAAGGAGTGCAGAACAGGGATGAAAAGGTACATTTTGAAAACTTTCACAGAAGTGATTTTGTCTGGAAAATCTAACTCATAGATTTTCACAAAAATTTTACAAATGGCACTTTTTTTGGCAAAAATATAACCAATAAAGTTTTTATAGGTATCACTTTAAAGTATACTGAACATGTACAGCCCCCTTTAACCAATAGGAATTCAGCCCTGTTTTGTCTTTTCATTGACCCCCCATCTATGTCAATTAAATGTTTTGCACAAATTATCAGATAGTACAGCTCTAGTAGCTAAAAGATAATTTTCAAGAGCTACAGATTTTTTTTGTAGGGTCTGATTTATTAAAGCGTTCATATACTGGAGAAAATAGACTAATATGGGATCCAGCAAACCTGGGGTCCACTTTGGGGGATTTCCTCTTTTCTGACCAACATTTCCCTGACCTTTTATGTTGTAGTGATAAGTAAGTAAGTAAAAAAAAAACAACAGGAAGACATCAGGGACCAGTCAGGGCTTTTATTCTTCACATAATTTAAATAAATGTTCTTTTTAATATCTTGGCTATCTTGCCTTTTTAAAAAGCAGCATACCATTTCCAAGTTGTTTTAGTACTTTTTTTAATAGAAAGTCAGCTCCTAAAATAATTTATATAGTTTATTTTTGTTGTAAGCCAATTGTAGAGAAA
The DNA here is from genome assembly GCF_032062135.1 of Pyxicephalus adspersus. Lineage (NCBI taxonomy): Eukaryota > Metazoa > Chordata > Amphibia > Anura > Pyxicephalidae > Pyxicephalus > Pyxicephalus adspersus. The sequence goes on along the minus strand of NC_092862.1, from coordinate 68,417,329 downwards.
GGTGAGTGAAAATGTATTTTTTCTACATCAGCATACTATACTGCCCACTTTGAGAAAGATTGCTGTGGATAGTACTACTATAATTCTCAAAAAATAACTTTGGCTTTATAGCCATGTGATATAAGGTTTGCTTAGTCCATAAAAACCACCCTGTGATTTTAGCATGCCAAAAGCAGTAAAACAGTTATACTATGAGTCAGTATGCGGCAGTAGTGGGAATTTTATTGGAATGACTGTTCTGTACAGGAAAGCCCAGAATACCTAGCATAATTTGCAATGTTTACGCTATCTATAAACCAAGATATATTGGTGATGGTTGTTCATCGATACATGGCTGGTCTTCTAGTAGACTCTGTTCTGATAGTACACATACACTATCTTGTTATGTCTTGTTAGAGATAGAACCATACTGAAAATGACTCCAATACTTTTTATAATTACCATGCAGATTGGGGTACTGGTCAACAACCCTAAAACACTGCTAATTCATGTTTGGACTCTATCATCATCAACTGTTCATGAGAGTCTGACAGTCCTATTGGAAGTCCCCATACTAACAACGTATTTTGCTGAATTATTGCTTTTTTTAATCCTTCATGTGAAATGATTGATTTTAATACATTGTGTAACGATTTTTTCCTCTGTTTGGGCAAAAATTAACCGGGCTTTATAAGGGGTTTTTATGCCTTCCTCTTGGTCAACTATGTATATAGTGTTTAATCTGGGATAAGTTTATTTCCCTGGTGTTTGAACTTGATTGACTTACGTCTTTTTCAACATAACTTTATATCACTGGAATCTGTTTTTCTATGCAGAAAGTTTTCATTCATTATCTTTTGTATAGGGAGTGATTTGTTATTTTTATATTATTATTATTATTATTATTAATAAACAGGATATATATAGCGCCAACATATTACGCAGCACTGTACATAAATAAATAAGGATTGTAAATGACAGACTAATACAGACAGTGATATAGGAGGAGAGGACTTGTTGAACCTAGCAGTAGAATGTAAGCTCCATTTACTATATCAGAGCCCTTGCTCTATCATAAATACCATCTTCTTTTCTAAACCTTGTCCTCTCAAGATCTCAGAGAATGTAGAGTATTCAAAATCATGCAAGAATTGTCTTCTTATGAAATTTGGTATACTCCATGTAATATTCCCCATGATTTTGTCAAAGACTGACATTTCCTTTGTCATGGTTCTTTATGTGGAAGCTGGAGTAAAGTAAATATACTTATCTTTATATTTTATATAATACATATCTTTGTATTGGCCATGTAACTAAAAATTTAGATACATCCTTCCAGTGTAACTTGACAAACAAAAGGTAGATATGGTTAGTTGCTATGAGCTGCAAGCATAGCTTTTTTTTAGGCAGCTAAAATATATTTCCACACTTCATGAGTGCTTACTAAACATGTATTTAATGCATTTATTGCATACTAGTATCAAAGGAAACTGCAAATATTTGTTTTATGGTTGGGTTTTCTGCAACTGTGCTCTTTTACTGAGTGTCTTATCTCACTGTTTTATGTGCGTGGTCTTAAATTACAGCAGCTTCCAAATGCACTTTATCTCTAATAAGAGAAGTTAAGGAGCCACTGTCTTCCAATGCTCAGCTTCTGTAAAAAGGAAACTAAGAAGATATAGATCTTATAGAATTACACAGAGCCACATAAATCATTCAACATGAGCACATATGTTTAAATATAAGCAGCCTTTCATTGCAAGTATTGTGCTCTAATGAATACATGGAGAACAATAGCTATTTGTATTGTCATTAGAGTGTTTGTATTGGATGTAACCATTATTTGAAGAGCCACTAAACAGAAAACTGAAGTTCACTTATCAAAATATATTGAAAGACTGCTTTGCAGCTGAGATAAGTAGACACATTTGACATGGTTTTCAAAGCTTTCAATATAATGTTGATTATTGAGCTGATTTTGTAGCTTTTATTTTATAACATGGAATTACAGAAATGTAAATTCCTTATAAAAAGCTGCAATGAGAATTTTTTTTATCTATTGCCTTTTTCTAGGAACTTAAAAAACTGGCTACAATGTTCCACAGCCAGTAAAAATAGCCTGGGTCATCAGACACAACCATTCCCCCTACAATCCTTACAAAAGCATTATAATGTTTGTACCCACACAAACCTCTTTGCTAAACAAAAGTTTGATAACTAGACAATTTGCTCACTTTGTAAAATTTTTATTATCACTTCTTAACTGTTTTTTTTCTTCTAAATCCTTATAATGTATTGCGTTATTGTGTGTATGATATAGCGACCAACAAAAGCGGGAGCAGGTTTTTAAAAGCAACAAAAACTTTTTTTTTCCTAAAAATTATTAAATAGGCATTTTAGGGTGAATTGGCATGATAAATGTTTTTTTTTCAATTATTTTTTAATGCTGCCATAAGAGATAAAGCCAGAATTAGGAGATCATAGGGAGAGTAATAGATCCCCCAGTTAGCGTCTAATTTCCTTTTGTTTAGCCAACAATAAATAACAGCATTTAGATATTTCTCCTTGTGTTCTGTCTCAGGATTTTTCCCCTAATATAATATGTCATTAAGCTGTTGATTCTCTTCCCTATCACATATAATGTAATTCTCTGGTTCAGGGTATGGGTGGTAAAGATAAGGTGAGGACAGAGAGAATATGTGCTGCTTGGAAATTAAGGTGACCCCAGTCCAGGATACATGAAGGTTATGACAGCAGTTGGCTACGAGCCCTGTTTCTGAAGATTAGGCCCCATCAACTGTATGCTGCTTTTTTGGTTTCTCCTTTTTGTCATTGCTAAACATCGAGGAGTTCTAACCAATAAATGTTGGAAAACTGAATTAACGTACAGGATATGCAGTGATTTTAGGCAATTGCACCACTACAATAAAGCTCTTGAAGACTGGAGAAGATACACTATTGTGGGAGAAAAATAATTTGCTATTAGTTGGCAAGTACTTTCAATTCTTGACCAGATCTAGTTTCTCCCATGATAGTCTATCTTCTCCAGTCTTGGAGAGTTTTAATAAATCTGGCCCATGGACTTTACTGTTGCTGCTTTAATTAATAATTACAATCTTTTAAAATTCTTTTAGGATATTGGGTTTTATAAATATTTATTGAATTGGTAGCATTACCCATAATGTACCGTATTTTTCGGACCATAAGACGCACTTTTTTTCCTCCTAAAGTGGGGGGAAAATCAGGGTGCGTCTTATGGTCCGAATGCAGAGGTACAGGGGCATTTTTTTTTCTTACCTGTGTCCTCGCCGGTCCCCGGCTGCGCCGATCTCTGCCTCTGTCTGTGTTCCAGCGTGCGGCACTTGTGCCCGCCCACGAAGGCGGCGCCGATTGATTTGATGGATGCCGATCGGCGCCGCCTTCGTGGGCGGGCACAAGTGCCGCACGCTGGATCTCAGGGGAACACAGAGGAGGAACACAGACACTGGCTGCTGTCTGCCTCTGTCTGTGTTCCTCCTCTGTGTTCCCCTGAGATCCAGCGTCCATCAAATCAATGTGTTCCTTCTCTGTGTTCCCCTGAGATCCAGCGTTCATCAAATCAATCGGCGCCGCCTTCGTGGGCGGGCACAAGTGCTGCACACTGGAACACAGACAGAGGCAGACAGCAGCCAGTGTCTGTGTTCCTCCTCTGTGTTCCCCTGAGATCCAGCATGCGGCACTTGTGCCCGCCCACGAAGGCGGCGCCGATTGATTTGATGGATGCCGATCGGCGCCGCCTTCGCCTATTTTACTACACTGGTACAATTTGGTTCAGAATATTTTTTTCTTGTTTTCCCTTCTCTGAAAACCTGGTGCGTCTTATAGTCCGGTGTGTCTTATGGTCCGAAAAATACGGTACCCATAATATTTCACATCAGACCCTAGTCGGTAAAGCTTTTGAAGCTTGGTGGACAGTATTTATTCTTTGTGTGGTAAAGTAGTAGTTATTGATTTAGGTGGCATAGCCATGTTTTAGAAACTGGCTTTGTTTCTTGTTATGAAATGGCTGTATAATGTGGAAAGAATATGCCTCCTTCATTAACTGATATTTGGAAAAACTCAAGGCTGTGGGAGCAATAGGCACTGCTCAATTGCTGAAGAGTGCATGAACATCTGTTAATCCTAATGTGACCTGTGTTCTTTGGTAAATTTCTACTTAAAAATCTCTTTATAGAATTCTTCCACCTTGAAGGACGATGCTCTAAAAAATACTGCTTTTAAGGACAGCTTCTACATTTAAAAAAAAAACTTAGGATTTGAGCTCCAGTCAGAAGGGGGGAGTACCCAAGTACGTGTTGTTATGAAGCTGAGGTTTTATTAAAAATGTTTTGACATTTATAGCGTTAGATATTTCCTGATACTAAGACGTTGCTCTTAACAATGTAGTGACATTGCAAGCTTTTTAAGTAATTGTATGCTCTTTTTGTGCTGCTATTTTCAAATAGCAGCAATTTCTAAATGTCATTCCTAATTCAATATGCTGTACTAATACTGTTAACACATTTCCGGGCAACGTGTTTGATAAAGGACAACATTTAATCATTGGGCTTTTTACTTCCCAGGTATTCTGTGGATCGACACACGGACATGGATAGGATATTCAACATCGATTCTGGAAATGGATCAATATTTACATCCAAACCTCTAGATCGGGAGTCATTCTTGTGGCACAATATCACAGTAATAGCTACAGAGATCAGTAAGTCATTTCTAAATACCAACATTGTCCATGTTGTAATAAAGCATGACCTTGCTGCTGGCTGATGTTCGGACATACAGTATATTGGACACTATGGATATGCTGTTTGAAAATGAATTATTCTCCTGGTTATAAGTAGCTCAGAAAATATATATTATGATATCCCAGACCTTGCCCTAAAAAGCAATTAGGTTGTGTTTTTTGTCTGTGGTTCCTATTCAACAGCTTGAGATAAATGTAAAATGGTTTTTTAATGCAATAGATTTGTACCCACAGATGATGGATTTGGTATAATAATCAAATCTATTTTGCAACAACAACCATTTGATAATTAAATGCTAGTGTAATCCCCAATCAGGACTGACACAAACACATCACTTCCTTTACTGGAAGTCACCCAGAGCAAGATTAAAGTTAATACAATTAGTGGCAACTATGAAGTCAGTGTGAAAGGCAGACACAATTACACGAGGGCCTGGTATTGGCAGATGCACACACTATAAAATTGCATCTTGCAGGCTATCTAGGACGAATTGTCATTGAAGTTTTGAAAACAGTCTGGCATCTAGTTATTACTTAATTTTTAGGTATTAATGGAATAAAAAGGTCATTATGAACGATGTGTCATCATAATATATAATACTTCATATCCAGATTTATATTGCACTTCAACTAATTCGACTTTTTTTTTAATTAATTATTGTAATATGTATCATTATGATCTCAACCACAATTCATTTGCTACTGATATTAAAGTGTATTTTTTTGGGATAGAGTAGGGCAAAGTTAGAACTCATGTCCCATTTTTATTGCTGTTTATGTTCTTACTCTGGAAAATTCCCTGCGTCCCATATCCTAATGACTATTGTCAGGCCTGAATTTGAGAAATCCCTACATGGATTTAAACTGTTTTTATAGCATAAAACTCAAAAGCCTCACCTTAATGCCAGCAGGATTTATTGTCCCTAACAAAATGTAATTCATGAATTGATGAATAATACATCATCAGTATCTTAATCAGGTGATAGGTTGAATGTGTGCACTTTACAGCATATTTTGTCACCCATCCTGGATAACTTTAAGCCTAATCACAACTGTTTTCTTAGGAGAATATTTATTTTTTTCTTGATTGCACATTTCCTTATTAACCTCCCTAGCGGTTCATTTCTTTCCGGTTTTATATGTATAAAAGCGGTACATTGTTTTTCATGAACATTTATTTAACAGTTTAATATAATAGTATGAGTATAATAAAGTTTGAAACACAAAATCATGTAAAAATAATAAATTGAATAAATAAAAAATCTAAATAATTAAAAAAAATAATAATTTTTTTTTATTTAAAAAAAAAAACATAGTATACTCATACTACATTATATACTGTAAAATAAGTGTTCTTGAAAACAATGTACTGCTTTTACACATATACATCCAATGTATTGCATTCAATACAGTTATTTTGTATTGAATGCAATACAAAGGGATTTTGAATTTCCCGCCCCGGACCTCCGGCAAGGTACACACGCACAGACGTCACCGGGAATTCCCCAGTTACTCATCGGATGCAGAAGCAGTCCGGAGGAAGAGAGAAGAAGACAGAGATCGTAGCGATGGACCGCGTGGGACGCTGGCGGATCAGGTAAGGCTCTATTTACTATTACCTCCCATAGGATTACCTACCCCGAGTGTGACTCGGGGTTACCGCTTTTAGCAACTTTTTTCTACCCCGAGTCACACTCGGGGTTACTTCTAGGGAGGTTAAATACAATTGATCTGATATTTTAGGTGTATTTTAATAATTTCATATCAACATTCATGTAATAAAGATTTCTAGAAACTGGCAAACTAATGTAAACTGTCAATGTCAATGTCTTCATTAGAATGGTTGCAATTTTGTCCAATTTGTTGTTTGGACAAGGTTGTATTATGTGACTTATTCCTCATGTACATAACAATGGCATGCTTAGTGGTGATTTTTCGAAGGTGTGTTACGTTTGATAAGAAAAGGTTGAGTAGTTTAGTACAACTGTTGGCTTGCTGGAATATGTAATAGGTTCATATAGGACTTCCTACACATCTATACTTAAGCTAAGTACACACATCCAATGCTTCTCGCCTGATAATCGGCTCAGGGCTGATGATAGACGAGAATCTGGCGTGTGTACAGCGCCTGTCGTCCATCGTCCGAATGACCGTCCTGGCAGATCCACGGATGATGGCCGACGAACGATCGTAATGGAAGTGAAGAGGTAGAGTGCGCAGCAGGGTGCCGCTTCGTCGTTCTCCCCCTCCCCTCTCCATGGAGAAGAGCAGTGCTATATGTACAGCACTCGTTCATGCATCATGAAAGATCCTTTCCAACGACAAATATTGCACGTGTGTACCCAGCTTAACCTCCACTGTGTTTCCTTGATGCTCCAGTGTTTTCTTCAAAAACTTTAGGATATATCTGTTGTTCTTATTGTTCAGGGGTAAGCAGCAAATACTAACAATGTTACTTGTGGAAGATGGTGATTAGCTCTAGGTATGCTTTACAGGGTGTTGCATTTACACATTCAATATACAGGGTGCACAGGTATTAGTGGGTGAGGGTGACCTATCAAGAGAAACTGCCCTTTTAGGGCAAAGTGACAAATTCTCAGTATAGACTGCAATAACAGATAATGCAGAGCCATCATCCAAATCTGTCTTTCATCCATGCCATACAAATTGATTGATAAAAATTGTAATTGTGGAATTATTGTGGAATATCTGTTTACTGTATGTAAGAGACAATTAGTTGAATGCTGAACAACAATTTTAATCTATCCAAATCATTCTTATTAAAGATACTTTTAGGAAAAAGCTAAAACAGGCAACTTTTCATACAGGCTCTGGTGTCTGAAAATAGAGCTTCCTCTTTAAAAAAAATGGAATGAGATGGCATATCAGTTTAATCGTTTAAAAAAATCGCTGTGCACCTAGGAGAACACATGGAAGTATAGTTTAAGTGTAGAAGTTTTCTAGTGTAGAAATATATTTCTGTTAGTAAGTGCCTTGGATAGTAATGGTTATTTTATGTCCTGCAGTGGAAGTCTGCACTTTGAATGATTGCGACTGCTGACTTCAACTGAGTTATGATTATTATCAACAAACTACAGCATCTTGTGATCATTTGGAAAAAGCTGTAGGTTGGCCTCTGTGATACATGAAAGTTGCAAGCTCATAGTTCAAAAAGACAGTTTACCATAATTCTCCCAGCAGTGATCGGTTAATGCACATGAGCACAACTGTAAATAATATCTAGCACCAGACTGTTGGGGGTCCCTTCACATACCAGTATGTCCACTTAAGGACAAACTGAATGACATCCAAAATGTAATATGTTCAACTCTGATAATGTTATACTGGTTTTATGTTGTATTTGATGTTTAATGCTTTATTTTTATCTTTATAAGAATAGCATCATGATACGTTTACACATTGCTTCCAATTTTCCGCTTGAGAAAGTGGCTGTAAAATTGGTGATACACAGCTTGTGTTCTTCTAATTAGACTCCTGATTGTCAGATTCAAAGACTCGCAGACACAACACTTTTTAAAAAAAAGACCTTTTCCAAGTTTAGGCATTTAGTGGCTGCTTTTTGATCTTTGTACAATTCACCCTATGCGGCCATGGTACTCAAACAGGTTTCTTATCTTTTTATTCCAGGTAATCCTAAGGAAAGCAGCCGTGTTCCTGTGTATATTAAGGTTCTGGATGTGAATGACAATGCCCCCGAGTTTGCAATGCTGTATGAGATATTTGTTTGTGAAAATGCAAAAGCAGAACAGGTGTGTATATGTGTTTTTCTGGGCATTTAAAATCGCTAAGAAACTTATCCATGTGGATAGTTATTTTTTCTATGCCACCTTTGAGATGAAGATGATTTTTTTAAGTTAACAGACATATGGCTTTAAACATGCCTATTGCTATATACAATTACATTCTTGTCAACACTTCAGTATAAAGCTACATTGTTTATTATTATAATGCTTATTGGACATAATAACAGCAGTCTGTTTTGAAGTGAACTGTAAAGATCATTCATAAGTTAGAACTAGCCTTTTGTTATACAAACTATGTTTTTATTTTAAGTAAACTTTTTGTAAACCTGGCAATAGATGTGGCTCGAAGTGTGTAGCTCCATTCCCTTTGCCAAAACCAGACCCCCGCCTGCCTCCAACAATGGCAAGGGCCATTGTTAGAGAGCAAGAGAGGGAGCTTCACCCCAAAACATGCCTCAATGCTGTGAGGGTCTGTGGGCCAGGAGTTTATTGGAATCTGGAACCCCCTTTAAAAAGATAACACCCAGGTCTCCACCCCCTTGCCCAGGGAAATAGAAATACCTACACAAGAAAAAATTCTTTAGTATTCATAATACCTTAATTATGATTGCACAATGAAAAGGGTTCTGCCCAGCTTCTAAATAAATGGAGGTCTGCATTGTTTACATGTGTTTGGCCAATCTAGTCAGGAGAAGTGGATGGCAACTAGATTGGCTGAGCCTGCACTATACCTGGCAATATAAGCACAGAATATCTGAATTCTGAGTTTAGCTTGGGTTGCTCAAATTCAGCTTTCTAATCCTAAACCAGAAAAGCTTAGGATCCACTCCGATTGAAACTATAAAACCACCAATAATTGTTATTAATAAGCATATTCAGTAGAAACTGCATATCAGAATAGTAAGTAGTTCTGCGGGTTAATATATAAAAACCTTGCCTTTTACAAAGCCTGTAAACCTGGCCACCTCTACCCCCTGGCCCTCCCATTGCTGTCTTCAAACCAAAAGACAAAAATGCTTGGGGGTAATGGAGGGAGGGGTCTAGCATGGCATTTCACTTAAGATACCTTTTTGTATACTTTTTAAATATATTCCCAGATTAAATCTTACAACTTTGTGGCAACTTTTTTAGGTATAACCTTGGATTGGTCTGGTCTTAATACTATCCTGTTCACATGATTAAATGTATCCATAAGAAAAGGTCTCCTCATGATCCAAGTGGTAACTAATGGCTGTAGGGAGGGGATAATGCAGTTTTTATGATGTTCTGTTGATGTACTAGTGTTAAGCTTTCTGTTGGGATTTTATCTGCATAGCTGGGAATATTGGACATGTACACTTTGGATATGTACAAATAGGCAGCAGGTAGTATAAATATTGTAAACATTTAGAGTGAATAGGGCTCAAATACAACTTAATATACACAAGGTTACGATTATGATTGTGTGCTTTCTATACTTGATCAAAAATGATTTTTAGCCCAATGAGCTAAATGAACCACTATTAGCTCCATAAAACAATTGTACAAAGCAAATAAATGGCTAACACGTTCATAGATGCTTTGTTGTTTGGTCCCCCACAAACTTAATCATCATAGACATAAGAAAGAGTAAAATAGAATTACTGCATATTGTAAGGTTTTTACAGAACCTGCAGAAAAATAGATCCCACCTCATTCCTGGTACTGTTGAACCTTTCCTCCCAAGCGTAACAGTCCCTGGCCCACCCCTATTTTACATTACATTTTAGTTGTTTATACAGAACAGTGGATTACAGAAAGTAAACCAGATGGTAAAACTCTTATACCGAGCCAGGCCTTTAGCATACCACCCAGTCAATACACATGGTTGTGCCTGTGATATATTATTCACTGTCTGAGCACTAAATAATCATACATATTGCACTTGGCCTTATAAATCTTAGCACTGTATAGGTGTCTCCTTTGATGCTTCTAAACAGCTGCATAATTTTACACCCGTGTCCATGGTTTAATAAAATGAGAAAACAACTGCAAACAAAATGAGTATTAATACTTGGAATAATGGTAAAAGTGTGTTGTGAACATAGTTTTTTAGTCCTCCTAAGGTGTAAATTGTGTTATGCATATTGTTTAATGTGACAGTAGAAAATAATTATCATATAGATCCAATGTAAACCTAGCAGAATGTAGCTGAAGAGAGCAGCACAGATTATTGTTATATATTTCTACTGCAGTTTGCTTTCATAATAGTATTCATTTTAAATGGCCCCAAATGGCCACTTCTGGTACAATTACCATCTATACTGTAATGTTCTGTGAAATATTCTTTTACAACTAAACTTACTAGTAAAAGAATGCCGCAAATAGAAAATATAGAATTTAAAGGATTAGATGAAACATAGAAAAACTGCTAGGGAAAAAAAATCCCCTGCAGATTTAGTGTTTAATACCCGATCCTCCCTTGCGATGTTTGTCATCTTTCACCTCTGCTCTCCCTCTAACTTCCATATATATTGTCACTGCATGCCGAGAGGGAGGATACCAGTTATTTTGTGGCACAGCAGTAACTGAGCCTGGGTAGATCATCTCGCAATGTCACAGATTTTGTTTTAACGTCACACTGGCAGTTCAGATAGTACTTTCCGTGCTGTAATTAAGAGCTTTCATCTTAAAATGTTCTTTTTTAGAGCCAATTAAACTGTAATTCCACTTGAGGTATTTCTAATCCCTTCATTAATGACTAAAACTAGGAAATTCTGAAGTTTCATATGTCCCCCTGCATGAATACCACTGCTTTTGTTATTTAAGGAACCATGCTTCTAGCAAAAAAAAAGTATACTTGAGTTATACCTTAGTTTTGGTTTGCCATGTACACTAGGGGCTATATCTAAGTCATTCCAGCTGTTTTAATAGACTATGCTTAGGCCATTGTCAGGCTGAACTTCAAAGTATGACCAGGATTTCATTAGTCATCTACAGCAATGCAAAAAAAGCCTTTGTTTTATGGGTGTGTGCAATGCTTACTACACAATTATAAATACCGCTTCCCAAAATGATCAGTTCAGGAATTATCACTGTACATTCATGCTGCTTGCCTCAATACCGAGAAACTTTTAGTTCTTTGGATAAAGAGATGGGCAGGAAAAGCTTTGGGTGCTCCAATGCATTGTTATACAATAGTATAAGAGTAGTAGCCATTCACCAATGGTTGACAGTATTTCAACACAGCAGATCACTAATGACCTTCCCAAAGATGTTGGGGGACACCAGATTTTCACTCCAGATGATCACAAGCAATTATGTTGGCTTTCAAAATCTAGTAATTTATATATAGTATGCATAGACCTTCAATTTTGATTTCCAAGAGGCTGCATCGACTGTCATTTGGGCATTTTAAAGTAGACCTACTACTAAGAGATTTTGTAATCTGCCATTGCTAAACTCATTCTAATGAATGATAATTGTCTGAATGTTAAAGAGACAGAGGATCAGAATACCAACCAGATGAGCAGTATCCTTTAGAACCAGTTCATGAATGGCAGTTTATATCATCTCCCACTTTAAATATTAGAATTGGTTATTGCCTGGATGCTGGATGTCAAATATATGTCTCTTAAATTTCTGTAATACCAGAAGCTATCATATAGAATAGCACTCCAGTAATCAGGAACTGTTGAAACATAATTTACCAACAAGACTGAATATACACACTGATAGGAATTATATTTCCCAAATCAGTTTACTACAAGTGTCTTCAACTACTCTAGACAGCCCCTAGTCTGCTCTTCTCCGAGAAAGGATTGATAAGTAGGATGGATTTTCCCTGACAATCTGTGCCAGGATGTGTTTCTGCTCTCCATTCTTCCATCTTGATATGCCTTGATAGGCGTATATATAACATATATGCCTTGATTGGAGTAAATTAACACTTTTATGTAAAAAAACTTTTTATGCAAAGATCATTGAGTAGGTAGATTGTGCACATACATTCAACTTCATTGTGATATCTGTGGACACCTTTAAAGAGACACTGTAAACAATTTAAAAAAAAAATGCTTGTAAAAGCACAGAAAAATCAGAATTGAACTCCAGCAAAATGGCAAATTAGCCCATGCATCAGGGCATTAAATGTTTTTGTGTTGGGTACCAATATAAGTTGTTCCATATCCCTTGATCTACTGTCAGCTGGCACTTTCCTCTTTCCTCTGATGCTCCAGGTTGTGAGTGGGTCCTTAACATAAAATGCAAGGTTACTTGTTCCTGTATTGTATGTGAGGATTTTAGAGTACCTGCACTTATCAGAGCCATAACGAAAAGAGGCTTCAGGGGGCATGTTACAGAGAGGAGAAAGACTACAGGAGCGATAAGGTAAGTATAAATGCTTTGTTTGCTTTCCAATGGTACCAGATACAAATGAAAATTAAGCCATTTTGGAGATTGGAAGCCTCACTGCAAATGTAGTGTTAATATTTTCCAGTAAGTATAGCTTTTAAAAGCTTACTTTTAGTGTTTTTCGTTTCCATATCCAAATCCAGTATTTATTTCATTTAAGCTACAACTTTGGGGTTGCTGACATCACATCTGAAATGATGGTGCCCAGCAGTGGTCTCAAGGCTTTTCACATTGCAGAAAATATGTTGAATACACAATCTTTTGGAAACTGGGTTTTACTTAAATGAATTGTCTGTTGAAACTATCTTCTAGGAGTGAATGGTAGCACACATTAAACATTACACCTCTTGCTACTTTGTTAGCTTGTCTAGTCTAATAGTTTAAATGAGCAACACGTTTTAAAACAACTACACCTCCATTGCATTCATACTGGACATACATTTTTTTATTTTTTTTTTAAGTTATATTTGTAAAAACTAACACATTTTGTGTTGTGATTGCACATATTATACCACAGTTCTTCAAATTACTACAATGATATCCCTAATATTTTGTTAAAAAGAAAAATGTGTTCATTCGATATCTAGAGGTATCATTTGACCCTATTGAATTATGTTCATTACAGGTAATACACACTGTCAGCGCAGTGGATAAAGACGATTCTTTCAGTGGACTTCAGTTTTCTTATTCATTAGCTACACCAGCAGGGCACAGTCCCAACTTCACTGTCAAAGATAATAGAAGTAAGTATGTGCGATTAAATGCTGTGAAACTGTTGTGACTGCTATGAATGTGTTCATAACATTATATCTTTTGATTGCAGATAACACAGCCAGCATATACACTAGAAGAAATGGATATAGCCGCCATGAAATGAATATGTACCTCTTGCCAGTGGTCATTTCTGATTACGGGTTTCCTGTGCAGAGTAGCACTGGTACTCTGACCATCCGTGTGTGTGCCTGTGACCACAAGGGTAACATGCAGTCCTGTACGGCCGAAGCTCTAAGCCACCCTACTGGTCTGAGTACAGGAGCATTGATCGCCATTCTCCTCTGCATCATAATACTGCTAGGTAAGCATATGGAACAACATTCTAAATGGTTGTAATTGTGTGCTACAGTATAGTTTCTTTTCCTTTATTGAAATATCTAGCAACTGAAAAACATACAGAAAGGTCATTTGATTTGTGATTTTAATGCCAGCGCTCTTTGTGTTTTCATGTAGTTACATGAAGTTACATAGTTTGAAAAATACACATGTTCTTCAAGTTCAAGCAAAACCTGTAACCTCTGAACCTTAAATGCACTGTTGATTAAGTATGAGTGAAAAAACCTGCAATAGGGAAAAAAGTTCCTTCCTGATCAGCTATGGGACTTGGTAACTACCTGGATATATGCAATACAATACCTAGGCATATACAATACAATACAATTATATAAAACATCTAATAATTCCTGACTTCATTGCTTTCAAGACGGAACACTGCATTGACTTCATCATTGTGTTTCTTGATTGTCCAGCTCAGGCTTTGCCAGATCCTGGATCATTATTTCTTGATTGCAGTGTAGTATGCAGGTAGTTGAATTAAGCTCTACATGCAAACAGCTTTTCTTAGTGCATTCAATATAAATAGATATATGTGTAAAAAGGAGCCTAGAGCACATTTCATATTAACCCAAGTTAAAAATATATATTTTAAAAGTATAATCTTTTTTAGTCATATACCGAACAAATAAATATAGAAAACTCCATATTATAGCAAATAAAATAAAACAATGTATGTGCCCGCAGATTAATGTTAACATGAAGCCAGTGACTCTATAACTATGGGATTTGGCATACAATTTTTGGAATTATGTTCATTGGTATTTTAAATAAGGATAAGATATTTAGGCTCTGGGTACTTATAATTGAACGTGTAATGAAAGAAAAACATAGGCTACCATTACCGATCTTCTAGAAATGCTAGTCTGTCACTAACTGGGGTTAGCATATTGGCTTTGTAGTTAGCATATTGAGTTGTAGTAAGTTTTTAGAAAGATGTTAGCTACAGCAGCCTTCATATTTTTCTCCTGTGATAATATGAGTATTTACACCCATACTTTACATCTTTTTAAGAACTTCTTTGAAATCTTACTTTTACACATCCACTTTAATTACTACATCCATGACACTTATTAAGAAAGGGATGTTTATTACCACCTGCATGGTTGAATAGCGCCTGTTGGAATTGACAAAACCCTGAACTCCCCTCTCCTCTTTGGACAGGTTTTATTTTGTGTAGATCAGCTATATCCAAACCTTTTATAAGTGTATATTTTTTATCTGCTGATTGCAAGTAGTACAAATAATATAATATTAATTTGCAATATTTTATATACACCACATTTAATGGCTTTGTCAACAGTTAGTGCCAAACATTAGTAAATAAAAACAATTTGTAAAAACATTTAGGGATGACTCAGTTTTGTAGAAATTTATCTAGAAGAGAATAAACACAAGCTAACCCTAACCCTCTGTTATTTTTGGTATATGTAATGCATAGCTTTGAAATGCAATATAGCCCTGTCATTCCTAGCTGCACAGTGGGCCTCTGATTTACAAAACAAGTACTTATCAACTTGAACCTAAAAGAATTCAAGTGACACTGGAATAGCCTCTACACATATTGTGCTTGTCAAGGACACATTTCATTCTTCTCTGGCCTTCATGTTTTCTAATGTAAAAGGCATCTAGTATTAACTCCGGCATATTTATGTGCTAGAAAATAATAGGTATTCAGAACAGCACTTAATGCTTTATAATGGTTTGTCAACTATTGTTATGTAGAAGAGCTGTTTATTGCAATTGATAGCTGTAAGTATGTGTTAGAGACGTGTACACATTAGAGGTATTCTATAGCTTCAGATTTAAACCATTCTCTGAGTTAAAATATCTGTTTAAGGCTCCATACCTTCGACAATATATTGTAAGATATATATATATATATATATATATATATATATGTTTGTCTTTTTTCATTTTGTATTCTTCTTTATACTATCATATCTCTGCGTTATATCTTCGTTAAAGTAAAACTAATAGTTTGTGGCAGTTTTTTGTATTTATTTTTGAGACTATATGTTTTTAAAATGTATTTGTGTGTTTCTTTTGCTAGCTATATAAGACATAATTTAATACATTTATTACATAAATGTACACGATTTACAAAGCCATATGGGCTGGTTAAAGAAGCCTTTAAAACCTGTGGTTTTTCCAAATTAATTTTCAGACTTTTTGATGGTATGGATCATTGTAGTCAGTCATAGCTCTCACTAATGTGTACTTTTTGCTTGAGCTTTTGGGCTTTGTAAACATGGTTCCATATTGTGTTGCCTGCGTCTCTGTAACCTATCACTCTACCTCCTTCCCTACTCTACATTGCTGTTTCTCTGCAGCCTCCTTCCTCTTCTGTGTGGCTGTTTCTATACAGTCTCACATCCCTTCCATCTCCTGTGTGGCCCTTTTTTGCACCTTCTCCCTGCCTCATTCCTCCTGTATGGTTGTTTCTTTGTTGCCTCTCACTCCCTCTCTACATCTGTGTGAATGTTCTTTCTGTATGGTCCCTGATTCATGATATGGAAATGACCCTCAAAGTTATTTAATACATTACATTGAACCTAAAGCAGAATTAAATTTGAAATTGTGAGCAGACAGGGTCTTTATCGTAGAGGGGACATGGGGGCTATGTCCCTTCTGCAATAAAACAAACTTACCTGTCCGTTATCAAACTTCTTTTGAATGTGCTGGAGATACATTGCTCTGGCCTTGCTAATCAGAATGGCCAAAGACCTGAACCTGGATGTAGACTGGATGAAAATGTCGGCACCAGTGATGGAGCGAGGAGAGGTAAGCCTAGTTCTACTTTAAGTTTGCCTTCATACTTACCCCATATCAACATTCACTTTCTTATTTTCTAGTCTATAACGCTCCACAGGTTTTAAAAACAAACACTCAACAAGTTTTGCAACTAGTGCAGAGGAAAGCACATGCACAACCATAGAGACTTTGGCATATGGGGTGGCAAAAGACCACTACTTGTTCTAACATACTGGGGTAAAAGCTGGGACTGCTAGTGTTTTAAATACAGATGAGCTTTGCCAGTTATTCCATTTTCTAATATTTGTTAATGCACACCAATTATGTTTAAATACTAAAGGCTCAGTTAAAAGCCTTTAGCTGTGTCCAATGAGATAGATGGGTTCAATATATTATGATCATATGGCTGAAAACAACCTCTTCTTTAGTGTAATACACCAAATGTAAAATCTTCATTGCAATGAGAATGCTTTTTAGAGTAGACAATTCAGAAGTAGGTAATCGTTAGGGATCCCTATTTAATGTACAGCGCTGCGTAATATGTTGGCGCTATATAAATCCTGTTTAATAATAATAATAATAATGAGCGATCGAGAATATTAAGTTCGATCTCGTGGCGAATCGGGCCTTTCTCGCTTTCTCGAACGGCCTTCTGATTCACCGAGAGGTCGAGCTCTCACCGAACTGGAGGATTTCCAGGCTGCATGATCCTCTGCGATCCCCGGCCACTAGAGGTTAATTAACCTCCAGTGCCCTGGGGATCGCACACTTTTCTCAATGAATGCAGCCACAGCATTCAGAACCTCCTGACATTGTAATATAAGTATCTCTTACAAAATATACATTTGTATCTGTAACAAATGTATCATTTGTAAGAGATACTAATATTATAATGTCAGGAGGTTCTCCTTTGCCGGCCATCTTCTCAATGATTGCAGCTGTGGCTGCATTTATTGAGAAGAGTGTGCGATGCAGCCCTGGAAATCCTCCTGTTCATGTGATCCCTGGACACTAGACGTAATTAACCTCTGGTGCCGGGGATCACACACTGTTCTCAATGAATGCGGCCACAGCTGCATTTATTTAGAAGATCCCCGGGCACTAGAGGTTTATTAACCTCTAGTGCTCAGGGAATCAGAAACAGGAGAATTCCCAGTGAATCCTGTGAATCCTTCTGTTATAATTTCCTCGATCTACCGATGGTTTCGCGAAATCGTTTTGCCAAAATTTTGTAGAACCTTTAGAAGTTCGAGGAAATTTTTGCCAGAATGCTGGATTCCCACTCATGCCCAGTAATCGTGAGTGTACCTAGTAGTCCAACCTATTACCAGACAGACATATTGGTCATAGAGTTGTTGTCAATTGACATGCACGGATGCTTCTAAATTTTATCTGAGCGTGTTAGTTTAAAAAAAACCTCTGATTAATAAAATGAATGAAAAAAATGTAACCTTGAGAAAGCTTTGTGAAGATACAAGTAATTTCATACCTATATTTGGCTCTACTTACTTGGCCGTAGAATAAATTGTCAGTTAATGAACTATATACACAAAGAACAACTAAGTAATATAAACCAAGACTACTAGACTGTAAGCTCTTTGGGGCAGGGCCCTCTCCTCCTGTATCACTGTCTGTATTAGACTGTCATTTGCAATCCCTATTTAATGTACAGCGCTGCGTAATATGTTGGCGCTATATAAATCCTGTTTAATAATAAGAATGGAACTAGCTTCTTTCAATTCTATTTTGTTTACAGCAGTCCATTTTAATTGAAAGACACAGACAATACCATGATAACTAATAGAGGAACCACTTCCCACCCTTTCTCACTATAAGCCTTATCATTTCAGACTTGCACTACTACGTACTAATGATCCTGTCTGCAGTGAATCAGTTCCAGAGTCTGTACCAAGTACAAGAAATCCCAGTTACACATTCCTATCAAGGAGCACCTATATAAGTGATTGTTTGAACCTGGCAGGAAAGCTGCCATTACTCTGCCTGTACTATACCCCAATGATATCATAGAGTTCATAAAACACAGTTTTTGCCCTACTGGTTGGTATCACGTCTCAGTAAACTCTAGTTCAGAGATATACCTGTTGTTACCGTTTTCTAAATATATATTAGATTTAGCAATAAGCTGCACTAAGAAGAGACCAGGAAGGATTGCACGGCCGGTTTCATGCATGAAGACTTGTCATGTTAATTCCACTGAGAGGCATTAAATAATCATTGGCTAGCAATAACTCAGTCAGTGTGTAAATCATTTACAGATGAGCCTTGTATCAGCCAAACAAACACAACACAATTGGGTATGCTGTACATAATGACATGATTATAAGGGAGAAGCGAGACCTTCCCCTTGTGTTTACCGCATTCACAAAAGGACAATAAAAATGCCTTTCCCGTATTAATAGATCGCTTATATTTTGAGAAATGAGTATGTTAGTGGGAAATAATGTACTATTAATTAAATAGTCTAAATTCAGAAGCACCATAAAATTATCTCCCAAGAAGCAATTTATTTATTCTTGGAGGAAGGAAAAGCAATTCATTTCCTGGGTTTAAGACTTAATTGCTATAACTGCTTCATGATTATTTTTGCTTTAACAATTGCTTTAGAAAGGTAATGCATTTTAGGTTCTCTGAAGGTTTTCTCGCAGTTTTATGCCTTATACAAGCTAGTTTCATATACAGTAATCGCCTTCAAAAGAATGTTGCCATGTTGATAAAATGATTACAGAAATGGCAAGGCGACCAAATTTTTTTTCTTTTTGCCCTTTCTTTTTGAATTCGAATGTTGGCATTTTGAATGCCATGCGTGTGGGACATTCCCATTATTTGGAACGATTTTTCCCTTTTTTGCATTTTGAATATAAACTCAGGAGTGAGGCACATTAATATGGAATACAAAGGCAAAGCCACAATTGTTCACAGTGACATGTTTCTCTATGCTTCAGCTACTGATTTTACAACGTGCATATATTGATTTTATTAGGCCATATTTTTATCACATCCTTCCTTTCTGCTCTGTTGTAGAGAATAATGTGACATGTGCAATAGTGAGCTTTAGAAAACAAAAGATACAAATAGCATATATTAGAATTCTGACATGTCTCTTCATTTGCTCATCAACTTTTAGCTCACAGCCCTCTGGTTTGTGGACTCTTATTAGTGTAATTGAAGCAGCAGTTCCTCCCTAGATGTAGTAACAGTTAATTATGATGCTGCATGCCAGTGAATGGCTACATAGAAAAGAAGCAGGCAGAGCATAAGGGACAGTGTTGGGCAAACAGATCCAAGGACAATGGCAATCTGCCAGCATTGCCGATATTCTAATTTCAAAATATAATTTCTCTGTTGAATTAACATAAGAGTTCAATGGCATAAAACCAAAAATAAAGTCTGCAGCCTACAAAACAGAGGATGCAGAGGAAGACGCTGCTTGCATTTCTAAGTACCATCTTTGTCATAAGCAAAGAGATTAGCTGTTCTTTGCTGATAAATAAAGAAAACGCAGGGAATTTGCACATACTGCCAGTCAGTTATACATAAGTGTAGAACAATAAAGTATTGTCCATGTGACATTCTTTCTAATTCCTGGGCCAATAAAAAGAGCACAGATAGATGCAAATTAGAGTGTGTGCTGCTTTCAAACTGATTCGATTAAATAATTAGCATTGTTTAGCCACTCGATAGAGGAGGGGAAAGGCTACTTGAATTCCAATTATTCTGCAAATTACTGCGGAGATAACGTCAAGCACAGACTATCAGTGACCATTTTGGGAATGCTTATGAGGATGGAAGGTTGCAGCGCACTGTCCCAAATCATGTTATCTGATTTTCTTGTAAGACTTGATATGCCTCTTAAGTTTGTTTTTTGAAAGGCATTTAGATGTTTTCCAGCAAAGAATGCCAATATATTGATTTTAATAAGTATGCAAGCTGCCTTTTTCAAACACATTATTAACTCTGTGTCCTTTAAATTGGAACTCCAGGCACACAGCTATACACTGTTAAAATGCATAAACATTTACTGTATGATTAGTAATTTATTTACTGTAAAGGATTGGTAATGTTTGCTGGTTTTCTTGTAATGTATACACCTCACCTAGTCAAGAGCCCTATGCTGCTTCTTGGTCCAGCATTACTGCTTTCCAGTCTACTGGGTCAAGTCTCCTGTACATAATGGACAGATGATGTTTATTTGGACAGAAAACAGACCTAAACCTTCCCAGCAATTTTACAAGCTCATTTAACAGCACCCACATATTTTCCCCAGATTTATCCAGATGTTGAGTATATTGTGTATTGTATAAATAACTATTTTCCCAGATTTTCACTTTAAAGTGTTTTTTAGTGTATCTGTCACTAGCAATTACTATAAACATGCTTAGTATGCTTTAGATTTGGTGATTTTTGTACAAACAAATTGATCGAGCCTTTGTTGCATACATCATTTATCTGGCAGAATGGGCAGAATAGGATGCTCAGTGTACAATGGCAAAATCCCTCGAGTTATGCATCTGCTGTGTAACTGCTCATATTATCAGTTACAAGGTCCAAAGGTGTTTGCCAGAACATTCCCTCTCTTTCCAGCTGGGAGTGAAGAATGGAGAGCCAGTACTTACCTATCTGGGGGCTAGGATCCAGGGAAGTAGCTGTTTCAAACTAATGTTTCATGGTTTTTTAAATATGTTGAAAGTGAACATTACTTAGGAATATTAAAATAACATAAATGCATTTTTCAACTAGTAGAATTACTTGAAGTAATTCCATATATAACAACAACAAGGACAGAAAGTCTCATTCTGAGTCAAAATGGCTTTGCATCATTCTTCTTCTTATTATTATTATTATTAATAACCTTTATTTATAAAACACCAACATATTACACAGTGCTGTACAATAAATAAAGGTTGCAGATAACAAACCTGCATACTTGACAAGTACAGAATAGATGTGTCATCAGCATATGGAAGGTATAATAAGTCAAAAGAAGATATGAGTTTGCCAAGTGAGGAGGTGTACAGAGAGAAGAAAACACGTACAAGGACTGACCTTTGGTGAACACAAACAAGGAGAGTGGGACAGGAAGAGTTTCCATTAAAAGAAACCTGAGAGAAGCGGTGAAATTATAAGGAAGCAAACTAAGTGAGAGCAGTGTCACCAAAACCAATAGAGTTCACGATTCAGAATAAAAAATATTGATCAACGGTGTCAAAAGCAAAGAAAACATTACACATATGCTGTTATTGTAATCAGACTAGGTTCAGATAAATGGTGGATCGGTGGTGGGGTGGGTGATTCCTGAGGATTGGCACCCTACCAGGCACCCTGCCGCTCCAACAACTGCATTGATTCTCAAACAACCACTGTTTCAACAGCTTGCTACAGTGGGTGGTATGCCCTCCACCACCTCTACTCATTTGGAAACTGCAGGTGAGATGTTACATGTAGCTTCGCAACCATGGATGCAAAAAATGCACCACACAATCACCATTCATCTGAACTTATCCTTAGCTTACTCCGTCCCCTTTATTGGCAAAACAACAGGCTTAGAGAGTGTTTTAGACCAAGCTGTGCACTTCTTGTCTCATCCTGACAGACTTAGCCATGCCCTCTGTCAGGAGTGTCTGATTCACAAGATTCCCAAACTGTTCCTCATATACATCCCAAAGTCCAGCTTTAACCACTTATCTAAGTGTAAGTGGTTGATTTTAGCTGTAAGTTTTGTACCAATAAAACATATTTTAACCTGTGCAGCTA
Source organism: Pyxicephalus adspersus (assembly GCF_032062135.1). Classification (NCBI taxonomy): domain Eukaryota; kingdom Metazoa; phylum Chordata; class Amphibia; order Anura; family Pyxicephalidae; genus Pyxicephalus; species Pyxicephalus adspersus. The sequence goes on along the minus strand of NC_092862.1, from coordinate 68,394,802 downwards.
TCTCTAGATTTCCTCCTTTATATATATATATATATATATATATATATATAGATAGATAGATAGATAGATAGATAGATAGATAGATAGATAGAACTTTAGTTTGGTATGAAATACCTTTTTTTGTATCCTATTATCTGAAAAAAGGCAAAAAATGGATAAAATGCATTTCACACTCTATTTGTACTTATATAGCTGAAACAGCTAAATTATATTCATCAAAGCAGAGTCCCACAAATGTTTTTTTTAAGGATTTTTTAAGTAACATGGCAGTTAAAGCCTTTAGAAAAGTTTTTTTTCTTTTGGCTTTCCATTATGAGTTAATTAGTATCTGTGGTTGGTATTTTTATTTTTTTTATTTATTTTACTATGTACATAAAACTACAGATTGCTCCTATTAAGTTTTCCGCAGCAGCACTGGATACACAGAAGCTGATGAGATCGGGTTCTGGGCTTATTAATGGCCACTGACTGTCATTGAAAACTTGCTGGGACTAAGCACTGTTTTAAAACAGTACTGTGGCATAATAATTTGTGGCAACTTTAGAAAATTATCACATGCAAGAACACATACTTATAGAACCATTTTGTGTATTACTCTTAACATAACCAAGTGCGTCAATAATCACTTACTGTGTGAAACCAAAAATTACTCTTTTTACAGATTACTATCACATCAATTATACCAGGGCTCACCGACTTCAAAGGTCCACTTTTGTATCACACAAGTCAAGTGAAGAGCCGAATCAATTTCAAATAAAAACCGATTAACCCAAATATCCAGCTGATGGTTGATCTGCAGGCATACGGACTCCTTCTGTGGATCCTCCATCCTCACAAGGACTGGTGTTGGAATTTAGTATACATAAAGATACCTTTCTGATTAATGCGTATATGCGAGTTAACACATATAATATTTAATTTGTATTTTCCATGCAGACCAAGTTATCTAGCAAAAGTGAAATTGACAATGGGAGAAATTTTATTGTTGTCTTTTAAAGATTTAAAGCACAGCCATAAAGGTGACCATTGTAGACACCGTTGGTTACATGTGGTTGTCCCAACCATTGTTGCTGTCATTTTTGCTGCACAGCTTTAACAAATGATAATTGTAAAGAGACATGTATGTGAAGGCATGTGAAAAAATGTCATGTATTAAAGCTAAACTCTCGGCAAACGACTAACTACACACATCACATTCAATTGCCAAGGTTTACAAAGCCCCATTAAAATTAAAGCAAAACCACAAAAGGTGACACAACTTTTTCTTTAAAAAATAATGTATTACACCCTGCTTCCAGTCCGTTGATTGGACATTAAAGCAGTTTCATCTATAACTAAAATGCAGAAGTGGCCCTTTAACTGAAATGGCAACTTGACAAATTACATCATTAATAACAGCTCAATAGCATCTAAAGTTATATTATTTACCCATATAACACTATGATGAATTTTAGGGATTGGATCCAAAAATGACCTAGCTGGGAATCTTTCCAAAAAGACTTCTATACATTACTGCTGCATTATTGCAGTTAAAATCTATTTCCTCCAAGAAATGAACCACACAGAAATCACCAGTGCTGTACTCCCAGCCCTCTCTTCATTTTTTGCATAATTTACAGTAAGGGATTGTTTTAGTGCTGCAGTGTAATTATACCATAGTCTATTTTAAGTCTCCTGTGCAGTTCCTTCAATCAATGCACCTATTTAAGTATAATAGAACAATTATGTTGCAGATCTCAGGCCATTAGTCATTCTGCTTTCCGTCTAGATAAAAAGCAGCTGAAAACCTAAATCTGTTGGAAAATTCTTCTTAAGTTGACTGCTTTTTAAATTTTTTATTTTCAAGGCCTAAAATTGAAGAAAAGAGTTCAGAATAGTATTATTAATTGAAAGAGAAATAGAAGAAAGAACAGTATGTATTTATATTAGTTGTTAGTGTTGTAATGGCAACGTGCTAAAGTGTAGCACACAACAAATAAAGCAAGTAATTTACCACTTCATCATTGGCAATTGCATTCTGTAAGTCAAAATACACATACACGGATTGCAGTAATTAGACCTTAAGTATGAAATACATCTACAGTGAAACAGTATCCCAAGATCACTAGGCAATATATTGGAGCGCTCAAAACATAATAAAAAGATGTAGGAGCAATGTTAGTGCTGGAACAATTTATAAAGAGAACTTTGATTTAGTTCAAGGCACATAAGATGGGATAGAAATTAAATTGGTAAGGCAATTTAAACACAGATCTAGAACATAATTCACCTTTATTTTGCTTTTTTCATTACTTGTGCCACACGTAAACAAGTTGTTTTATACATGTTCCTTGCTAGTCTGTTTATATTTCTTCATTTAGTTGATGAGATTGGTCAGCAATAGTTGATTCTCCTCCATCACCATTATGCTTCACTATTTGTATATTTTCCTTTACCAGATGTCTGATAATAAGGACATTTAGCTTGCATTGGGAAATCAGGGAAGGGGTTATGTAAAGATTAATCTGAATAAATCAGCAGGTAAAAGAATACCTGATAATTTTCACAGCCCCCCTACAATACCACTATTAGTAGACACAACTCTTATTTTTCAGTATGACTTTTTATCAGAATCTCCTTTTGTAACAATTTTATTTTGTAAGGAAGGACAATATTACTGGTAATATAACATTAAAAAGCATTTTAGTTGAATAATATAATAAATATGTTCATACCTCAAATATTGACATATATCTAACAAGCAATAGATGATGTTTTAAACAGGCCCCCACTGACCTCTGTAGTTTCATGTACTGTGGAGCAATTTATCCACAAATGTTCACAGTAGAAGTTTCAAGGTTTCAAGTTATCTAGCAAAAGTGAAATTAACAATGATTGGGAGAAATTTAATTTTTGTCTTTTAAATATTTAAAGCACAGCCATAAAAGTTGACCTTTGTAGCTGCATTTAGTGTGGAGCAATTTATCTATAAATGTTCACAGCAGAAGTTTCAAGGTCCTTCAAGGTATTCATTCAGCAGCTTAGCACTCCATACCAAACAGACTGCTCTATGCTTATAAGCAATTAGAAGTCTTCTTAGTCAATCCTGGGGGAAGCAGGGCTAGTACCTGTGAAAAGGATGCCTTGAACAACTTCATTGCTTCAGCTATAGCTAACACTCAGCATAAGTAAAGAGCACAGGGAATTATCAGCCTTCAATATGTCCGGCAGGATCAAAAGGTAAATTTTGTCCTTCTGAAATGACTCTACCAAACTGCTTCAAATGGCATATTTAACAGATCAAATATAAGACGTGCATTGGTCAGATTTCCATACACTTTTAGAAGCATTAATTGTTGCATTGAATTTCCAAGTTATATTTCTGATTGTTGGTTGGGTTGTATGGCATATAATGTCATGTACTAGGATTGAGAAATGTATTCCAACCTCTACTCAGATTCCTGCCTATCATTGGCCATTCTTATGCAATATTTTGCTGAAACCACCTCCAAGTTACCTGTCCCAGTCCATTACATTTTCTTAATGAATTTAAACCAATTTAAATATAGGAATACTGATTATTACTGTTTTTATTTTTGCATTTCCATTGGTACCATTGAGCAATAAAGCTTGTAGGTATGAGGGAACATCACAAAAGAAATGTTTTGTCCTGAACTACATTTTTAAATTTTCATTAAAAGAAAAATTAGTTTGTTGTATGCCCTTGAGGATTACTTATAAACATGGGATCTTTATCTTATACTTGTATGCAACCTAACATATGAGACAGCATAATAAGTTCTTGTTTTGTTTTTGTTTTTTTGTAGTAACGGTAGTACTGTTTGCGGCTTTAAGAAGGCAAAGAAAAAAAGAACCTTTAATTGTTTCTAAAGAAGACATAAGGGATAACATTGTGAGTTACAATGATGAAGGTGGTGGAGAGGAAGACACCCAAGCCTTTGATATTGGTACCCTGAGGAACCCTGAAGCCATAGAAGACAGCAAATTGCGCCGGGATATTGTCCCTGAAACACTCTTTTTTCCACGTCGAACTCCATCGGCAAGAGACAACACTGATGTAAGAGATTTCATCAACCAAAGGTTAAAGGAGAATGATCTGGATCCAACAGCACCCCCGTATGATTCCTTAGCAACATACGCATATGAAGGCAATGGTTCAGTGGCAGAATCTCTAAGTTCCTTGGAATCTGTCACTACAGATGGTGATCAGGACTATGACTATCTGAGTGACTGGGGGCCACGTTTTAAAAAACTAGCGGATATGTATAGTGGTGCAGACAGTGACAAAGACTCATAATATATTGCCTTTTTGCTTTCCAGTTTTGGAAATTAAACAGCATTTAAAAAAATGAGGAGTACCTACATAGGTGGCTCTTTACCTGAGCCATCTGCTCATCCAGTTGTTTAATATTTGAAAATTGTGCAGATCTAATGTTGGAGACTTTTTATAGTAGACTTTATGAGCTTCCAAGAGGCATTTTTTTCATTTGTTGCTTTGCTTTTTTATATATTACCACAATTTAGTCAACCCTTTTTATCTAATCAGTCTTATAAACACTAGGAAAGGGAGGGGAGCAATATTTGTACACAGTCGACTCATTAAAATATCTATTTGTTTCATTTACAATACCCAGTCACGTGTTCCTTTGTGCACCCATGGCAATTGAACCCACTGAATGTCATGTGATTATGATGTTTGGAGATTTGAAATATTAACCTTATTGGTTTGGCTAACAGCCTTAAAAATCTACTCAGCCATTTTAAGAGGACCTGCCTCTTTGCCCAGTGCTTATGTATGACATCATCAAATGGATCAAACCAAATGAAAGAACTGAAGGTGGATATTATATAACCCGTTTTTTCTGTAATGAACAGATCTATATGAACTCACTCGTTTGGCAAGCTTCAACAATAACATTCTGCCTCTGAATTTGTTGTCTCAGTTTAAAAAGAAGACCCACCCGGACTTTTTCCACGTTCTGATATTTGATACAGAATCACTTTGAAAAAAAAAAGATCCTTTCTTTTCCCTTTAACGGCTGTGAGAAGGCAATACCAGCTGTCAAGTGTAAAACTTTGTGAAATACAAAAATAGGTTGACATTGTCTCTGTACAGAACATCACAAAAAGTGTTGTAGAATTCTATACAGATGTAACAAGATTCTGATATCAGGAAGCTTCACATTAAGATGCAAGAATAGGAGAAGAACATTATCTACAGTTTCTATTGTTCTAGGTGAAATAGTATTAGAGGCCGCTTAAGAGACTTAACATGACACACATTCTGCAGTTTATACACCAAAAATTTAAAATAATGTTGCTGTATTATTTGACTAACGTGTTACAAGAATGAAACCTCTTGGACAGGCTTGTTCTGAATGTTTAAAAAAAAAAACAGTTTTTGTTACCAATAATGAGACCATACATGTTATCTACTGATCAGTGTTAATTTCAGCTATTTGGTATGATTTCAGTGTAATTTTTGTTTTATTTAAATAATTATAAAGTTGTTTTGATATAAACCGTGTATGTCATTTGAATTATTTTCACTTCCGAGTGGATATTTGTTAAAGTGGATGTTATGTGATGCTGCCAACTTGGCTTGTTGAGGAAATGTGAAAAAAAATATTCACAACATCCATTTGATTTCCCTCAATTGTAACCTGCAAAGGAAACCTGCACTTACAAAATATGGAGGGTGGTGTTGTTGACCTCATTACGATTCTGCTAGTTAGTAGTTCTGTAAAATTTCTGCATACATACTGTAGCTTAAGACAATGAAAGGACTGAAGCCAATAACTACAAACTTGCCTTTTTAATGGCAACCTCATATTTTTATGTTCACTTTAAAGAACATCTGGTGACTCCTGGTTGATAATTACCACTTAATACACAAGTATCACAAAAAATCTTAACCATACCTTTGGTAAGTGAAATCCATTTTGGGAACCAGCAGTGACAACATTGATAGTCATGCCCTCTGTAATTTCTTCCTGTTTCATTGTAGAGCAAACAGACACACTCTACATTAGGTAATAACATTGCTCTGAATTCAGGAGCAGTGCAGTAGCTTTGTTACCCCATCAAAAGAATGTCACGAGGACTACAATTGTAGGGACATAAGGCAAACTGCTTTTTATTTTTACTGGGAGGCCACAGCTACTTGAAGATAGCCCAGCTCCACCATATTTGATGGTCATGTGGTGCAAAGTGTTAAGTTTCCAAGTTGGGAATAAAGCAGTAAATCTTAAACTATCAATTAATATTATGTACTGAGGAAATGCCGGGCAGATTTGGGGTCATACAGTAGAACATGTAACACTTTTAAGAGGAAGTAGAAAATTGTTAACAGGTTAACAGTCTTTTATGTGATTGTAATGCAAGGCCCTATTTAAAAATATCAAAACAATGTTTCCTATCCAAGGGGAACTAACTGTTTATTGTTGTCCTGTTTGGATTTAATCAACCGGCATTTTGCAAAGTTCAATGTTGGTTTTACAGCATCAGGCACTCATTATGGCATTACCGGCATTAATGAAACTCTAACTAGAAAAGCCTTTTACGCTCACGCTGCCTGGAAAATTCTCTCCACAAAAAAACTCCTGTTTTATAGACCTATAATCTCAACCTTTCCTAAAGCGGCTCTCGCAGTTTCATAACACTTAATTTTTTGCTGCTGTAAATTCATTTTATTTCTGTTTTAATTAAATTGCTCAGAATATGCACTGAGCATAGGATTTATATATACCAAATGGTGGCAAGCTTCCAAGGCCCCCGTAGCTGTTCCAATTCTATACTATAAGGTCATCTTCATATTAATGAATTAAGACATGCATGTCTCCTACGCAGGCAATCCGTTGACAGAGACACAGATTATATAATGAAACAGGTTCGCCAAAGCTTTTTATGAAAAATCTCCCACTCAGAAAATGACATTCGTAATTACATTAATATGACTACAAACAGCGGAAACTTGAAATTGATTGTCTTTGACATGAAATAATTTTGGGTACTGTTCTTTATTTTAAAGCATCCCAAAGGTAGTTTATACTGTTTAAATGGTAAGCCGCAGACTATCAGTGAAAAATAGAGCAATATCCGTTAGCGTTATGCGAGTCTCCTGTAGCACATTGTGTGTGATGTATACTGTACTCAGAGTGACAAACAATAGCGCCATAGTCATTGCATGACTTCTTGAAATTATAATCATAAATAACGTGTTGATATTACATAAATAACAGATGAAGAAAGCCTTAGCACTTGCTGTATTTGCAAATATGGAGAGGCATTTACTGTAATGTAATATGGGTAGCAGAATATTTCTGCTGTGTGGTTCTAATGCAAATGAACAGAAAAGTTAGTTCCAAATATAAACAAAATAATGATTTGGATTTCATTTTTACTTGTTCATTTAGCTTTGTACGCAGATGTGAAGCTGATAAACAGTATGTCAAGTACAAAAAAATACTGGAATATTAAAAACAGCTCTGGTCTTTATGAAAAGGGTTAAAACTGCTACAGTAATGAACTACAGGGACATAGAGGTATCTGCAAATACCTACAGCAGATTCCCAAACCTTCGGCGTAAAGGAATATATGTGGATGGGGTTTAGCAGAAGACTCTGACACTCCCCGGAAGTGTTTGCTTGGAAGAGTGTAGAAGCTTGGTAAAATAGTAATTGACCATAAAATAAGGGTTTTGATGGCTATTGCTTATGTGAATTGCAGGCACTTAGTAGTAGCCTCCAAAACTTTCCTGTTAGGTGTCCTTTTATACCCAATGATAAATATCTGTAAACCCGCCCAATATCTACTGGCCATGAGCCAGTGGGCTTACATTTTATCTACTAGAGCCCTTGGCCCCACATTGCCTAATATACAAATACCAGTTGTGTCTCTAGGGGTAGGATAAGGAAATGCCACTATATATCCCTCAATGCAATTTATAAATCCATTAAAGAGAAATGTGCAATTTAAAGTTTTACTCTTACAATATTAAAATATATTCAATGTATGCCACAAAGCATAAGAATAAAACAAACCTGTACTAAGAAAAAAAGGACTGCCAATGCTGACTTGCTTTTAGGAATACTAGTTGCCTGGCTGTACCGGCCTCTATACTTCATGAGTTATGGACAAGAAATAGGCTTGCAGATTAGAAGAGGTAAATTATTGAAGCTAATAAATCAGAATGCCACTCAAGAAACTAGCATTTGAGGGTGGCCCATATTCTACCAGAACACGAGTCTTTTATTGACCTAGTCCTAATGCATATTCTCAGGTGCTAGGTGCCTACATTTTAAAACACAGCAAAATGAAGTAGGCATTTCTAGCATGACACAAGTAGATAGAGAATTTATTTTTTTACTGAGTTTATTTTTTACTGAATAAACCTATATTACTTTGACAGAATAAAAGAAAGAAGATAGGGATGACATATTCCTCTGTACTAAAGTATTCATGGTATAAGTCACAGTAAATTGACTACCCCACCCAGCTCAGAACATATTTATTTTGATGGTAGGTGAGCAGCTCCAACACATCATAGGTTGCGAGATCAAATGTTTCCCAACCTGGGTCCTGTAAAACCTAGGGGTTCCTTGAGAAATTAGCAGTTTGTGTCTTCCCTCTCCTCTCCTTTATTCAGCAGTGATGCCATTGATCATTTTGGCTATCTGCCAGGGTGGCAGCCTACTGGCCAGCACAGTAAAAGATGATCTCCCTCCTGACCATCAAACTAATGTATTGCAAGCTATGGATATAGCAATTATAACAAGGGTTCCCCCATAATAAAATGGTTGAGAAACACAGATCTTAATTTCTTCTGCCAGAAAATGCAGATGTCAGGTCTCAAAGGTGTGAAACTAAGACAGAGTCTTTCTCCTTAGAACATTTCACATTGCAGGATGGAGGAGGTGATATGAAGCAAAGCTAAAGATCAATGAAGCAACTTTTCACGGCTTCACATGGTAATACTAAGTGGGTGCCTAATGCATAAATCATGTTTTTTCCTATTATAGAATCATTTACATCTGAAGGAACAGTATAGATGGTTTGTAAATATTGCAAGAAACTTGGGAACAGTATTGTATTGGCTTGAACTATACTTTACCAGGAACTGGTGAGGCTAGAAATGTGGAAGCCGCCATTGATGACTTTGCTAGACCAATTCTGATTTTACAGCCTAGTAAGTCTCTGGCCTCGGCATGCAGCCAGCCAAGGCTAAAAATTCTCAACACCTACAAGGCAGTAAATAAAACTAGAATCAGGATGACAGCCCCAGAGCCTAGAGCTTTACATATCAAATCACAAATATCAGCCTTTATAGTGCTGTCCTTGTTTTTCTCATTCAAGCAAATCAACGATAGTCATACCCATTAGGCAGCGATCGCACACCTTCCTAGGTATGGTGTCACATACTTTGTAATCCTAAAGTTCTGCATAGGATTTTTGCATTTTTTCCTAGCATATTGCTTTAAACACAGTCTTATGATTCAACAACAAATGTTTGCAGGACGTTTTTTATTCAGTAACTATTCATGGAGACTTCTTTCTTACCTTTATAATACCTTTCAATATTATTTATTAACCATACACTCCTATAGCACTACAGTAGGAAATTCATGTTATATCATGAAAAGAACTAGACAATGCTTTGGAACCTTTTCTGCTCCATGGCATATTGGCATCTGCATTTATCTTTCTTAACATTTGCTAAATACATACAAAGGAGCTTGTCAGATGGCAAGCGTAGATGGAGAATGTAAAAATCCACCTTAATGAGTTCTCAACATAAACCCATTACATAATGAACATCACTAACTAAAAAGCAAGTCTGGCACACTATTTCAACAGTGAAAATCACCACTTATAACCTCCTTACTATAAACCACAAGCCTAATGGCCCCAACAAGAATATGCGGATCTGCTGCTTACCTTCTGCACTTTGCAGCTACAGTAGTTTTCTTGTGTTATTCTTCTACTGCCTTCCCTAATGGAAACCCCTGGAGCTAACAATGTGTTATCATTACAATTTCTTATATTAAGTACAATCTAATGTGCTATGTACTATGGAAAAGTTGTAATGTTTTTAACACCTTTTCACACCTTCCACACTTAGTGGAATTGTGAAAAGTTGTAAAAAAGGGCAACTTTAGTGAGTTATGAAAGATAGAAAAAGATGGCAGCTCCCTGCGAGGGAACAGGGATAGGTGAGTAACACAAAGTTTAGTATTGCTTTGACATAGTTCCATTCTGCTTGACAGATAAACTGATCTTAACTAGCAAAATGTTCTTTTCAATTGTGCAGCTTTCCCTGTACTGTACAGGAGATGACCTAACCATGCATAAAGGCTGCCACCAGCACTAATGTACTATGAAATTGTGGGAAATGTGTTTTCTAAACAGATGACATTAATTTGGGCCAAAGGAAGATAGGATAACTATATAGATAATAGGGAGTGTAGGGGACAGGTTTTATTATATGTTATTCTAGACTGTAATTCTTTATATACATTCCTAATCAGTTAAATTGGAATAAATACTGGGAATGTTTTAACATCATTGGCTTTTATTGGGTTATTTTTTCTTCCTTACAACAAAAAATGTCCCTAATGAGTACCTACAAAAAGTACTTGTTTGTTGCATTTACATATATATATAAATGTGTCCAGTAATAAAAAAATATAGAATAAAGATATTTTTTGCCAATTTATAGAATCAATAGAATGAGAATTATCAACAAGGCAGTCATGCAAATAACTCTAAGGAATAAGAAGATTAAGAACTATTTTGTAGATATTAAAAAATACATATTTTCACTGACGCAGAAGCATCATAGAAACATAAGTACTATCAACATCTTGAAGTGAGCAGAAAAACTGCTGATAATAATGATCATGCTCAATTTTGTAACATTTTACTCCAGAGAGTTATAGCAACATAGAAGCATTATTACCATCAGTGTGTTTTCAATTCTAGGTAAGACATTGATGATAAGTAAACAGAGAAAAAAAAAAGAATTCTCTTAGCATTTTTATATAGTAAGACTTTTACTGCAACATACAGTGCCATGGCAAGACAGTCAGTCAGTGGTGATAGATACAACATGAGAAATATAAGAGAATACTGGAATAAACTGCTGTATGCAGCTTGATCTGTCCAGTAATGAACTGATCAAGTGACTAAAGCAAGGAATACAAATGGTTCTCACCTAAAATAATGTGTGATGTCTTCAGAAAAAATAATATCAGAAAATAATGTAGTCTGGAAGCAGAAAATGTCTATAATGGATGATGACGAGGAGAACATGCTTGTTTTTATAAATGAAGTATAGCAAGCATAAAAAGATTATGCCTGACCTTTGCCAGTTGGTATATTACCACTTATTAACCTCCACACCAGCGGTTGCCAACTGGTGGTCCACAGGAAATTTTGGTGGTCTGGGCTCCAGATGGTGCGCCCCTGAGCCGCAGACCACCAAAACGTTACACCTCTGGCCACCAACATTCCACTTTGTCCTGAAACCAGAACACCTTGCACTAAAGACAAGGTGGCCCTTTCCCTGTTACATTTTTGTAGGGTCAGCCTCTATTCCCATGTATTCCCTTCATTATCATCATGCTACTTTGACTAGATCTTTGTACCTTACATTGCATAACCTTACATTGCATAAGATATCTTCCCACCACATCTACTACTATGTAGGACAATTAGAGTTTTAGAGTCTTTAAAATGACAAGGTTCCTAAAATGTGATCATAAAATATCTTGGTAATGTTAGAAGGGTACACTAGGTAGATAAAACAACAACATACAGATAAGTGCTTTAACATATTGAAAAATGCACATATATGAGGCAAAAAAAACAAAGAAATGTGAAGAAATAATGTTTCCCCCTACTGCCAGTTAAACAGAAAACAATGAAGCGACCCATTTAATCTATAAATGGTTGTCTGAATTTAGCCCTGCATGTCTTGTAGTTGTCAGTTCAGTCTATTTTCAAAAAAAAATTTGCTGTCAACCCTTTGGCAAGCAACATAAGGTAAAGTATAGACATCAGATGACTGACCACTATGAGAATCACCTTTTATCATAATAAAACAATGTTTATAGTTTTAACATGAATATCATCTCGATTCCAGGTTAGAATAATGTTGTTGTGGACCTTTTTAACTGTTGCAAATGGTTTATTAATTATTTCTTTAGCTCCATGTAAGCTCCTTGTAATGGCTTGTTACAGTGGATGGATTGTGACACAAATGGTTCCCAAATGAATAAGACTGATTATCAGATGTCAATAAAGAATCCCTAGAAACTTTACAAAGAATGTCTGCATCTTTTTGGCACACATTTAACTGTGTAACTTAGGGCAGACAATTGAATTTGCATTTCTTGTAAGTGATTGTTGCTCCTCCTTACAAGCATATATGACTATGTTGGGCACATATAAAATATTTGTGGAATCAAAACTGAAAGAATTTACTAACTGATTTGGAAAGTTACTATTAACTAAACCAATTGGCATATTCACCCATATATTTAAAAAAGTAGATAGAGGTAAAAAGAAACTACATTCTCTTTAAGATAAAAAAAAAAAAACATGAACTATATAAATAAAAGTCACTAGAGCGAAGCACATTAATGTTCCAAACAAATCACAAGTATAGATGTACTTACAGTATATCTACAGTACATCTAGTTACAGTACACATTATATTAGGAATATTATTAGCATATATTGCTATTGATCATTTACATTGGTCATACACCAATCAACTAGTGCATGATCTAATAGAAGAAATATAATGAAGCTCTGTAGTTAATATTACATCATTAAATGTGTTGATTATTGCAGCAAGCATTGTTTTTTATTTTATCTTTTAATGAACTATATACTTTAAACTTTCTGTGGTGTTAATGATAACATGCCTACAATTTTAGATTCTTCCATAGGGCAATAGCACTGTACATACATGTGTTACAATATCTTTTGTAAACAAAATATTTCAATAGTCAGAAAGTCATGGATAAGAATTGGAATCTCCTAGAATCTAATGGTTTAGTGCTATAATGATTTACTAATCCAACGGCTGGAAGAATACAGAAGATTGTAGATTATCTTTTAAGGCATCATGTCCTATTAAAGTGGGTAATGGTGCTGGAAGTTTTTATTATAAATGTACTTTTTAATTGCCACTTCCACTGCAGTGAATGAATAGGGTGGTCTGTTGGGATTTATCTTTACCATTACTCCAGGGCTAGGGTTAGCCCGAAGGCAGGTAAATTGCACTTAGGTACCCTCCCCCAATTCCTGTCTGGCCCTGGAACAGTTATAAAGATTGATACTCCTGAAGTATTAGGTTGATGATTTTTTACTCTCTAGCGCAATAATATATCTAAAGTCTGAAGGGCATAGAAAGTGGTTGGTATGAATGCCACGTGCCTCTTGCTACTATTATGCTATGTCTTGGGCTAAATGCACACATACAAATTAGATCTGTTCTTTGAATTTATCCTGAGCACACTAAGTGGTGCTAAAGGTCAAAGTTAAGCAAACACAGAGAAGCCATACAAAATAAAAACAATGCATAGGTGATTGGTATACTAGGGGTGCTAGACAATTGGCCGGACTGATTTCAGCTCTTGGCAGGAAGACAATTCTCCAATGCATGCTTAAATCAACATAAAAAAACACACATTTTTTCTTGCTAAATTATCATTTCTCTTTTGTATGGAGTGGACTAATACGTTTTTACAAAAAAAAAAAAAAAAAAAAACGGAGTACAGCTTTTGCTTGAAATCTGGAAGACCTTAATGCCTACTATTGCTACACCAGCCTGACCGTGAGACAGCAGCTCCAGAAATGCTTTAAACACACGACCTGGTATCTATAAAGAACATTAGAGAGAGACACCCCCTCATATCAGTCTATTCTGCCAGTAATACCAATCAGGTTACGTACTGGGTTTGACCATGATCCTCTCTAGCTTCCTGTGCTGCTGGACCACCATCTATTTACTGGAGAAGATCACGTAAAAAATATACTTTTCTGTTGTGTTTTTAAATAGCTGCATTTTTTGCCCTTTTATTGAATTCCAGGCTCTCTTTCCATGTACAATTTTTGTACCCTTATTTGTTGTACATTTGTTTCTCTATATAAAAAACAAGAAAAAAATACACAAAAAAATCACAGGTAACTGATAAATAACCAGAGGCAAAATCATTAAAAAAACAATAACAAAGCTAAAAGCAGATGTACTCCAGCTACAAAGAGTCACAGATAAAGGGTAATGTTGCTACTCACTAAAACACATCACCAAAAACAATATGTTTGACTTTTGGCCTGTCTTTTTCATTTATGTGCTCCAATGCATTGTCAAACTGCCGGCAGTCAATTTATTTGTTCTCTGTGTAAGAATAAATTCTATAATGTATGAATGCTTGTAGGATAAAAAAAAACATATCTAAAAGACGTTTAGAAGAAAGAATGACTCCATACAGCTGTGAAGGGTCCTCTAGGACCCCGGGACAAAGTTATGCTGGATGTGGGCTTGCTTCTACAGCATGATGGCTCAGTGGTTAGCACTCTTGCATTTGCAGTGCTAGCATCCCAGGTTTGAATATCAACCAGGATGTTAAAGTTAAAAATATAGGCTTTAGAAACTGACCTTTTCGAACATAGCAGTTTGCTTGGGCTCTCTCTGTGTATACGTTATTGTATGTACAATGCGTTTACTCATTCTTTGATAACTCTGCCTACACTCTTACTACATATGTTGGGTCTAAATAAATAAAGCTTTCCAAGATCGGAGAAGATTAAAAGATGGGACTAATAGCAATATGATTTTTAAGAAATCCATTCCAGGTTTGCTGGATTAAACAGGTTCTCCCATGATGGCCTATCTTCTTCAGTCTTAAAGAGCTTTAAAAAAAACTGGTCTGATTCATCTGTTGGTGCCCTATCTGTGTATGCAGTGTTTGTGTTTTATTTTTGTGCGTGTGGTGTATCATGTATATGATCTAACTGTCTGTGTACTTTATCTGTACAAGGTAAGTATCTATGCTCCAGCTGTTTTTGCGCTCTGTCTTTAGGCGTGTGCGCTCTTTTTGCTGTGTACTGTAAGTTGCACTTCCATATTTTGGGAGTGCAACCCTTTATAGGTGTTTATATCGTCAAAAAATCAGTAAAACATCAGTGTTGCTAACCAGAAGCATAGCGTAATAATAAGCTAACCATAATATTAAGAAATAATGTATTATATGCATACCAAATGATTAATATAAGTAATTACTCGGTTGAATTATTAAAATATTACTAAATACTGAAACAAGAAAATTAATTTTATTCTAAAGTGTTTCTTAAGCATGCGTTCATTTGTTTTTCCTTTCTTACATGCATCTACTTTATTGCAAAAATATTAATAAAACTTACTTGTTATGGAAAAAATACTGAAAAATCTCAATGGGGCCAATTTATTAAAATGATGATGCAGCTTTGCACATAGCTTCCAAATACTTTACCAGCATGGCAATTACATTATAAATATGTGGGAAAAAAAGGAAGCTAGGGAATGGAAAAAAAACTAACACTGTGTTCATTGTTGTATAGCCAGGCTAGAAGCCCAGCAGGGATGGCTTTGTTTTTGCTTATCTTACATGTTAGTTTCTGGACATCATGAAACCTGAAAGATAAAAAAAAAACAGTTGTTATTTAAATAATAAAATGTTGTGATTATTTGAGATTGGGAGCTTGACCAGGATGATTCCTTTTTTTTTTTATTTAGTCAAGCTCACACACATTAAAGACGTGGAGCAATGTACATCCAGCTACTGGTTAAAAACTTTATTACCAAACAATGTTTTTTTTGTTTACTGGAAGTTTCAATGCTTTATTGGACTTTATTATATAATTTAAAACATTAAAAAATTAATAGAGTACTGATTACAAAGACTCTACATTGGCATAGATGCAAATTCTATCCTAAGTAATATTGTCTAAAACAGAGTACAGAATCCTGCATAAAGGATGCAGACATTTACAGTCTCTATTGTGCTGTCTACTGGGTTTACATGTGATCTCAAACATTTATCAATTTTTTGTAATAAAGTTTAAATAAATTTGAATTTTTTGTTTTGTTTTTTCTTCTAAGGTCTTTTGACCAAGGCTGGCTTTTGGGATGTGCTGCCCAAGGAACAGCCCCATGAGAGGGGATCCATCAGCCATATATTCATCATTAGACAACATTGGCCATGGTTTTGCACTTGAAGTCTGGTAAAGTTTTAAACATGGAGAAATGATTACCAAAATTTACCAGGATCTGCCAAATTAAACTATCATTCAGTTAGCTTTATTTCTTTATTTAAAGTAGTTGTATTTCTTTTTTACTTTGGGATGGTATTGGAACCACTGTCAGATATATATTGATGTTTGAGTCCCAGCTGATGAGATTCACCCTCTCTTTTATTCTTGGTAACTAATGTCATTAGGACAGAAAGTGATGGGATGGTAAGGGGACATCTTTCATTAGGTATAACTGATCTATTTACAATTGGGGAGGACATTTTTCTTCTACTTCCTGTTATTTTCTGGGGCAGGAAGTTTATTCATCCTTTTTTTTTTAATCCCCCTTCACTTTACAAAAAAATTAACAAATGTTAGACTATGTTAAATTGTTAGATGTTTAGAATTATTACACACCAGATCAACTGACAATTTTGTGCTTAACTAACCAGTTAAATTTATTAATCAGTCAGTATTCTCAGTATTTAATTGGAAAACACAGCACATGCAGAAGAACAATATTCTGCCTTTATGATTCTTAGTGGCAAGGATGGGGTAAACCATTGGACCATGCTGAGGATGTTCCAGAAGTTTTATAGTTGGTAGGCACAACTCAACTTAGTTACTTTCGATCATTATCCATCAAAAAAAACAGTTCCAGTCTGCTTTTTAATTCATAAAGTCATGCATGTAGGTAAATCTGATCTTTTTATCAGATTTGATAAATTAGACTGGATATGTATTACAGCCCATGTGTACTACACAAATATTCCTTTACTGCTCAGAGGCTGACCAGTTTACCATAAGTCAACTTGACCATCAAATTGACCATATTAGATAGTAAAACCACATATGGAGATGTTTCATGCTCATTACACATTTAGTGGCACTGAACCATTGAATGTGACTTTCATCAAACATTCACTGGTTGTGAATCAATCACTCTTGTTTAAAACACATTTACCATGAATTCCAATGTGGCAAATGCTGGTTGGTTGGTTTATAAATATGCCCTATAGTATAAAAAGATAGAATTAATTGCAAAGGTGAATGAAATAATTACATATAATTGATTGGTTCTCATGTTTGTGTATTGACTGTATGATTAGCTGTTGTATTTGCATGTCTTTCTGTACATTAGCTGTGCATTATGGATACACAGTGACTGCCTCTTTTTGGGGAATGTATTCTAATACTTACACTGGGAATCCTATTATATGTGCATATCTGTAAATTAGGCTTCACCATGGTATATTAGGAGAAGTCAGCTTTTAAGGTTGCTTGAAAGTGCATATATCATTATCAGATCATATTGAAGGAAATAGGACAAATTTACTAGAAGAGCCAGCTGCTGTCCCTGTATTTAAATTGTAGCTATATCCCGAAGTAAACATCACTTTTTGGGACAAGTTAACCATTAAAAGTAGTGATGCAAATTATTTTTTTTATATTTAATAAATGTTAATTTAATGTAAATGTAATTTATTGTTTTCCATTTGGCCTATGTTATACAAATCTTTAAAGAATACTTATGCTGTGCTTTTATAATTGTTTTTGAAAGCCATATATTGCCTTAGGGTCTTGTTGATAAGGTTTACTTTTCCTATTGATACTATAATGCCCTCCTTCCAATGAATAGCTGTTTTTTTCGCTGTGCTTCAGTGACCACGGCTACCTGAGTTGCTCGCATATGGATTACGGTAGGTAAAAGTAGAGCAGTACTATCCTTCAGTATCACAGAAAGATTGTTTATGGATGGATTTTTGGATAATCCCTATTGCCAGCCCCATATGAGAAAGAAAAAAACATCTTCTGCTATTACTGGGACAAGCAGGATAGAGAAGTCCAATTACTCCACTGGCTGCTACCTCGTTGGCTTGCATCTTACATGCAGAACATCAGCAATCTAAAACAAGGTAGTAGGGTCAGATGTCTTTCAATGGCTTTAAAGGTGATCATATATTTATAACAAAAAAATTGCAAAGGATTTATCTTCACATTCTATGTCTTCTTGGCAAAAAAGGCGAGTAAACAACAAAGAGTTCAAAAGGGTTCATTTTAACATTTTTGTGATGCTCATAGAGTGTGATCTAATTTTAGCAAATGAATATTAATTTTTTTTTCAACCTCGTAAAAAAATCTGAAAAGTATATTCTCGTTTAGTAATTTTTTTTTTTTACTGTTGCTTGGAAATGGAAAAAAATAGAAAGAAATGATAAATTTTACAATTGGTAAAACATCCTGGCTTTCAGTTATTGAGTTGTTCAATAACACTGGGGAATGTTGAGTTAGATCTTACACTTGTTTTTTACTAATTTTTGGGTGGTGAATCCAGAAATGACCCCAGTTTTTTGCTTTCACATCCAGTTTTTGCGATACAGGGTACCCTCCATTTTTGACCAAAAACATACAAATTTTACATACAATGAAAAAATATTGAAATAATAACTTGAATGTACTGTTTATTTAAGTTTCTTTTGTTCATTCAGATTTATTCTTACTCTATGACATTTTTTTTATACAGTAAAATATTTGAAAATGAATCGGGTAAGCGGTTAGGGTAAAAACTTACGCTTATAGCTTTTCCTGGAGTTTTCAGTGTTAGGACAATCCCGCCGGATGCTCCAAAAAAAAAAAGACATCATATGTACATCTCCCCTGATACCGTCCTTCCATGACCTTCAAATCTTGATGGAATCGTTCAACTTGCTCACCACTGACTACACCAAGGTTTTCCAGGAAGTTAGAAAGATGGCTATGCAGAAAATTCACCTTGATGCTCATATTGCAACCAAGCATTTTGTAGTTCTCCAGGAGTTTCTGGACAATTTCTGTGTAATTATTTGCTCGTGTGTTTCCAAGAAAGTCCTTGAGAATGGCTTTGAATGATAACCAAGCATTCTTTTCGACTTCTTACATTGTCCTGATGAAATGTTCATCTTTGATGAGCTGTCGAATCTGTAGGCCATCAAACAGACTGACCTTTATTTTTTAAAATGACAGGCTAGGAAATGCCAAAATGAGGTACTTGAAACAGTCTCCTTCAGTTGGCAAAGCTTTACTATTTTAAAGTCAACACAGATGACCCAACAACTCAATGACTCTCTTTATGTCTGCATATTCTTCACAAAGAGAAACTGAATGGCCAATTACGACTGACCCAAATATATTGCCATTGTGAAGGAGGACACACTTTATACTCCACTCCAAAGACTTATCTTGATCACCAAGTTTAACTTTGAAATATGCCAAATAGGCTTGCTCTACAAATGTGCTGATGTTTGCCCTTTGACTGGGAATGGTGAAACTGCCGCAGATATAACAAAATAAATCAGGGTTGCTTAGGCACCTACGACGAGAAACAGCAGAGCCAGACATGATCTGAAAGAAAGGAAATACGTGTGTAAGTAGAAAAACACATTTTGCCTATTCACTACGTAGAGCAGCGCACAACCTCTGACCATACTGTCTTGCATGTAAATGAATAGCCTATACAAATCCACGCTACAGTAATCGCATTAATATAAGCGGTAGAGAAAAAAACCTGACGTGATAGAAGAAAACTAACTGCACTTTCAGAATCAGCATACCTATTTTAGTGTAAATAAGCTTAAACATTTAAGTCAACAAATTTGTTCAAAATTGTTCCCCAGTGTAATATAAGAGAGATTTTTAAAAAATATATATATTTTTCTACTGTTTCCCACATAGGTAATTAACTCCTACTCCTAATTTTCTGACTTAGAAAATTAGTACTATATATCTACTTGAAAGTATTTAGAGATGTACAAACTGATCTGTAAATTGGGCAAATCTGATCCTTCATGTGAAGCACAATTCTCCTAAATATATACTTATTGATGCAAATAAAACATTTTTTAGTTTTTCTTTATTATCTGTAGGTCATACAGGTATAGAGGAACAGCTGGCTAGCATTTAGATTTGGTCAGCACTTCCGAATGCATTTTCTATATTACAAAACAAATAATCCAACAGGCAAAGCAGGAACTTTTTATAATAGACACAGCAGGTGTGCAAACCAAGGATCTCAAACTCAGACATCTCACCAATTATGTTCCTACGAGTTAGAAGAAAGTGTCAAGCAGTTTAACTCTCTAACATCTACGAAAATTGATATATCACCTTTTGTCAACTGACCCTTTAATTTAATATATTACAAGTTCTCACATTATGAAGACAATGCCCCTGATTCATCAAGCAAAATCGGATTATCGGTCGCGCATTCGTATTAGCGATCCGGAATCGCGCGCGATCGCGCTATTCAACAACCGGAAAAGCTCGCGCACGGAGCCGCGCTTATCCGACAGCTTTTTACGATCGCGGGTCGCGCGTATTATCGCGCTTCCCGCGATCGCGGATTTCAATGATGAATCAGGGGCAATGTGTTCTGCTCAGTATGTCTGCTTGATACTATAACATACTTTTACATAACACTTTTTCTGCTGATCTTTTTTTATTTAGATGTATTTAATAATGAAAACATTTATAGAGACAAACCTAGTCATAAACCTAAAAATCAATGTGGTTTGCCAGATGTGTTGGTTGAAACTTGAATAATGGTATTATTTAAAAAAATAATAATAATCACTATTTTGTAAAGGAATGGAAGTAAGTTCCTTTTGTATGGAACCCTCTTTAGATCCCAATAAATTGAGCAAGGTATGTAGCATTTACGGTTTGCTTAACGTTTGCTCCTGTAGAGTTTGTAAATCACACATCACCAGTCTCTTGTTTCCATTAATTATTGTGAGTTTTCCTCTCTGACAGCTAAATAGAGGACGCATTAGGAGGACTAGTAGTGCGTAGGTAGAGAAGCAGTCTTCATTCAACCCCCTAGTGTTTTCGCACCACAGGTAATGCTTGTTTGAAGGAAAGGAGATAAGATCAAGCTTTAGTTGATGACTGTATATTAACAGCTAATCTACAACTCACAAAGCTAGGCATGCATTCTCAAGCTGTCTCCCGCTCCATCACTTTCATTTCCTAAATCTCCCAAAGACATTGTAGATCACCTTAAACCATATTACCGGCTTGGTCTATGTGGAGCCAACACTGGCGTTTTACACACTGCAGTCTCTCTATGCCCCCTTCTTCTACTCTTGATACTTCACAAAGCAGAATAACAGCTGTTGAAATTACGCTGTAAATCAGATTCAATTCACCTTCTCAGGCTAGGAAAAAATCTCTTGGGAGGAATTCTCTGTGAGTGTCCTACAGTCAAAGTAAGTGGAGATAACACAAGCTTTTTCACATTTTAATTATTATGAATCATTAATGCAAACACTTAACAAGGCAAAAGTGCATACAATTAAAGAGTTCACATTTCTCCCATGAGTGATTGCGTAGTGAAAATGCAACAGGCAGTTAGGCATTTAATCTCCCCAAAACTTACATATTAATATTGCTTTATTACATTCATTAGCTGACATTGTAAGTGCAAGTGTGTAGTCATATGTTTCGGCTTAAACTAAGCAAGTCTAGTTTCATTTTCCTAATATATAAGGAGCAATGCATGCATTTTAACAAAATGTGAAGGAATCAACACAGCTGATTTTAGAATACAGTGAGGGAATGAAGAATTTGATCCCTTGCTGGTTTTGTACGTTTGCCCTCTGACAAAGAAATGACCAGTCTATAATTGTAATAGAAGGTTTATTGTAGCTGTGAAAGACAGAGTAACAACCAAAGAACCCTTAAAAACCCAGTGCTCAAATAGCAGAGCTTGATGTGCATTGTAATGGGTGAAATAAGTATTTGATCCCTTCGCAAAAGATGACTTACTACTTGGTGGCAAACCCCTTGTTGGCAATAAGGGAGGTCAGACCAGGGGTGGGCAAACTTTTTTAGTCAGGGACCACAAGCTGCAAAAAAATTTGCCAGAGGGGCCAGGTCGATGGTAGAGTGGACGGGGTTATGCCATCATGACGCCCCTGAATGTGATGTTATGATGGCATAACCCCGCCCACTGTCTCATCGCAGATCTGAGCCAGCGATGGGAGAGTGGGCAGGTTGTGTGAAATGACACAGCCCACCCACTCTCCCATCGCAGGCTCTGAGCTTGGAGTAGTTTGCCCATGCCTGGGTCAGACATTTCTTGTAGTTGGCCACCAGGTTTGCACACATCTCAGGGGGATTTTGTCCCACTCCTCTTTGCAGATCCTCTCCAAGTCAGTAAGGTTTCGAGGCTGATGTTTGGCAACATGAACCTTCAGCTCCCTCTACGGATTTTCTATGGGATTAAGGTCTGGAGGCTGGATAGACCACTCCAGGACCTTCATGTGCTTCTTCTAGAGCCACTCCTTTGTTGCCTTGGCTGTGTATTTTGGGTCATTGTCATGCTGGAATACCCATCCATGACCCATTTTCAATGCCCTGGCTGAGGGAAGGAGGTGCTAACCCAAGATTAGATGGTACATGACCCCGTCCATTGTACCTTCAAAGCAGTAAAGGTGTCCTGTCCTCTAGCAGAAAAAACCCCCAAAGCATAACGTGTCCACCTCCATGTTTGACGGTGGGGATAGTGTTCTTGGGGTCAAGTTCAGTTGAGTTGAAGCCAAAGAGCTCAATTTTTGTCTCATCTCACCACAACACTTTCACCCAGTTCTCCTCTGGATTATTTAGATGTTCATTGGCAAACTGCAGACGGGCCTGTACATGTGCTGTCTTGAGCAGGAGGACCTTGCGGGCTCTGCAAGATTTCAGGCCTTCACGGTGCAGCGTGTTAATTGTTTTCCTGGTGACTATGGTCCCAGCTACCCTGAGATCATTGACAAGTTCTGTGCTGCTTCGTCACCGTTCTCATGATCATTGCAACTCCGCAAGGGGAGATCTTGCATGGAGCCCCAGACCGAGGGAGATTGACAGTTATTTTGTGTTTCTTCCATTAGCGAATTATCGCGCCAATTATTGTCATCTTCTCACCAAGCTGCTTGGCGATAGTCTTGTAGCCCAGTCCACCTTTGTGTAGGTCTACAATCTTGTCCCTGACATCCTTAGACATCTCTTTGGTCCTGGCCATGGTGGCTTGTTTGGAATCTAATACACTAAACTAAACTATACACTAAACTCATACACACTTTGATATATAATTATATGTACAGCTAAGTGTATGTAAACCTTAATATGAAATGCGATATATTACAGTTTACCAGTCCTTAGTATTGATGGCTGCATTTGCTTTCTTTCTTTTTTAGGCTTTTCTTTATATTCAACTATTGAGTCTTTATTAAAATACTTTCATTTGTAAGGTAATAACACATAGATGGAGGACCTGTGCTGTTGCCCGAGAGAACATATGCTCCTCTTCTCCAATAGCTGGAACAAAAGTTCTGGGAAGATCAATATGTATTTTTTAAGGCATATCAAAGAGATAAAACAAAAGGTTTTAAATGCATAATTAACAGGAAGCAAGAGAAGTTTTTTGTTGTGGGTTACAAACATTTTAAGGTGACCAACAGCCTGATGTTTGGATTCATTACATCACAAGCAATGGTAGAGTTACAGTTAATTACCAGCAACAAATAGGCAAAAGTGTTCATGAGTGTTCATGAGTGACAAGTGCCTTAAAGGACCACTAAACATAACAAATTACAACATTTTCAAAACCTGCTTTACATAAAAGAGTTTTTAATGACATCCATGCTTCATAAGGTTAGATATCTTACAAAATTCTCCTTGCTGAGATGATGTATGAAACGTGTGCTATAAGTAAAATGTATTGTTATTCATACCAATAAATCAGCTTCTATCTTTCTATCTATATCTATCTATCTATCTATTTATCTATCTATCTATCTATCTATCTATCTATCTATCTATCTATCTATCTATCTATCTATCTATTTATCTATCTATCTATCTATCTATCTATCTATCTATCTATCTATCTATCTATCCCGAATCTGATCGGAACCATGAGCAAATACAAATTTTTCTGTTAACAAATGTTTGATACATTAATCCCATGAGAGGGACTATTTTTTATGAAATAGTACAGACAGCATTTCTGGTTCAATAATTTTTTTTTTGTGTAATGTGGGACAATTGACAGTTCATAACCTTCTCTTTCTGCCATAGGGGTGGTGTAGGGTGTTGTCCATATAAATAAGGCAGGATGACTTGGCATGCTCAGACATTATTCTGTATATGGTTTTCTTTAAAAAAAACATGGAAAAGGGCTGGGTATGAAGTGAGGATTATTATTGAGCTCTGATCTGAGGTCTAAGAAAGGTAAAACATGGGGGTTGGTCTGGAGTTTGAATGTTAGGAAGGCTGTTCAGGGTCTGAATATAAAGGGTGGTGATGTGTGGTTCAAATGTTAAAGAAAGCTCTTTTGGGGTCTGAGGAGGACTGATTTTTGATCTGAAGTTAATGGAGTAGGTGGTGATATGTGTTTTCAAGACAGGGATGTTAAGGGAGCTGATGTAATGTCTGAAAATTGATAGAGGGGCTGATCTGTTATCTAAATGTAAAGGTAGAGTCTAAGTTGTAATGAGGCTGATATTGGGTATGAGAGCTGGATGTTGTAAAAGTTGACCTCTACAACAGAAGTTGTTCTCATCTAAACATGAACCAGCTCCTAGCAGCTCCTTTAAATATAGACAAAATAATCTGGAGGCTGAATTTTTTGTTTGAACAACCCTTGCAAGGGCACAACGCCTTGTAAATCGGATGAACGGTATGGACAAAAAGCCCTAAAAAATATTCTGAGTGAAATAATTTCTAGGAAAACTGAAGCTGAATTTCAATTCCGGATTAACTTTTTTTTCATCAAAAAAACATTAGGGCATTTTTCTACCACTGACACTGGCGCATTTTTACCTCCCTACAATCTATTTTTTTTTTTTGTCAGTGACTTTTTTTTTCAATTGACCAATAACACTGGACATATTTCCTCCTACTGGCTATTGATGTGGGATATTTTTTCCATTACATGTTAGATAAACTCAACCATCTGTATGCTGTGCTATGTGTTACATTCTCCTAACTTAAATGTTTGTTGTTTCAGAAATTGATGGCTGACATAGTCCCCAAACAGAATTACGTTCTTCTATGAAGTGGGCTTAGACCAAAAAGCATTTGCTATGAAAGAGTTTTTTTTTTCTTTTAAGAAAAATATATTTTGTCATTAGGTTTATATGTGTAAGACATAAACTTATTATACAGTACCGTTCAATGTATTTTGTGGGTAGAGAGTAGTTAGATTCGGTCCCAATTAAACTATGCATTTTTAAGACACGCATAAACATATGCAATGCTATTAAACCATGCCTATTAATCAGTCCTTTTTGATTTTGATGTTCCAAATTCTTCAAACATCTTCTCACATAAATCCACCCAACTCCATAATATTCTTCAATTGTTTCAGAGGTTCATTCTACAAGTTGATTATTTATAATGCAGATAATTCATGCATATGGGTGATTGATAAATTAGGTTAGCACTATATTTAAGTATTATCACAGTCTGTTTTTTTCACTAGGAAATATCTCTGCTTTCTTTGGAGAGTTTTGTAGAAAACAAAGTTTTAAGTATTTAATATCTTTATACTTGTAGAGGAGATTTTCTGTAGCTATGCAATAAGGGTTTTTGCAATGCGCTAGTGTCATTATTTTTATTATTTCAAATAGCAAGCTTCACCTTATTGGCTCAAGGACAGAAGAGTCAATCATGCACAGTTTTTCTATCTTATGCTTCACTTAGGCAATGATATTTTTTCCTCCAACATGCAGCAGCTATAAAAGGTGTATTAGGTTTACTGTATGGCAACTGAAGAGGGGTGATTCTCCTGAGTTCTGGTTCTATGTATTATTCATTATACTAGAATGAAAATTCTATTTTGGCACATCTTTCTTTTTGTTCTTTTTTTGAAACAAGGAAAAGAATTTGAACAATATTTCTACAGTAACAAAAAGATTTGTTAAAATGATTCACAGTCCATATTTATAGAATTTGATGATGAAAATTACCATAAAACATGTACAACTGATATGGAGACCATTGTGTTAATAAAAGCAGAACTAAAGTTCAAAGAATATTGCTGAAGATTATAATATTTTTTAGCTCTTTTGCCAAAAAAAATCATTTTGTCTAGTATTTTTTACTACATACTGCTTACAGCACATGTGCAATGTAATGTACATTGTAAGCCAGCTCTGTAAAATGAGGATATGTAATCTAGCACACATATTGAAATTACATTATCATAGACCTAATGACCAATGGAAGGTGCTGCTGGTCTGGAACAAGTGCCAGAGCTTGGGGGGAAGGCAAAGTAGAAGGTAAGTGGTCTACCCTATTATGAAAGCATGGTTGGCTACATTATGTCTAGTGCATCCTTACCGATTAAAGTTTAATTCTGCTTTATTGTTATAAAAACTACCTTAATTGTTTAATCTTCAATCAGAATGATTTTTAAGTGTCACTTCTGTGCAAGACAACAACCTGAAGGCGTTATATAATTTATTAAAAGATTTAATCATTTGCTATTATTTGGCAAATGTTTTCAGTTTCTATTCCAATATGCTGGATCTCCCATAATATTCTTCTACAGTCTTGGAGAGCTTTAATAATTCAAGCCCATTATGTCACTTACCTCTGTCCAACATAGGTCTACTAGCCAAGCATGGTTCATTGTCTATAGACAGAAGAGCAGAAAACAAAAAGTCATCAGAGCAAATCCATTTATTGTTCTTTGAACTGAAAGACATTGTAGGATGTCATCTATTGGCATTGTTAGGAGTTTTCATATGAATTTTATCTAATGATATGTGTGTGATCATTTATTTTGAATGACAATTATCTACTGTGTGTATGTGGTATGATGCACATATCACAGAAAGGTTAAACTCAACAACAATATAGTAAGTTCCAAACCGTACAGCTAATACATTTCACCAAGGTTTCCCATTTTTTCCAACAAACTTGAAAATTGTGTTCCCAGATCCATGTTAAAGAAAGACATCATTTACTTTGCTTTCCAAACTAGTAAAGTATTATATGTTGCATAATAGCGGCCAAAGAAAGGAACGCTAGTGTATTTAATGTAGGAGTATTTTGGAAAATGTGTTGCAGCTAATTACCAGTTTCTTAGTTTTATTGTCTAATCCACACTAGAAAATTACAGGTATAATATAATCATTATTAGGGAAACAGATCCCTAACCTTTTTTGTATAGGAGATTGAAGTCTAATTTTGGAAATGAAGAATAGTTCTTCAGTTATTCTTGCTACATTTTTTTTAACTTTCTTTAAACATGAGGGCAACAAACAGGGATTGTATGCATCACATCATCAGTATGTACTGAGACATACGGGTCTTTTTATTGTTGCCAGTTTAAAACATTGTTGCAGAGATTAGTTAAGGTAGAAAAACGGGCACTATGCAGGGTAACAGCTTTGGCTCTCATATTTTTGATTGGCGTTGATAAGGAGTGCAAAAGGCCATGAGAAAGCTTCCTTGTTTGCATAACCTATACTGGCATGGCTTCTCGCCATCAGACACTAACTACCTACAAAATATTCTCCTTGGTAAAGTGGCAGGTGTGTACTTAGCTCTAACTAACTGTTTTATTTCCATAGAACCCCTAGGATCTTGCCTAGGATTGCCATTTGGATGATCTACCTTCTCTCTATTGTACTGATTGACCTTCTCTAAATACAGAAGAAACCCTACATGTCTACATCAATAGCATTGTGTGTTCCTCTAGTTATAGCTGTTTTAATAAATCTGTCCATTTTATTAGGTTTCTGCAGCAAACAATGTGCATGATTCAGTAAACCTGCCATTTAGAATATATATACTTGTATAAAAACCTAACCAATCACCATGCACAAAGGATCACTTAAAAACAAATGCCCCATTATAACCAACTCAAATGTTCATAATACTTTAACCTATAAAAGGGGAGAAAGATATACAGATCATGAGGGTCTATGTGATCTGTAATTATTTGTACTCTTAAATAACTTTAAAAATAAATAAATAACAAACTATGGATGTACTTATTAACAGTATTGTTTTCACATTTTTTAAATGTTAGTGTTGGATGCATTTTGAGATCCTGGTTTATTATTGAGTCAAAGCATTTTTCCAGTTTTTCAGGTAAAGGTAGGTACCTAAGTTTGGATTTGGGTTGGCTTTTATTCCAGTATAAAGGTGTCAGGGAAAAAACAGGTAGTGTTTTTCTCTTCTTGAAAGAAGGCAAACCAATGGTAAAGTCCTAGCTCTTAGGTATGGTGTCCAAACGGGACATTTTTAATCAGTGCAGTAACTCTTTAATTCAAATGTTTCCCTCTTTTATTTTGTTTTTTAAATAATGCAAATATATTTAATAAAAAAAAACATAAAATCACAGGTATCAAGAGTAAATAATAGAGAAGATATAGATGTGTCATTTGGCATGGAAACTTGTTATTCCAATTGTTAATGCATAATGATAAAAGTTACAGCTAGCAAATAAAAAAGAGTTCTTCTAACATTGAATATTTGACCTTTAAGATATTCTTTTTTTACAATTGATATGAAGATATTTATTTTAATGTCATTGTCATATTATGTTCATTTTCTCCGATAATGTCTTTTGAGCTGGTAATTTTTCCACTGCTCTGTTGAATGACGGCATGCAATGTATATCAGGTGAGTATTACATATAGCAAATGAGCACTTACTAAAACTTCTGGGTGACAGAGAGCAGGCGTCAAGATACCTCTGTTCTACTTGCAGCTAGAGGTGAACGTTAAGCACTGGTGAGGGCACGCTAGAATGGTATCGGGGCCTTAATTAGGTACAATATCTGAAGCAGCAAGCTGCAAAGTTACACTGAGTGATGGGCAGTAGATGTGGAATAAAAGGGAACGCAATATTTGATGATAGAGCTAGGAAAAGAGAAGACAGTTTGTAAGAACAGATAAGAGAAAAAATGAGTGTCAAATTTCAGAATTTTGGCATTTAAAAAAGTGGAATAGTTTAATTAGAAGGGAAGAGACACAGAAAATAGTTGTGACCCTATACCTGGAAGGAATGAACCAAAAGCCTACAACTTAACTATTTACAACATGTTTTATATGGAATTTATGCAGTTTTAATCCAGCTTTTGCTGTTATAGCTATAATCTACCATTTATTTTGGGATATAACTAAAACTAGCCATATGCTATGCAACATTTTAGATCCATTAAACATCCAAAAATTGATCAAAACAATTCCATTTTCGAGCGTATTTTTTAGTATCATTTGGTCAGAATGTCAAAAAAAATAGATTGGGCAAGACAATTTTTTGTCAAATGGTTAACCATTATATTGGAATGGAAAACAATTTTACTTGTTTAAATTTGTTACAGTAAATATTTTGATCAGATTGAAAAAGCGGATGGTACATCAAAAACTTGTGGATGATTATATGAGAGTAAATGTACAATATTTCTTCTAGATTTAAAATCAAAGGATGCATACTGAAATTCTGTACATTTTAGGGTTAGAATTAGAGATGAGCGAATCGAAGCTGACGAAGTGGAATTCGATCCGAATTTCAGGAAAAATTTGAATTTATCCGAATCCGAATTTCCTTGCGATTCGTGGTAACGAATAACAATTTTTCCTGAAATGGCAGCTGCACGTCTGAGGACTTTAGAGATTCCACTACGATCTTTGGGCACTACAGGAGATGAATAGGGACTTGTCCCCATTCATCACCTGTAGTGCCCTGTATTCTTAGATAGTGAAACTCTATCTAAGAATACATAGTGCAGCGCTGCAACAGCAATCGTGGTTGCTGTGCTGTGCTTCTACTATGTATTCTTAGTTTTTCTATATCTAATAATACAGGGCACTACAGGTGATGAATTGGGACAAGTCCCCATTCATCCCCTGTAGTGCTGTGTATTCTTAGATAGTGAAACTCTATCTAAGAATACATAGAACAGCGCTGCAACAGCAATCGCTCTTGCCGTGCTGTGCTTTTACTATGTATTCTTAGACAGAGTTTCTCTATCTAAGAATACAGGGTACTACAGGTGATAATTGGGGACAAGTCCCCATTCATCACCTGTAGTGCCTGGACATTGTAGTGGAACTGCAGAGCTCATTTGCAGTTCAGTTTTGCCACTGTGACATCACGTGGGAAACTGAACTGCAGTCCTCTGCAGTTCCACTACAATGTCCAGGAATTACAGGTGATGAATTTTTGCAACTGTTATCCATATATTTGTCCTCAACATCCTGTTCCTGTTTGGGGACCTCCTTTTACACCAGGTATTGCATGGTTAGCCCCAATGTGACATCTCTCTGTATTCACCACAAAGCTGTGGACACTTCCAATTATGGGTCACACATGTCTCCCACATGCACCTTTACCCTGTCACATGATGGATTGCCAGGGACTAGTGGTTGCTTGATCAATGCCAGAAATCAGGAAATCAGTCAGTGATATGCAGCGCGGTCTATGTGCATGTGAGTAAAAATGGCATACTTTATGCGGGATACCTATTCCTTTAACACATGATAATGCTGAAATGCTATATAAAAAAAAGGCTGTTTGCTTGACTACCTGTACAAAAAAAAATTTCAATATGTTGAAGTGGACCTTGCACTTATTTATTATATTTTGAACTTACCTTTTGTTGCTGAAAAGCATTCAATAAATATATTCCAACTTATCGTACCCAGTGAATCCAATGCCGTCTTGATCTATCTTCATTCAGCTCTTTACTATGTCCCATGCTGCCATCTTCTTTCTTTTGGCTTCTTGTTGATGACAGTACCAGCACCTGATTCTGCACATTGGTGAGATCAGATATCTATATCTTTATTCTGCCTATATCTGTTGTTATATGTTAGACAGGGCCCACAAAAATAATTGTATGAAGCTACTAAAAAATAAAAATAGAAAAATGTAATAATGTAAAAGGAAAAGCAACTTTTTGCATAATGTTTATCATATGATGATAGGACCGCTTTAATATTGGAAGCACTCATGAATATGTAGTTTTTTTTTTTTTTAAGAAAATCTAATTTGTGAATACTTGTAAGGATGCAGCTTTTTAAACCCAGGCAAGTGTTTATTGTGTCACTTTTTAATTGCTTTCTAAAATATGTAAAAATGCTAGGTGCTATTAAAATTCCGCTGAGCTAAATGAATCAGACATTCCTTGTTGTAATCTGCCACTGTAAACTCCTCAAATAATGTATTTCTATATTGATTCTGTTTAATTAAAATACTTTTGAGCATAAATTGAAACTGATTCCATCCCAACTGCTTACCTGGTAGGAGTGCATTAACGGTGTATCACTGTTATGTGTCCCAGATAGACAATGCAAATTTTTTAGTTTAACCAAATTAGTAAGCACCTAGAATAAATTAAAAAGGATTAAAAAAAGTGCTCCGGCTGAGAAATTTATTGCTAGTAAATGGGAAATTATTATGTGTTTAATACTCATAGGTCATTTTTCTATGCAGAATTATACTGTAACTGTAACACAAGAACCATGCTGTGAATATTATTTTCCTTCCTCCTCTAATCTAAAATACACAGTTAGGTTTCAAATAACAATCTTCAGATAATATTCAGGTTGGCACTGATATAGTCACAATTTTCAATGATTTTCTTTTACAGTTATTTAAACAGCTTGCAACATACCATATGCAATTTTAATGTGATCTTACCTAACAATAGATTCTCCCCCTTCTGTCTCATTCACATAATGTTAAATCCTAGCAATTTCCCGAACATGTTTTTTTAGTTTCACTCTGGAGATGTCAGCTATTAAAACCAATGTTATTGTTCCATAGACAATGCATTCAAGCAAATGCACTCAAACGACCCATCCGAACCTCCCACACTCAGCAGGAGGTCCAGATGGGATGATTGTGCACATTGCCTTGAATGCATTGCATATGGTACAATATAGTTGGTTTTTAATAGCTGACATTGCCAGAGTCCAACATCTTTCTCTTCTCAGCGTTTAGGAGCACAAGGAAGCTCCATTGTCGGTGGTTCCTGAAATACCCAAGACAAGGGAGATTTTGGAATAGTGAACTTTTACTTTTATATTTTTATGATAATTTTTCCAAAAACTGCGGACACACAATAGTTGACAACTGTTCATCTTGGGCATAAATCTAGCATGTGCACAGCAGTTGCCCAAGGTAGTTCAAAAATCCACCATGATGACTGATACTTGCGCGTCCTTCTTTTAGAAGAGAACAGCACTGTATGTACAGTGCTCATTGGTTCTGTCTCTCAAAAGCTCAAACTTTTAAATCAACAAGCAACAAAAGGAGCCAATCATTTCTTCTGAAGTGCTGGCATGCTTACCCATACCAGGTAGTGATAAGAGGAGAAAACAGGGGGTGGACCTAGGGATGAGCAGCACAGTCTGTTGCCTCGATATATAGACATATAGAAAAACATTTTAGGAGGGCACCTTCCAAATATGTAATTCAGATTGCAGAATATTTTGATTTTGGCCTTCATTCACAAAACACATACTAAACTAACTCATTATTTGAGACATGCTCCACTATAATATATTATACATATATGGATCTAAAGGACACACAATATGCAACAAATACAACACAAAGGACCCTTTCAACATTCACAGGCATATGCCAGCAGACATCAATAGCACTACTTTTATCTATGTTAGTACTCACTTTTTAAGGGCATTGATGCACAACACAGAGTGGGCTTTATTCTGTAAAGTGGGGAAGAAACCTTTACTATGTACAACGGAAAATAATGGATGATGATGTGTTTATTTGTATGGGCTTTATTAGCCTGTGATTCAGTGGATGTGGTAGGAAGGTTTATACTCTATGTAATAGGTTTTACTTAGTTTACTTATATATATTTACAGTCATGTCATTACAGTCATGGTTTTATGTATCAGGACATAATAAAAAATCGACTGCTTCTAAAATTCCAAAAAAAAAAATTGGTTCTAAAATGTTTTAATCTAACGTCAGATGTGGAATAACACACAACAGATACCACAGTGCTGACAAAAATAGAATCCAAAATGGAGAAAGCATATGTGAAAAACTAAGTAAACCCCCTAAATCAAAGGATTGCAAAACCACATTTACAAGCAAAACCATGAAGTAATTCTTTCCTGTATGACTTAATTAGTATGTTAAATCTTCATAGAAATATTTTGAGACCATTTTTGTTTTCAATATTGCTTCAGTTTATTGGGGTTTGTAGGCATTCGTTTATGCACAGCCATTTTAAGGTCCTTCCACAGCATTTCTGGTTACAATCTACTATGCTTTGGACCATTGTCCTGTTGCATGACCAATTTTGGCCAAGCTTTTGTCTCACATGTAACTCTAGAATACTTTGGTACACAGAGGAGTCAAATCAGTGACTGCAAGATGCCCAGGTCATGTGGCTACACAATAATCCCAAATCAAGACTCCTCCACTATGGTGCTCGAAGAGGTGAGGTATTTGTACTGTAATGTTGTGTTTGGTCTTCACCCAACATAGCATTGTACATTATGGTCAAAAGTTTCCACTTTGGTGTCATCTGTCGAAAACCTGGAATGGATTTCTTCAAAGTCATTTGCTTTTTGTTAGCAAATGTTTTCAATCCTGGACCAGATCTATTCCACTTTTTGCTTGATCACCCAGCTTCACTGATGAAAGTTTATCCTCTTCGGCCTTGGAGAGCTTTATTAAGTTAGGCACATTGCTCCAGAAGTCTTGTGGTTCTATCAGGTGCAAAACAAAGTTGTTTTTTTTTTCCTTCTCCTGACAACCCTTCCAAGCAAGTCATACTTGTTCCGTCTTTTTCTACTGTACTGTCATAAACTTTAAAAAATAATATTTTAACTGAGACCTGTAATGTCTGAGATCTAGCTTTTGACTTTTTTGAGATTCCTCCAAGCATTGCACCATTTGACCCTGGTGTGAATATGCTGGGACATCCACTGTTTGGAAAATTAGCAACTGTAGAAGAATGGACTGTTTGAAAAATGACTCTATATCCTTCCCTAGATTGATGGATGGCAAAAACTGATTCAGTAAGATGATTGATGATGTCTTGTCAAAACATCTGCTTTTATAGAGGTGGTCAAACTTTCTGATAATCAGTTAGTTGATGAAAAGTTCTTGATTATCGGCATCTGGCTCCTACTTACCCTACTACTTACCCTGAGGTTGTATTCACCTAAATTTAAGACCTGCTAAGGGTGGGTACTAATACACAAAAACTTATAATTAAAAGAGGATGACTGTAAATGCACACGTGTGACTGAAACATGACATGCACAATGCAATCCAGTTGAGTCACCTAAAATACAGAAAATTTTATTTCTGGCATTAAAAGGTAAATGTGCAAATGTATATGGCTTTGTAAAGGTAAATAATCAGACTTGTTAAACAATAAAATCATTTACTATTTTAAACAAAATATGATTGTTTTGTTCTTCATATTTGAACAAGTTCTATGAATCATCTTTCATTTCTAGCTAGCACCTTGGAGAGCGACATTAGGCAGCACTGCAGTGCTATTCATAGGGGAAAGTTTTGAAGCAGTTCTGGCCACTGCCTGTATATAGGAAGAATGTGTAAACTGTAGTATAGCATGAGAAAGTGCTTACCTCCTGACACATTTGATAATTGTGTTACCTGTACACCCCCTTCACCATCCTTAAGTGCTTCCAAAATGAAATTGTCAGAGCTATGCTGGTCAAATGGTTGGCAATCTGATTGGCAATATTGAAGCTTTCTATCATCTTGCAACCACAGCAATCCCCCATTCATAGTTGTATTTGATTCTCAGTTTGAGTAACCAACTGATCAATACTGGTGTTGAAATTGATTAAAGATACCTTTCAACTGGCTCTGCAGTGGTTTTGATTGATTTCCACTGTGATTCTGATTGTGGTACTTCCAAAATGAGAAAAACATAAAATCAAAGCTGTAGATGCTGTGGATTTCCTGGAAAACTGCTTACAAAATTGCCAAGTGTATGACCAACTTTATTGGATTCACACAAAGTGATATGTTGCATCTCTTGCATACAGCAAATTCAGAACAATCAACTGCACTAGGAGCTTTTGAATTTCATTGAGGTCAAATATTACTCTGGAAAAAATAGCGTGAAAAAAGATACCTAGTAATGTTATTAAAGAAGGACTGAGATATGGCAGAGCCTTTTAAACCTACCTGCACTACATCCTTCTCCTTTTCCCACCCCTATTACTATACATAACACACTGACAGCTGCGGATATGGTAAAAATTGGCCCTGCGACCGTTTTATTAAATAAAATTTTTAAATAACTCAAACATTACAAATGACAATATAAACACCATTTAACTACATTGACACTGGACCTGCGTTTAAATTGATATATTTGTCAGGCTCCCAGGCGCCACTCTACAGCCTTGAGAATGATATTAATCCCGCATCTCCACACTGAAGATAACACCACTTAACCCTCCACTTAACTAATTTTTGGAGACCCCATACCAAAGATGGCTCTCCACATTCCATTACTTTTACACCCATCTACACCAACCCCCTATTTTCGAGGACTTCACTACGCCATTGCGCCGCAAGTGTGACCCCTAACACTTGCGTGCCCCTTCATACCTGCGGGCCCTCTCTATCCCTTCTTGCAATCCCAAATTCCCTATGTCTCACCACGATCCCTCCATTTCATGCAATGAACCCCCTTGTTCACCTAAGCTCTAGCCTTTTTTAGCCGAACCAGCGACCTTGCCAACCTCCAACATGTCCTGGCCACAATGTCAGACCATACTACTATGTATGTATAATATTTGGGAAAGCCATCCGAAGACGCACTTAATGTCCCTTATGAGTTCCTTTATTGACCTAACCCCCAAATCATTTCCACCCGCATGAATAACTAGAACGTCAAGTGGCCTATCCAATGTTGAAAGCTTATGAATCTCGGGTAACACTCTTCTCCATAACATTCTTGGTACCCCAATCCACCGAAGTAAACCCTCCTCACGGGAGATCCCCAGCTGCCGTCCTTCAGGCCGAACTGCCGCTCGCATAGCACCCCAGTAGACGTAAGAATGTCCCACAATCCAGAATAAACATGAAACCATTTCTAAATTAAACAAAACACAAGAAACCAGAAATTGTGCATTACCCCACCTACAACCAACCCTGCCCCCCATAACCACCTTATTCTTAAACCTCCAGCAAATGCAGCTTAACATACAACCTGTAACACACCGACTCCCACCTGCCAATCTGCCACCTGATAACCTCCTCACCCAATCCCAATCTAACTGCCTCAGTAGCAGCACTGATGCGGAATGAGTGAGACGCATATTCCTTTTCCGCCAGTCTCTCGGCCCTCAAACATTTCTGAAATATTGCCAGAAAGTGATACCTTGACAATGCAGACCCATAGCCATGAATCAGCAAGTGGCCTTCCCTAGCAGGCCTGCAACTGCAAAAACTTTTTTAAGTTTTTTTTTAAGCCCAACCGGGCAAAACCCTCCCCCCATAGCACCCAGTTCCACCTTAAAACCCCTTCCCTCCTGATCAGTTTTTGATGGCCGGACATACACCACGACCTTATCCTCTGATTAGGTAACATCTTCTACCAGCACCCCTCCTACCCCTGACTTTAACATACTCCCCAATTCAACAATCTGGAATGCACCATAAAATACCAGGATGAACGCAGTTCTAAACTGCACAACTTCATACTCTGACACACATACCCTTCCCAAATGCTCTAACAATGCTGTCAACAGAGCAAAGGACACGGGTCGATGAGTGTCAGCAGACACCCTTTCCTTCCGATATCCCTTCAGCCCCTGACGCCCAACATTTGAAGCAAAAAGCCAAACCTGACATTCTCCTGGTCATTGCTGACACTGACATCCCCAAGTGCCTAGGCAATTGAATAACTGGTCCAGATGATGCTGACCACTTATTCAATGCCTGCACCAGACCCAAATTATCACAGTGGAAACTAATCCGCCTATTCGCCAATTTTCTACCCCACAGTTTCACTGACAAAACGATAGGGAATAACTCCAATAACACTAAATTAGTCACCAATCCAGACTCCACCCATTCCTTTGGCCTCTCCCCCACACACCACGTTCCTTGAAAATAGGCACCATACCCCTTTGAACCCTCAGGGTCAGTGAACAAATCCATGTCTGGCGTACTTACCCGCCCTGCCATTACATTCTTCCCAAAAAATTTTCCACACCCCCAGGTCCTCCTGCAATTCCTTGGTGAGCCTCACAAAGTGATTCAGACACCAGACCTCTGTCGTTGCTGTCGCCAATCGCCTTGCAAAAACCCTGCCCAGCTGCATGATTTTGCATGTAAAGTTAAGTTTGCCAAACTTTTTTGTATCTGCCTCCCTCTGCGGATCTCTCATATTGTCTTCCAGCAGCCGAAATTCCATTACCACAGTATCGATCACTATGCCCAGAAAAGACAGCTCCATCACAGGACCCTTAGTCTTGTCCTGGGCCAACGGAACCCAAAACGGTCTGCCACATATTGTATCATGCCCAACAACACGCTGCAGATACGTGACCCCGGGGGCCCACGCAGAGGAAATCATCTAAGTAGTGTAGCACCGAAGGAAGCCCCACCAAATCCTTTACTACTCATGCCAAAAAAGTACTAAAAGTTTCAAATAAGGCACATGACATTGAACAGCCCATGGTAAGACAGCGATCCACAAACATCTCCCCTCCCATTTAAAGCCCACCAGCCGCTGGCTCTCCTGATGAACTGGAAGCAGTCGAAAAGCCGCCTCTATGATCACTTTGGCTAACAGGGCTTCTTTCTTATACTTCTGAACCCATCTAACCATTTCATGAAATGACGCATATGACACGAACACTGCTCGGGATCAATGGCTGCATTCACCAAACCCCCTATTGGATAGGAGAGGTGGTGAATCAATCTAAACTTATTAGTTTCCCTTTTGGGCACCAGAACCAATGGGGACACCACCAAACCACCAACGGGGGGGCTATAAACGACCCCCCATGCGACCCAAACTCATCTCTTTGTACAATTTTGACCCCAGTTTTTTGGCACCAGAGAAACCACCAGCATTTTACAAGGAATCTGAAAACCTACTGCAAACTCCTTCATTAGCACTCTTGCCACCTCCTGATCCGGGTACCTACCTAGGAAAGGCAGCATCCTTTCTGGATTCACTTCCCTTCCCTTTTTCCAGGACCATTCCCCCCACCGCAATTGTCCCCCACATTTTGTCACATACACAATGCGCTCCCCCACAACCTGCACATTCATGGCGGAAATGGCAGGAATTACAAAATTTACCCACAGCCTCATTAAATTGCCAGCAAGTCCCCTTCTTGCGTAGGGGCGAGAAACCAGAGGTGTTGTTGATTCCGGCCCCCCCAAGAAAGGGCTGTGAACTCACCTTAGCTGATGTCATCAAACACATACAAAGGCCAATGTCCTTGTGATCCCACCTCAAGGACGGCAGCACCGCCATGCGTTGCCTAAACTGCTCATCATACTTAAGCGACACCTGACACCCATAAACCCTATACGCCTCATTAATGCCATCCAACTATCCAAGAAGCGCTGAGCAATGTCCCAGCGTCTTTTCCCTTAATACGCTCGCCAAAATGGAAAAGGCCTGAAGCCAATTCCCAAAAGTCTGCGGTATCAGGCGATGCCACCGTGACTCCTCCTCCCCTGGTCTACCATCACCTGCCCCAATTCTATCTAAAATAAAACGTTCTAAAGGAAGAAGAGGAAAAACTTCCACATACTCACTTGGCCATATTTTTTCTCTTACCTGCTGAGCTCCAGACACCGCCGATATGTCTCCTTCTTCTGCTGCCCTGATAGTTGGTCCTCTTCTTCCTCATCTTTACCAAGAGCAGCCGCATCCAGCATTACCGATGTTGCCCTCCAGCTTCCTGGTTCACAAAAAATGCGCACTTCCGGTGACAGACTTACACTGATGTCACCACGCCCTGACACGA
This sequence comes from Pyxicephalus adspersus, assembly GCF_032062135.1. Lineage (NCBI taxonomy): Eukaryota > Metazoa > Chordata > Amphibia > Anura > Pyxicephalidae > Pyxicephalus > Pyxicephalus adspersus. The sequence continues at coordinate 68,355,515 of NC_092862.1, read as the reverse complement.
CCAAGAAGGCTCAGGAAGTCGCCGGTGCCATCTTGGTAGAAGAAGCTCCTCCCACCCTGCAATTTCGCAAGATCACCTCTATCTTGGGAGGGACCGGACCGGACACCCCGCTCCGCATCCCGGACACCTCTGCCTCCACAGACGCACTCCAAATGCCACCTCATCTCCGCCCACTCCTTCTTGCCATGGAAGGGCCGCCAGCAGCACCTGGGGGCAGGCCGGCGCCCACACCGGAAACCATTACAGCACCAGGCCTTTGTTTCCACCGCTCCACGGCTCCTTGTCCTGGGTAAGGCCACATGCTCCCACAGATCCGTAACTCACCCTGGGCCTTAGGGACCCTGGTCTGTGCCCTCTTGGGCTCAAACATTGTTGGGGATTCCTTCCAGCTGTCCCCGCTACTCCAGTAGTGACCTCTTTCGCGGGGTGGTCTGGAGGGTGCCTAATGGGGCTCCCATTGTGGCGGGGAGCCTTGGGCACCTCTGGACTCAGGTGCTCTGGAGGCCTTGACCTCTGAGGCTGTGCCAACTCAGAGTTTGGACCACCCGATGACATTGAGGTCCCTTGAATTATCCTATTAATTTATCTTCCAGCCATCCAGGACCCTGGGACACCGAAGCGAGCTGGGCCCATAACGGCTCAATGGATAACATGCTAAGTACAGTGCTCCAATCTCTTCTTCTTCCAACTAGCAAATTTCTGACTTCCTCTCTTTTTTTCTATTTTATAAACTCCACTTTATCCCACCCTTTGTTTTCATTACCTACCTATCCTGACACTTTTTTCCCATCAGACCACTCACACCCCCCTTTCCACATAACCTATTGGCCTACCCCCCTCAGTCATGCTGGCCCACGCCTATCTCCCCTGTCGCAGGCTTTTTGGGCCTCACTAAAAGCTGGTGACAGGTGTAAAGTGCAGACTCATAATAGGTTCTGTATATATACCTGCAATAGCCTGCAATTTCTCTTTCACCTAAACCCTTAGGACATTCTGACAGCCGAGAGCTTCAGCACTTCTTTATAGACTTGAAGCTTGCAGACCATTGAACACCACAACTGGTCAATGTGGGAGTCTATCATTAAAATAGACCTGTAGGAATTATTAGGATGGTAGAGACCAGGCAACCTACTCTGTCACAAAGTTCAGAACTTTACCTTTAAGGATGACCAATGATTCAGGCTGCACAGGAGTTACTAAAATTTTCTGTGGACACTTCTGGGCACCTTAACTTAACAGCTTCTTTAAAAATTGAAACTCTGTAAACAATTGCAACAAAAAAAAAGACATTCTAAGCCCTGGACCCCATACCAGATCAAGCACAGAGAGCTAGTACATAAGTTTAGCTTTACTGTTTTAAAGCATTGACATTAACAAAAAAACATCCAATTTGGTAGCTTGCAGAAGAAAGGTTAGACTTTCTGGTAAGTACTGATGCCAGTTTTAAGGAGATTCAAGATCACTGTCTCTGAGACAGGAAGTAAATGATTGTCTCTGGGGGGAAGTTAACATGAAAATTCTCATAAATACAAAAGGCTTTCAAGCTGCCTTAGAGTGGGAATTTCTGCTTTGTAGTTTTGTTTTTTGGAATCCAAAATAATTTCCTACCAGAGAACCACCCACAAGCGGTTTGTGCATGCATTGACATGGTTATCCTCCAAGTATGCTGTACTCCACCCTTCAATCTACAGGTCAGTTTAATAGTATATTAAACAGAAAACATTTACATTAGTCAGTTAAAATGTATTGAAAGCCAAAACTTTGTTTTTGTAATTTTGAATAGGGTACAAGGGGATTTAATTGGTTGTTTTTTTGCCATCTGTGTCTTATTAGAGAAATTTTCCTTTCCTGTTCTAAAGACTCAACAGGAAATGAGATAATATTTTTTTCAATGGGAGCAAAATCCTCCCCTGAATAGTTGTCATGTGAAAATTGGTTCCAATTTGACAGATTTCTTATTTTCATAGTTACATAGTAGGTCAGCTTGGAAAAAGACATAAGTCCATCAAGTTCAACCAATAGGGGAATAAACATATCACAGATATAAAACCCCCATTGACATAGTTGGTCCAGAGGAAGGCAAAAAAACCCTGGTACAATTTGCTTCAACAGGGGGAAGAAATCCTTCCTGATTCCATGAGGCAATTGGATGTTCCCTGGATCCCCTCTTTTCATGTTTTGATAAAAGCTCAAATGTTTGGATTTGCCCTCAATTTCATTCCTGGTGACATTAATAATTAGATGGAACTTTCCCAACAGGGACACAGCCTCAATGCCAAAAGTCTTGGAATACCTAACAATGGTGGTGCTGTGCAAAACCAGAAAGCAAGTCAGCACACATGGGTTCCAATAGAAGAAAATGCTTTTATGAGGTCTAGCCGCCATTCTGGGGATAGTGTTGCCCCCTTTCTCTAGAATATAATGTTCAGTTTTGTATCCTTGAAAATGGGGGAAACATTTTAGCCGTTGGACCTCATAAAATGCCAGTAAACAATTGACTTCTACATATCCTACTTTCTAGTACAAATGTTTAGAAGCTGTTTCCTAACTCTATCGACACCTAAAATAAATCTCTGCCTTTTTTCATACTTTATTTAGAGTTATGGATTCTAGCAGGCCACCATGACTTACTGCAGAAAATCTTTTCACCTTATACTGGTTTATTAAATATTCCTAGTGATCATGTTTTAGAGGTTGCTCACATTCAACATTAACATACTGGTGTAGGGTACTACTGATACAGGTCACTGTTGTTTTAAGGATCCCATTTTAAATTGTTGCTGTACCCCAATCTGTTTCTAGTAACAGCATGTCTAATAAGTACTAAATAATGTTTAACATAGCATTGTTAGCTGTGAAAGTCAGGAAACACACCATGCATATCATGTTAAAGTCAAAGAATTACAACGGTTAGCAGCTTCTACAAGGCCCCAAGAAACTAATAAACCAGAAAAACACATCAACTTCACGTTAAGCCATGATTTCTGTGATGTGAAACTACTTAAGCTCACAAGACTGTGGTGAGCGAAGGATTTGCTAGAAATGCCAGCCTTACGGCTCGTTAGCATAGTATTTGCATTTCATTATTACCATTGTCCGATAAGAGCAGACACAGTTGAGTAAAGCAATGTTACATTTATTAAAGGTCACATTGATTGGTTTAATTGGTATAAGTCAGATTTATGTACTGGCAATACTTGTTTAAACATTTTTCAGACCACCGGAAAATATAACACCTCTCACAAAATATTATTAAAATGCATTATTTTTCTTTTATCAGCAACACTCTAGATAATTTCACAATTTATCAGGCATGTTAGGATTGTTATCATTCATATGTATACCCAGCACTGCTCAAGAGCTTTAATATGTAGACATGCTGTGGCCTGCATGATATACGTAATTATGTACCCAGTGGAGCATTATCACTTCCAATTAATATGTTTTGCTTGCTAATGAAGTTGATTGGTATCTATGTGCTGCATAAAACAGAAGGGAATATGCATATTTTGTACTAGTAATTTGCATTTCAGCAATTTGTCATCATAAAATTATTATTAATGAAAACTGTCAGATTATTTGCAAGAGTATTGAAGATGATGCCATGGGCAAAAACATTTTGCGTGTTGTATTTTCATATGGCTACCAATCTGGAAAGGGTCAGCAAAGTAAAGTAAAAAAGTAAAAATCTAAAGGAAGATCCGCTCTTAATAAATTAAGCCACAGGATTCAGACAGATGTGTTTGGAGAGGCTCATGTTAGAGCATTCCTTCAGCCTTAAAACCTTGGATAGAGGCAATGAGAACCCTCAAATTTAATTAGCCAATCTATTTCTAGTGATAAGCCAGCTGGTGGTGTTGTGGGAGCTCAGTGATAGCCTACAGCATACAGTACCTTGACATGGGGCCAGTTTTTCTCCTGTAATCAGCAAGAATATGTTTTACCCAACTTACATGCCTGTCATTTGCAGATACTTGTGCCTGAGCCACACATCCAAAAGGAATCAGTTTGCCAGGAGAGAAATGGGTAAAAGGTTAGGCAACAGTAAAATGTAAAAGCACCAAGCACACGCACATCGAAATTTTGGTAATCTCCCTTAGGGCCCTTAAAAAGGTAACGTGTGTTTTTGTATGTTGTGTAAGGCAGTTCATTCACTTTATATGGGTTATTAATACACCAAAGGATGGCTAACACTCTTGAAATATTTTTGTCAATGCAATGCACCTTAAATACGTTCTGGTGTATGAATGCATGTTGAATTTAGGCTACCTTTTATGTGTGCTTTGGGAACATTCAGGATGAACAGCTAAACACTGCAACGGATATATACCACAATTGCAATATGGTAACAGACATTAAAGCACAGGTTTTACTACACATTACCACAATGCAAAGAAGTGGCCTCAACCTCTGGCTACCATGGTGTTTTGCCAAAAAAATGAAAAATGAATTTTGGCAGCTAGAAACACTAAAAGGGACTATAAAGAAACAAACAGGACAGTGTGGTACTAAAAAACAAAAACTGTCAAAACGTTTTAACAAGAGAATGGATTTAAAAAAGGATAGAGCTTGGTGACATATACTATCTATAAAGAAGTGTGCTAAATTTAGGTATAATAAAATTAGTGCTGTTATATCTTGAGGTGGACTGCTTGGTGATTCCCCATTCCCTTATTCTATGGCCAGATTAGAGACCGCCTTTTGGTGTGTCCTGTGGCATATAAGAGGGAAAAATAGGAATACATTTCCCGAAGAAGCGGACTGGTTGTCCGCAAAACGTGTAGAGAGAAATATACCAGAGAAAGTTTTCATTTGCCCTGAACTACACACCAGAATGGTAAAAGTTTTAATGTTGATCTTAAACAAAAAAAGAATAAATATTATTGTCTTATCATACTGTTTTTAATTAAAACATTTATACATTAGAATATGTACAACATCACATTTATTTTTGATAATTTATTTGGAATACTCGAGTTAAAGGGTTTTCACGTAAAAGATCAGTACCTCCATATTTATTCTCATAAGTTTATATTCGAGTGTACAATATAGGGTAACACCGCAAAGGGAAGAACAGCCTGCAAACCATTGCCACCAAGAATGAAGATATGCAATTAATGAGCAGGATCAGTACTGTTTACTGTAACAATTTTCCAGCAAAAAAAACACAAACAGATTACACATTGATACTGGGGCCAGAGACAGTTTGGAAACCAAACGTTTAGGAGGCAGCTCCCATATTTCTCTGTAAACTAATTCCTTATATTTAAATGTCATGTCTTTTCTGGGTTTCCTGTGCTCAATTCCAGACCACACTTACTATATGAAACCCCTTTAATTGTTAACAGCATTATATTCATGTAAAGAATACAGAAATTGTCATTGTGAAAGTACAATACTTGCAACCATCCTCTTAGTGTCTCTCATACCTAACAAAAAATGCTTTTCCTCCATAGTTATAGTAGAGTGAATGTTGTCACCCTAGGGCAGCAAATGTGTTACTGAAAGATCATCAGTTGAAAATGAAGGGAAAGATACTTTAAAAAAAAAGGCAGCCACAACATTTGCTGGTAACCTACATTATAACATTTTTTTATTCTTGGCATTGGATCTGTTTTAACAAAAGGCCTAGTATGCATTTTAAATACACCTTTTCACTTGCTTAAAAAAAACACAAAAAAGCATGAAGTCTGTACCTTGGCCATGTTTACTTTAAAGCCTAGGGTATACTATTTTCTGTACTTGTTACGCCAAATTATATGCCGTGATATATTTTATTTATGTACATTATACCCAGTGCGCCTAAAGGAAGATTACAATATATTCTTACATAATTAGAATGTCTGGATAACATGCAACTGATTAAATGTACACACCATACACTCAGACCAGGCTCACATTTTAATCTTCATGTTGCTAAATAAAAAAAGGTATGGAAATAACATGAAATGCTATATTTGATTTCTGGTAACAATTTTTTAATTATTTTTTTCATGTACATTTTCATGGTTTCCTCTCTGATTTGATTTATTTCCCCAAATCTGCTATATTGTATATGTTACTGCAAGGTTCTTAAATTGCATCTGGTGTAAATGAACCCTTGGGTAATTCCTTAGGGGAAGCAAATAGTTAATTGCTCATAGTTGAAAAAGAATAATCTAGTATGTAGATACCACCATTACAGTTACACATTACTAATTTGTGTAAAATCTAGAACCATATACATACTGGTGATCAAGTAATAAAAATCATTACCAGTGTGATATCGTTAGTAGTGTTGATGTTCGAATTCGGGTTGTCCCTATATTCGACCCGAATATGGCTGTTCGAATTCGGGTATACCCGAACCGAATTTTGCTGCATTCGAAATCCTGATCAGGCTTTCCCTTTCCTCAGGGAGCAGAGCAATCAGCAGAGCTTTATGCTGACAGCTCTGCTCCCCTGATCCTGGAGGCAATACGAGGGCAATAGAGGTTGAATGGAATTACTATGTCCATTCATACCTCTACTGCTCTGTGATCCTAAAATTGATTTGACAGGTGCACTTTAATATTCATGTGAAGTACAGGGGTATGTAATAGTGTTATGTATCTTTTTATATTGTATCTTTTTATGTATCTCCTTACAATGTATCTTTTCATGTATCCTTTTACAATGAATCTTTTTACATCTGTTTGGAGGCTGTAGAAGCTCTACACAGTGCTGAAACAAACCCGAATTTTTCTCCCATTGACTTTAATGGGATTCGAATTCGAATTCGACCACCCGAATTTTTTTGCTATATTCGGCTGAATAGCTGTCGAATCGAATAGTGAGCTATTCGACCAACACTAATCGTTAGAAATGTTTACAAAAAATAATACATTATATTTTTTTTTCAAGGAGAGTTTGTAAAAATTTCCAAAATATTATATCTAACTTACTTTTCATATATAGGTATATCAATATTTGAATTCTTGTCCCCAACTTTTCACCAAACTACCACTACTTAGCCAAATAATAGCAAATTATTTTAGGAAATCTATTCCAGGTTTGCTGGGTCACCCAGGTTTAATTATAGCCTATCTTCTCCAATCTTGGAGATCTTTAATAAATCAGGCATATTAGCTTATATTTTTCACAGGCATAGTCAACATGTTTCTGAGACCATGAAAAAATTGGAAACATAATTAGTGTTTGGGGACATTTCCAAAGATTTTGGACTTTGGATTTGCATATACTACTAATAATCTTAGACACCCAGGTCACCTCAAGAGGCACCTAACAACTACAGTCTTAAACATAATTTTTATTTATTGTGGTAAACTGTAATAATTAGCTGATTTAAAATGAATGGGCTAACAATGCACCTCAACACATGATAAAATATTTTCTGCATGGAAATCCATCAAAGAAGCATAGGCATTGCAGTTAGCTATAAAACAGATTCATGGCTTGGCATAAAACTATACTAGTTCTTTATAATTCTTTCTACAGGTAGAAGTAAACAAGTCATGAATTTAGGTGAGTTTTTGAGTTAGAAAATAACAGAATGAGCAGAGCTGCTATTTTGTCCACAAAAACATTGGCTTTAATATTGACTGGGAGATCTACAAACACTCCTATGGATTGCTGAAAGAAATTGATCTAAACACTTCAAAACATCACTCTTCCAAAATACCCCCTAAATTTCATACCTGTAGGCCACAGCCGTGTAAGAAAATTGTCCCTGGTGCTGTACATAGCTTTCTGGAAACAGGACGTTGTGGTAATGTCCACGTGTGCTGCTAAGCCTAAATGATTGCGTTGAAATCCAATCAATAAAAGGATTGGCCAAGGACAGCACAACTAGGGGGTAAAAATACTAGAAGATGGTGGATATTGTGCACACAGAAATGAGGTGGGTTTTTATCTGATTTGCACACTGAGATAAACTAACCATATGCAGGTAAACCTAACTATACAGTGACAGTGGAGGAAAGGAACTTGTACAACTGTGCAGGACAGCACGCAAGGTTAGAGTTCAGCTTTGAAATATTGTGCAAATAATCTATCTTCAAAATAAATGTACCTTCTTCTAATTCACCATGCAGTTTAATCCTCTATTCCTTTCAAATGTTTCATCCTCATGTTGTAAGAATTTTTATCTATCTGTTCCTTACATTTTATATTAAAATTCTTTAATCTTTAATGGAAGCTTATGCTTACAGTTGGCTCAACACTTGTTGCACCACCATGCAGAACCAAGAAGCGGCCAAACCTTGTGTTTCTTATTCCCTTTATCCCTCTGGAATGTTTCTGTGGCCAAGGACCTCTCTCCTTATTCAGCCAGTTTGTTCTCCTGCATAAATATTGCACCACATCTGTTCCCAATGGTACAGGACTGCAGTAAAGATGAAGCCATATAAATAAATCATAAGAATATATTATTGTGGTGCTTGCAGGTTTTGCAAAAAGGTGAACTTCTGAAATAAGAGAAGAGACTTTACCAATAGGTAGCCATTAATTAAAAGACCTGTTACAAAATCAAGATGACATAAAGGGTATGTTAGGTCATCAGTGCAAAGTATGTGCTTGGCAATGGTTGCAAGATCATTAGACTAAAAATATGACTTTTTATCCGCACAATGATTTCTTGCGTATTAATTTTTCTCCATTTAATTTCCATTTAATTTCTTAGTTTAGTTTATCATTAATTACATTCTCCTTCATAAACCAGCAGTCCTAGGAATTTCAATTCAATTTGAGAAATATACTGCTGGTATTAAAGAACACTTGTATAATGTGATTTATTTTTTTTACATTTCAGTTAGACAATTAGCCATACAAATTATTTCGGAATGCAAGTTTGGCTTTGAAGAAAGTCGGCATGGTCCATTTCCACATAACAACAAGTTCATCCATCATCAAGTGTTTGTAATATTGCGCTTTAAATAAAATACACATTGATTTTTTGCTATTAAGCACCGTGTGCCATCAGCACACAGCCTAATATTTAATTTCTTGGCTGCCAGAAAGCAGTAAGTAAGGAGTTCCTTATATTGTGTGATGATATCATCAATCATGATGTTTCGTTATAATCAAAAGATTTTTTTTTAGGTTTAAACACATTAACCTGTATTTCAACCTTACAAATGAAAATATGTGACATTTAAAATTATTTTTTTCTGTATGTGTTCATGAAAATAAATACCATTATTGCAAGAACCTCATTTTGTTGCATAATTGCATATAAACTTTGAACTGCTAGGCTAAGCAACACAGTTTCATCAAAAGATGACTTGAAGTGCCCACAGGCAATAAGTATTTTTCATCTGAGACCAATCCTTTTGTTGTAATATAAACTTATTCATCAGATCTGACTACCAGAATATCAGACTAGACAGGGGTATCATATCCAATTTCCAGTAATATATGTCCCTAATGCACAGTTTACCATGAGGTCACCCCTTCATTGCACCCACTTACTTCTCAGAAAAAAAATCAAAGTGCACCAGCAAAGGTAGGAGCTGGACTTTCTCAAGAGGTTTCACTGCAGAGATGGACAGGGAAATTACATGGCTGGTTCAGCGTTACTTTCCCAATGGTCTTCTAAGCTTATTCAGCTTAACATTAGAAAATGGTAAACATGTGTCTACATTGGGCTTTGTTACTTCTTTGTCCAGCTGACTACCTTGTTAACATACACAATTAGTGTGTATCCTGTATTAAATCCTTTTGAGAAAGTATCACTCCAATCCATGCTGAAATGCTCTGCATAAAAGTAATGTTTGTCCATGTAGTGGTGGTGGGTTATTGGTCTTGGTCCTCCCAAGACTTCTCTCATTCTTGCAGCATATTTGTTGAAATATGTTAACAAAGAGTTAAAGAAAACATAATTGTGCAAGGGAGGATCAAATAGCAATCAGGTTGATGAACACTAACTGTGTATGTTAACAAGGTGGTCAGTAAACTGATCCTATGGGCCAAATGTGCACACCACTCCACTACATCTTTTTTCCTTTCATCTATGAATTTAGCTGATCAGGGGGTCAATTATGTGTAACAATGTAAAGAAAACAGAACAATAGACACCAGACTACATTTCCTAGCATCCCTGTGTTACAGTGGAAACCAGACGTCTGCATGGGAAGCAGGTAGTCACAGGAAGAAGGGGGTAAGCTGCACTGCTACACAATGAGCAATATATCTTTTCATTATCCTGTTAGCTTATACTCTACAATAACCACACAGAAATCAGAAAATTGTATAGGCCAGTGGTGCCCAACCTTTTTTCATCTGGGGGCCGCTGATAACATTGAGATAAAACTTTCTACAATGCAAACCAATATTAGAGATGTACGTTTAAAACTAGAATAGTTTTAATTTAAAATGAAATTAAATTGAAATGTTTTTAGTTACCATAACCTACATGCCCTAGAAAAAAGAAATGTAAAATTAGGAATTATTGCACTCACCATATGATGTTCATTTTATTAATACAACATTTTATTAATGAAAGTTACAAAACTTATATAAAGCTATCATACAGTACTGGCCGGTCATATATTTCTCCCCACTCACCATTCTGTACCACAGAAACTACACCATACAATGCGTCCTGTCCGTTCTAGGGGGCTGAAATTTCTGCAATGGATACTTCCAGAGAAATGCAATTCATGTGACAGATAGCCAAGGGGTAATGTTCTTACTAAAACATCGTTTGGTCCCTACATCTACCTTTGCACCCCATTTCCCACAAGACAATGAGCAGAGAAAGCAGAGAGGGAAAAAGGAGAGGGCCCGATCTGGGAGCTCCACGGGCCGCACATGGCCCGCAGGCTGTAGGTTGGACACCCTTGGTATAAACAATAAATGAGATAAAACTGATCTGCCTTTCTTCAAATGACAATAGTCAAAGAATATTGGCATATTTGATATCATCATTCGAACTGTCTTCTGTTTTCCAACAGCTGTACATTTATTTTACTAGCTGTACAGTAACCCTTCAGCATTTAGTGAACACACTGTGGGTCATAAACAAAGTCATTGTCCTTTGGCTCTGTACACACATCAGGGGATTCTCACCTGATACGAATGATCGTTCTCATCTCAAGCAAGAAGATAACATGTGTACGGTGGTCGCCCAACATCATTCTTGAATCCATCACGACAAATCCATGAATGACCGATGGTGAACAACAGCTATACAAGTCAGGGCAGGAAAGAACTGCCCCCTCCCCTCTCTATAGAACAGAATGTGCGTTTGTGTGTTCAACTGTCACTGTCAGTTTACACAACTGTCAAATGATCATGAAAGACAGTTTCCAGCGACAAAAATTGCAGGTGTGTACGCAGCCTAACGTTTAGAAAATATCAATTGTCAACCTTTGTTGCCTCTCCATGCTTTAATCTCTGTATCCTGAGGCAGCATTTCAGGTAGGCAACCTGTGAATGTGCAACCAGGTTTATTGCCAGATGAAAAGTTATGGGCTTTCTTCCCATGGAAGTCGTCTGGAAAATGCTGCTGAAATAAACTTTCCTGTGGCTGACAAGCCTTGTTTTATTTATCAAATATCTATGTCGGAGAAAATCTGTTTAATGTTACCCTTTTCATGTCTGCACTTGTATGTTGGGACATTCAGATTATTGGCTCAGTGGCTAATCTGGTTTTGCAGTACTAGGATCCTAGGTTTAAATCTGGACCAGGGCACTTTCTGCATAGAGTTGGTATGTTCTCAACGTGTTTATGTGTGTTTTGTCTCATATACTTACCAAATAGAGTTTCCTTAGACTTTTTCATGACATATAACTATAGTAGGGACATTTTGAATATGTAAAGTGCTAAGGAAGATGTGAATGCTATATAATTGGTCAAAATAAAATTCAGTGGTACCCTTTGTGCTTGTTGTGATCCTAAATGTCACAACATTATAAATAAAAACAGTACAAAGACTTTAATTATAAGGAACACATAAAAAATTATCTTTATTCTTTCAAAAAGTCTTTTTTTGTAAACACCTTATTACAGGTTGCATGCTGTCTATATATCCAATGATTTTAGTTTAACAATTAACACTGGAGATCCAAAGTTGAAAGAAAATATACTGCCACAGTGCAGAACCAGCTACCCCTACATTGCGCTATCCAAGGTGTGTTGTCATTTAGCATGATGTAATGCATTGGTCTTGATTTACTTACAACAACATGAAGGATGAAACATTACAATACATTTATATCACAGGCCCACATGTGGATGTGAACACACACGGCAACACAATCCCCAAATTTAGCTTGGAAATCACACCCTGGTGTTTTATCCATGTGTGGTCCAAATTTGTAGGAATTTGAATAATGATGTTTTTGTGCCTTCTGTTTTATAAAGGTGCACTGAGGAATGTTAGTGTCAACATTTTATAATAAGATGAAAAAACATTTTAAAAAATGATCGGCTTGCTAAGCAATTATTTATCCAAGCAATTTATCAGGTAATTAAAAAAAAGGAACCCTGGTGTTAGAGCAAACAAGGTATAATATATGTGGTTATTTATCACTGAAAATCTATTTATGGACAGCATATAATAGGATATTGTATATGTTCAATTACTGTGGTCAAGATGGAAATATCTGCACATGTTTATTAGAATACCTGAAGCACTGTAGATGTTTTACTTTCACCAGTTTAATTGCATCTGTACTCAGATCATGTAGTTGTGTACATAAGCTGCAGCATGCACTCTTACATACTTTTGAGCTAAATGTATACTTCAGTTTTAACTTTCTTTTTTCACACTTAGAGAGTCTTGAAAGCAAATAGTCCCATTTTCCTGCACATTTTACCTTCCATACAAGAAAAATTTGCTGGTACCTAAGAATCAACTTGTCTCCTGTCTACCATCAAGCCCTCTCCCACTGGTCAGCACTGTGCCTCTTCCTTCCCACTTAGCTATTTGCTTTCCTTTTTTATGTCATAAAGTGTCATATGTGGGTGTTTCCTAGGGCAGGCCACATGCAAATGAAAATGTGTAGGAGTCTGCATTCCATTTGTACACTATGGTCTACCATTATGTAATGGTTAGTGGTGCTGTCTCATTTGACTGTGGCTTTCGATTAAAACCTGGCCAGTGTATTTTTTTCAGTTTGGATGTTTAGCTTTGCTGAGAATAATGCGCTGAACGGAATTGTAATGTTTAACACTTTTTTTTTTTAAATTGCAATTCAGTAGGTCTGGAGGAAAGACAAGCTTGCATCTGTTGGGGAAAGGAGGAGTGTGACGGAGGAGAAAAGAACTTCCCTGTCATTAACATGCCTCCCTACTCCCTACTTCCTATGTGAGCATTTAAAAAATATCACATGGTTTACTATCCATTATGAATTAAACCTGGTACATGAATTAAACCTGGTACACTATAGAACAATGTTTCCACACCGGGGTTCCTCCAGTACTTTGAGAGCTGAGCAGTTTGGGCCTCTCAGGTCAGTTTTACTGACACCAATGGCTTTTTTGGCTAATTATAAGGTTGACATTCTTCCCACTGGTCAGCAGTGTAAGAGGTATTATTCCTAGTGACCACCACACTAATGTCATGTGAGCTGTGAATATAGTAACTGTTACAGGGGTTCCTTGAATACCTGAAAGTTATTTCCCCTATGTTAAAAAGGTCAAGAAACACTGCTATAGAGTGATGAAATTATTTACCAGGGATTTGGATGAAAAGCTGCTTCCTTTTTTTCCCAATGAACAGACTGACTATGCCTTGAAAACATTTGCATTACATAAATGTAATAATTACAACACGCTTTTGTCTAACAGTGACATTGCCAGCACAAGGACTTTGAAGCAAGGGTTAAATGCTGATGTATTGTTTTATGGCACTGTTTAAACCACATTTCAAAATACAGATGAATATTTTACATATTTGTTAAAAAATGTGACCTTTTGTTTAAGCATTCATTTGATAGTGTTAGCCTTGAGTCATTTATGAGTTCTAAAGCAATTAATGTGACCAATTATCATTTCCTCTCTGAAATAACTGACCTTGAGCTCCACATAAAATATTCTCATGGTATGGCATAGTTTGTTGAATGGACTGGATGTTTCTATATAAAATGTTCAAATGATTTCTTATACAAAGCAATCGCTAACATAAACAATATATTTTGATGATCCTAAGTGACAGCTGCGTACCTTTAAAAATTTGTTATACAACGTTTAATAAATGTCTCACAAACCTGTAATATATATACTGGTATATTTTGCTGCTCCTATAAAAAATAGTTTTCTTTATCTATGTTTCATTAAAAACAAAATATGGGAAAATAAAGCAGACAGTTGTAGTATTCAAAAACGGCATATACATGAATAGGAATGATTTTTGTCAGCCAGTCCCATATGGTAAAGTTTTGTTGCCCCTTTTGTGTGTTTGTGCCCTCTACTGTATGTGTTAAAGAGTATGGAATCCCTAACAAATATCTTCTCTTATGTGCTCTCTCGGTCAGCTTATTATATCCTTGAAAACTTTTACAGCTGTTCAACAAGTGCAAAACCAACCCAGTTAATGCCACTAGAAATCTTGTAGGCCAATAATTAGGGATGAGCCTATGGCATTCTCGCAAATATTTCCTCGAAGTTCTGATGGGTCCACGAATCTGAGGATTTTTCCCACGCTACATTCATTCATGAGCAGTCAGCCAGACTCACACAGTGTTCCTGGATAGAGAAATTCTCTCCAAGAACACTTACTACAGGACTGCAACAGCAATCAGGAGAGCTCCGCTCCCCTGATTGGTCTTGAAGGCCCTAAAAATTCCATCTCACTGGCCAAATTTACAAAGGCTGTTCTCGCCTACGTTTGGTAAGCGAGAACGGCCCAATTCGCCGCAAGACCGAATTTATTAAATTAGCTCGCTCATCCTTATCAATAATGCCCTATGCTCTAAGAAGATAAGAGGTGGAGGTGTTCTGGGCAAGCAAATAGAGCAAGGAAATTCTTTGGTCATTTTCCTAAATTTCTGACAATGGAGGAGTTGCTTGCAAGGAGAAACCAGGAACCAAGGAAGGCAAAATTATAGTCGATTAATATTCAGCTTTAATCATAACCTTCTCAGAGTGAAATATCATGTGGTGGTTGTACAGGCTCTACAGAATGCTAATAATAGTATAAAGGATGTAGCAATGTGCCAGATATTTTTTGTATTCAGATATCTATGGAGTACTGAGTGTCAAGGTGGGACCACTGGCTGGATGTGCTTCAATATGTACTTAAGGTACTAATCTATATACAGTGAGGTACTTTGAAAAAAGGCAAATCATGAACACACTGTCAACCTCAACTAATCACTAAGGCTGCCACAATCAAAAGGGGGTAGCATTACAAAATTTCTATGTAGAACTGGAACTAAAAAGTGAAAGTGAATATACCGAGGTCACATACAATGCAGAAATCTACGCAGCGTGACAATTGTATAGAAGGTATTACTGTTCTCACTCCATTACATTCTCCCTCTCTTTATCCCTTCCTTCTCTCTGCCCTGTCCTCTCTTTTATCTCTCTCCCTTCCTCCCACCCTCTCTCCCACTCTTTCCCCTTCCCTTCTACTTACCCCTCTGTGTCTTCTTCTCTCCCTCTTTCTTCTCCCTCTCTCTCCTCACCTCTCTCCTTTCCCCCTCTACTTTTCCCTTTCTCTCTTTACTTTCTATCTCTCTCTCTCCCTTCTCTTCCTCTCCTACTCACTCTCTCCCTTCCCTCTCTATCTACCCTTCTTTTTCTCCCCCCCCCCCCCACTTTCCTCTCCTTCACATTGTTATTCTGTCCTTTCCCTTTATCTCTCCCCTCTCTTTCTTAATCTCCCCCTTTATCTACCCTTTTCCGTCCCCCCAACCTTCCCCCCCTCCCCCCCCCCCCCCCATCTATGTCTCCTTTTTTCCTTCCTCTCCCCACTCTTTTTCTCTGGCCCATTTCCCCACCTTCACTTCTTTTCAGTCTTTCTTTCCCCTCCCCGTCTCTCCCCTCTAGCCCCTTATTTGCCCTTTCCCTCCTTTCCTCCCCCTGTTTATCCTGCTCCCTTCCCCTTTCCTCTCTCCCTATTTGTTTTCTTTAGTTTGTATGAAACAGCTTCCACTGTGTATTTTGAGTCAGTGTTAAAGGCTGTTGTTGGTTAGGGTTGGGGGCAGCACAAGCTAGCTGGCCTAGGGAAGAAAAAATTCCTGCATGTAATTCTTCTGTAAGCAAAAAGTTAATGTGTAGTTGTCAAAACATGTTTAAATCCACCTCCTGATTATTTTAGTTAAGTGCAAAGCCCTTGAACCCAAAATTGCTACGATGACATCAAAAATAAATTAAAAGAATAAGCAGTATTTATGAAGCTGTGAATGAAACGTTTAAACAAGCAATACTACAAGAGTAGGGAAAATATGATAAAATCTGATACTAATTACCCCTCGCTGGCTTTATGAATATGCTTTCCCTTTTTCATTTACCTTTGGGGCAAGTTCTCACAATTCCTCTGATCCCCCTTCCTTCCCAAGCGATTTTGGTAACAATTCTATATTTGGTGTTCAGGTGTAATTCTGTCCATCCGCTTCTTCACAGCCCTGCAACACAACAGGCACACAGATTACTCTAGTTATGTGACAATTGGCTGAACACATGAGCTGCAAGGCAGAGGATCAAAACACCAACCATGGAAATTGTAATTTTTAGAACCAGGTCAGCAATGGCAGTTTACACACTGTTCACATTTTCTAAAAATTAATTTCATTTTGTATTAACCACCTGAGCGATAACCCCGACCTTGGTTCGGGGTTAAAATAATTACAATTATCGATAACCCCGAACTTTTCTCACTGTATGAAAATACAGTGAGAAAAGTTCGGGTTTATCGATCACTTACCTGGTCCCGCTGCGATCCAGCGTCGTCTTCCAGCGTGGATCTCCAGCGTCGTTCTCCAGCGTCGGGTGCCCTCTCCGGGAAGAAGAAGCTGGCCGGCGGAGAAGAAGAAGACAGCCGGCTTCTTCTCCCTCCGTAGCGTCGGCGCGTACGATGACGTCGGCGCGTGTGCGGGAAATTCAAATTGAAACTCATTCAAACACATTTTGTATTGGATTGAATACAAAGTCCTGTATCCAATCCAATACAAAATAATAGAAAATATATTTATGTGGTTTTGTCTATCGGTATGTGACGGACACTAGGGACGTGTTTTAGAAAAATATATTATATTTTTTTAAAAAAAGGTTATATGTGTAACTGAAAACCTGAGGATGTTTTCCTTCATCCTTTAAAAAACCACCAGAAAAAAATATAGATGCAAATATGCAATAGCAGGGGAATTACCGATGACATAAAATCTAGCAGTAGTCAAAAGTTCCAGCTTCAAAACATTGCAGATGTCACCCTGCAAATAGCAAATAATTTGTTTGTAGTGAGTAAAAATATGTCACAATTTCACAACATATTTAAAAGTAAAAAGCAATTGTATGTATTTAATAGTAAGTAGCATATAAAGTAGGATAATGGGGCTGAAAAAAAACATCAAGGGAAGGAAGTGCAGCACAACATACATAATAAATGATACATATTTAGCATAGCAAATGCAAGTATTTAATACTGCCTCTGTCAGGCTGGCATTAAACATATCACAAAGCACTTATATGTCATCAACTAAGTGAAATACATAATCTAGTGCTTCAGTTACGACATGATTCCTTCGCTGTTTTCATGATGGGATAATTCTAGTTTGTAACTGAACAGCGAGTCTCTTGACCCCCTTATAAAAGCATCTTCTTCAACTAGAAATTATAAAGACATGATATAACTTAAACTACAGCTACTTAAGGAAAATAATGTGTAGATGTTGAATGCAGTGGCATCGCTGCTCAGATGACAGTATCATAGAGTATTTTCCCTGTTATGTCATGCTGTCTTTTTGGGCCCCAAGCAACTCTAGGTTACAAAAGGGTCAATTCGCAAAGCTGGATTTGGAGTTAATTTACCTTGGCTTATTATATTATCTCATGATGATTTCCTCAAAAACAACTTCCCATGGATGTGGAATTATCATTTTCTACCTTCATCATTTTGTTTATCAGATAGTTATTTGTTCACAACAATCTTCTATAATTTTTTTTTATTCTTACAGGAAATTTTAACTGCCTTACACTATATGTTGCATAGAGTTCACAGTTAAACTAGGAGGTAACATTTTTTGTTTCAATCAAGTTTATTAAAATGTTTATACCATGAATACAATAAAAAACATAGTTAATCTCCCTAGCGGTCTAATTCCATGCAAATTTCCATGCAAAAAGCAGTACAATTTTTTAAATGGAAATGTATTTTTCATTGTAGGTTATAATTCTTAGGCATAACTCACCAGTATTTAAATAATTTAATACATTTAATATTAAACTTTAAATAACAAAACAAAAAATCTGTTAAAAAAAAAAACAAAAAAAAATTAAACATGTAATGTAAGTGTACAGTAGCATGTATAATATATTTTTTAAAATATAGGTTGATATATATATTATATGAATATTTCTTTGTATTGGAATTAATACAGGCATTTTGTGTTGAATCCAATACAAAATTATTTGAATTTCCCACTGATAAGCCCGCCCTCACCGACTCATGCACTGATGTCACGGGAAATCCCTGGAAATCGTCGCTGCACTCGCCGGCTGGAGATCGAGGAGGAAGGGCGTGTCTCCAGGACCTGCCGGGACCAGCAGGACGATGGTGGACGACAATGGAGCAAGGTAGGAGGGGTTTTTTTAGTTTAAAGCTACCCTGAGTGTGACTCTGGATTACCGCTATTTGCAGCTAAAATCAACCCCAAGTCACACTTGGGAATAGTGCTAGGGGGTTAAATAAACGTGAATGTGTACAAGTGGATATAGCATACAAATAATGTACAAAACAGTACAAAGGAACCAGAAGTAATGTCCATGAGTAACAACATACAATCAGTTACGGAAAATGTCCAATGGGTCAAGAACATTTACCCAATCCATAAAAGCGGAAGGGAAAATTTTATAACAAGCCATTCACATACAAAATGTGAA
Source organism: Pyxicephalus adspersus (assembly GCF_032062135.1). Classification (NCBI taxonomy): domain Eukaryota; kingdom Metazoa; phylum Chordata; class Amphibia; order Anura; family Pyxicephalidae; genus Pyxicephalus; species Pyxicephalus adspersus. Next base: position 68,336,491 of record NC_092862.1, on the reverse strand, counting down.
TTGTACCATGTCTAAAGGGAGGAGGGGGGGACTAGGGGACACACACAAGTATATGGTGGGTATGGGGCAAGGTAGGGGAAGAAGAGGGGGATGGGGGAAATGATGCATATAATATACAGTCATCCAAATCATTGAGTGAATCAGATGAGTACATAAATTTAACAATATTTGCAATATCAATCTCACTATATCAATGCCAAGGGGCGTATGTCACTTTATGACAAATAGGTCTGGAACCGATTACTTAAATCAATCCCAAACTGACCACATCAATTTATATTTTTCATATTGATCTTTGTCCTCAGCTACCAATATCTCCTTATGCTGAATCTTCTCAAGCTCCACAAACCAATCTTTCATGGAAGGAGTGTTAGTTTGTTTCCAAAACCTTTTTTGATGGTTGGAAATTTCATCAATTGACTTTTACATGCAAAATGTGATAACCTCTTTGTACATGAATTAAAATGAATGGAGCACACAATATTCATTTGTAAAAAATTATATAATACTTGACCATGAAAATATGAATTAGGCTTTAGTGAATTGACTATGACGTCTAAAAATGATGCATTGTTCATTATTTCATGCATGCAATGTATTCTCTGTTCTGTTGTGAATTCTACCTTCAAGGAGTACTATCCAAACCACAATTGCAATGTTCTCCTCTTGCTCTCAATAAACACATTTTTGAACAACTTCAACTGCAGACATTGGGCCTGATTTATTAAATTTCTCTAAGACCGGTGAAGATAGACATGGTAGAACCTGGGGGATTGAACAAAACCCGAAATAGATTGAAAACATATGCCAACTAATAGCAAATGATTTTTAAAAAATGCATTCAGGTTTTTGGATAACCCAGGTTCTCCCATTATAGTCTATTTTCACCCGTCATGCAGAGCTTTAATAAAACAGGCTCATTACATCTATACTTAAGGATGATCTCCAGGCCTGCACATAATTTACTGAGCAGATGAGTGGCCATCTGTTTAATAAAAGTGGCCAGTCTAATAAAAGAGGACCTATTATATAAGGTCCTGAAATATAATATAAACTAGTTACTGGTTACCAGGTTGCGGACCTTGGGCACACCAGGTGGGCAGGAAGATACACGGTACCAAATCCCCAAGCAGAAGAATATTCAAGGAAGGCAGGGGTCAAGGCAGGCAGCAAGAAAGAGAGGTCAGGTCACACGCCAGGGGTCAATTGCAATGGATCCAGGAGACAGACACTAGTAACACAGGGGCCACTGCGGACACAGGGAACACTGGAAGCAACAGGAGGCACAGGTGACTCAGGGATATCCACAGAAAGGAACATGGAACAGCACAGGGAAGTTGGCTGGGAACCAACAGACTGGACAACGAGTGGTTAATACAGGAGCTAGTATGTGTGTAAGCTAGTTAAATAGCCAAGGATAGTTAAGAGGATATTTTGTGATTGGCAAGCAGATTGGACGGAATTGATAAAGCTTGGAAACAGAGGCACGCGCAAGGTCAGAACTGCCCGCATGCACAGGTGAGAGGCGTCTGCGCTTTATTGAGGAGGAGGTAAGTGTGACAAACTGTCAATAATCACCTGATTCTATATTATACAGTTTGCTGGTTGGTGTTCTCATCCTCTGCTTTTCATATCTTCTGAATCACTGACCCAGAATGAGTACACAGTTATCTACAAATTTTACAATGAGTTCAGCAATGGCAACTTACATATTCTCTCAATGATAGGTTTTCTTTAAAAAATACAGTGCATTTGCCAACAAATGTACACTGAATACAGACAGTACTTATTCATGAACAAATAAATGACAAAAATGATAAGCATGCATACCTTTATTCATTTTACAAATACCTAATAGTTACATTTTTGTGTTATCTAAAATTTCCAATTATCAACAAGTAGGGGACCCTTACTAAGAAGAAGTAATTGATTCCATTGAGTTGAATATTCAGCATGAATTGCAGAAGTTTAAATTCTTTCTAGACATGCCCACCTTCTCCATCTCCTACCCTTTATGTAGAAAACTTTGAGGTGTTTGTATGCGAGATGTTTGTATCCCCAGATGACTACAAAAATTACCTTCCGATGTCAGATGTGTGCTTCCAGAAATTACTTGCCACAGTGGCTAAACTGAGGAAATGCAGTGGCGGGGTTCATATTTGTGGGATGGAGGGTAATTGGGTACAGGAGGGGGGTAAGGCTGCTGGTACTGAGTGGGGAAGTAATAAGTAGGGTAGTGTGGGTTGAATTGGTGCATCAACCCCTTGTTGACCACATCAGTGACAATTAGCTCCACAGCACGTTTGTTCTGGGGTCAGGCCATAGCTTGCTGCAAAGTTTGCTTCTTTTCAGCTCCTCTTTTTTCTTTTCCGGCTCCTTTTTTGGCTGAGACTGGAAGTCACCAGAGTGCAGCAGGTGGAGTCTCCTAGGTCACTGGAGTAAATCTGCAAGAAAGAAAAGAAAGTAGAACATAATATTATGCATATTAACTCTTCTTATGTTCTCCTTTCAGTTTCCTGATACACCTGAGAAATGGCTGGCCATGGCTTTAGATTTTGAACAGTTCTGGAACTTCCCTTATTGTGGAGGAGCAATTGAGAGAAAACATGTAAGGATTATCCCACCTGCAGATAATGGATCCTTCTAATACAATTTTTTTCAGCATTGTGCTCATAACAATGATGAATGCGTGTTATGAATTTGTTTTAGTTGACATAGGCAAAAACAGGCGCATGTAGAGGGAATGAACTTTGTGTTTCATGCAGATAAAGCGTTTGCATTACATGATCAACTACATGATATCTCGTGCTAGGAGGGTGGTTGAGAATGCATTCGGTATTCTAGCAAATCGCTTCAGAATATTTCATACTGCTATACATTTGCGCATTGACAAAATTGACAAGTTAGTCTAAGCTTGCTGCATAGCTTTCCATGCTGGAATAATTGCAGTGCAATGTTTGGCCCACTAATGGAGCAAGATTCGGCTACAGCTGCACACATGGCACCGGGGGAAAGCAGCAGCCAATTCACTGGTCATTTTTGTACTTTGTTGCATTGTGCAATTTAATAAAGGTTGACAGCCAGGTAAACTTTAACACTGAGGAACAGAACAGCGCTGAAAGTGACACAGAAGTGGAAGGACAGAGAACAGCCCTGGATAGTGACTCAGAAAAGAAAGCACGTAGAACAGTGTTGGAAAGTGACGTAGAAAAGAAAGGACGTAGAACAGCACTGAAAAGTCATTTAGAAAAGGAAGTATGTAGAATAGTACTGGAAAGTGACGCAGAAAAGAAAGGACAGTGAACAGCGCTGCATAGTGACATAGAAAAGGTAGGATGGAGAACAGCACTGGACAGAGATGCAGAAGAGGAAGGACAGAGAACAGGGCTGGAGAGTGAAAAAATGATCAATTATAAAATTACACACAAACATATATATATATATATATATATTTATATATATATATACACACACACAAACACACACACACACACACACATTTTATGTACATAAATATATATACACACACAGTTTTTGTGTAGTTGTGTGTTGCAACGAACATTATACCAAAAGTAATAACAATTATTGCACATGTGTACGTAGCCTAAGATGACAAAGAACACCAAGCAAAGCACAAGGAAGATCTCAATGGACTAAAGTGTTACTTATTTTTAATTTACGTTCCTATTTTTTTTTTACATTTTTTTTAACATTGCCATTGAGTGGGTAGGTTGGAATACTTTTCTGAAGCTTAGTATTTTAATTCAGATCACTACTAATAAGGTATATAATCAATGGCACAATTGGTTGGTGGATCATATTGACCTATTTATATGTTGTTTGTATAGCCAGCACTAATAATACCTGGTGCTATACTGTATACACCTATCTTTGAAAGGCTGGTGGTGAACGGTGTTATTTCAGTAAAAGTTTTACAAGTTAGCCCCTTGTTGTTACAGCAAGATCTTTCCAGCTGGTCTCAATCATGAGAGCAAATACAGTAGTCACCCTGTGATGCACCGCTGTGATAGTTTTGTAGCACTGTTGTCTGTTTAACCATTCGTGTCTAGGTACACTTTTATCATCTTTGCTGCCTGGATTGTGTTATGCTGTTATTTTAAACACTGTGAGTGGAAAAAACTCATTTTGTGGTGTGGCATGTCTTTTATTATACTGTATATGTGTGTGTTTGTGTATGTTATGTGTGTGTTCTGTTATATGTTTGTTGTATTTTGTGGCATCAGCCCATATTGGCAGATGTCACAAACATGTGAACATTAAAAAATCAGAGAAACATTACAAGGATTAACCATGGTCAGCTTTAAAAAAACAACAGTACCCCCATTGTTTGGTAGCAATCTGTAGTTGCCCTATAACAGCCAACATCCCAGTCTTCCAAATTATCCAGTACTTCTGAATGGTAAGTGGGCCTGCAGATATTATGATTAGGGATGAGCAAGAATGCCTCTGACAGTCTCTCGAAAATTTTCAGAACTCCCAAAGGGTCCTCAAAATTTCGGCCAACTGATTTCTCAAATTCCAGGGTGCAGGTTCCCACGGTCCCTGGGCTTTTACACATTGACCACCAGCCTTTTTTAGGCCAGAAGTTATTTACTCCATACATTAATAATTTTTTTTTCTGCAGCCAATTGTTACAAAATTGTCCATGTTCCTGGAGGCATTGGGTTGAGGGTTAACATTAACTTTAAGGAGCATCACAGGTAGCTTTTTATAATTAGGTTTGCTACAGGTGTCAGGCTGATATCAGCACTTATCATTGAGCCCTAGACATCACTAGATATCAGTCAGTATAACCTGCTAAAATGGTTTGTGCTCTCTCCAGGAGGGAAAGGAAGTCACTGAATGAAGCTGTTGGTGAATTTTATGAAAACAGCACAGTGAGAGATTCCCTGCTTGCTTCACTCAATATTACTTGACATAGGAGTAAAAAGTGTTGTAACTTTTTTCAAATTACTTATTAAAGTGAAATTAGGTGATGGCGAGGGGTTACAAGCATCTTGCTATAGGTTCCATTTGTAAAATATACTAATAGAGGCCAGGAGAAGGCAAAGACTTCTAGCCTGCTCTTTAAACACACATACAATATTGCTATACTAGAAACTAGTAGTGTTCATGTGTTCATGGATTGTAAAACATATAACAAAATAAAAAGCACTCTAAAATCAGCATCTTTCCGTTTCTCAACATTGTGTCTTAAAGCTGGTAAAAGGCTTTTAATAAACTGGTAACTTTGTTCCAAGATACTACTTTACCAGTTTAGTTGAATTATTAGGTAAAAAAATAAACTAAAAACAAAGCATTAATTAACTGATTGGTAATTTGATGATTTTTTCAATTTTTATTTTAATAGCTTTTTGATATTTCTACTTTGCCTTGCCTTAATCAAAGTAAATTCACTTTCAAGTCAATTGCAAATTACAGCATAACTTTTTTTGTCACTGGGACGTCAAAACTATGCAAAAGTGGCAAAAGAGTTCTCTATGGTTCCTAAATTTAATAAGTTTGCAGGTCTGCTAAGACTTGATCATCAGACGTTTTAGTTAAAGTAGAACTTTGGCCTCCAATGAAAAGATATATGCTACAACTACAATTGATTAATCAGTCTATCTGCATTGATAGTGTTCTCTTAGTTACCCTGCAAAATTCCACAAAACCTGTTGATTCTGCCAGTAAAGTCCGTCCTGATGCATCTGCCTCTAACTTGGCAATTAATCACTGTTGGCACGTGTGCATGCAACAAGGGCTGATGGTCTTAGAGAACTGATTCTCCAGCTTTCTCCCTTAAGAAAACAAGGACTCAATCTCATGCATGCAGACTAAGATTAGCACTCTTTTATTTTTTACATTTGGAAGAAGAGACATGAGGAATAACCCAAAAGAAATATGATGGTGGCGTTGGATGGAACAGTGAATCCTGAAAAGAAGTGAAAAGCCAAGACAGAGGGAGACTCACATGGTGCAGTTGGTGCATGGATCAAGAGATTTTTTTCAAGTGATTTATTTTAATGAAAGTTCCACTTTAAGGGTGATGCAAATACTTACAATAAATGTAAAAAAAAATGTGTTTTTACTCAATTTTTTCCCGTATGTAATGGTATTTTTCTATCTAAGCTCAGAGTTCAACTTTAATGGACAGGAACATAGATTTTCATTCTTCATTCTGACATACTGTTTAACAGTATTCAATTAGAGAACTTCATTTAAAAGATTAAAGTACAATGAGCAGAGATATTACCTCCTTCCTAGTGAAAAGTGGGTAATTATTGTGGCAATATAGATACCAATTCATTCTGTCCTTCGCTTCCTTCATTACTTATGGCCTTGTGAAGAAATCAGCAGGTTTCTTGTTTTTCTTACTTTTCTGTTTGCACAACACAAAAGGACTGATTCATAAAAACTGGAGAAAAAGAAATTAGGACAAACAAAGATTTGTCACCAATAACAAAGTAAATAAATCCTCCTAGATTGTAAGCTCTTCAGGACAGGGTCCTGTCCTCCTGTTTGTATATAAATCCTGTTTATTAATAATAATAATAATAATATCAAATGTAATCACAATTTTTGTTTGGTCTCTGGACAACAATTATGATTTCATACCTAGCTTCCAAATCAGCATGGTGGCTCAGGGGTTAGCACTCCGGCCTTTGCAGCACCAGGTCCCAGGAATCTCAGCCAGGACACTATCTGCATGGAGTTTGCAAGTTCTCCCCGTGTCTGCATGGGTTTCCTCCCACATCCCAAAAACATGCAATGAGGTTTATTGGCTTCTTCCCAAAATTGACCTTAGACTACATTAATGACATGTGACTATGGTAGGGACATTAGATTGTGAGCTCCTTTGAAGGACAGTTAGTGACATGACTATGGCTTTTGTACAGCCCTGCGTAATATGATGGCGCTATATAAATACTGTGTAATAATAATATTAAAAAGTATTTGTTTTATTATCAAATACATACTTACTATATTTTTAATGGCATATACTGTAACAATAGACACTGAAAATTTACACTATGATTTTTACATTTTCTTTTCTAGATCGATCTAGGTATACACTTACGAAAAAGGTCTTAGGGAACAAGTTGTTCATTTAAATGGGATGGGGATTTTTATTCTGATACTGAAAAATGCTGCCAAGATGCTATAAAGGGACATGGCAGTAATCTACATATTACACTGTGCAAGTTGTAAAAAAGGTGTTAAAGGAATACAAATGTACTTCTTCAAGCTTGTTAGCTGAAAAGCCACTGAACCAATCCTACTTACGTTTTACTGACAAAGAAGGATCTGCATTTATAACATGGTGTCAGGTTAAATTCACATTTACCATTCCTCCCTCCAATTATCCATGGGTTAGAAATGAAAAAATAATATTTAAGGGACAGGTATTATTTAAATCCAAGTTTGTTTTTCAAAAATCTGTCTCGCAGTAAAAAGTTTTTAAGGTTTTTCCCAATATATAGTGATTAGCAACATTGAAATTGACATTTTTATTTGGTAGTGTTCTGTAGTTATGTGAATGGACTGACAAGGGCACAAGCCAAAATAAATTTAATCACAGCCAAAGGGAAACATACATTTTTTTCACATGGAAATAATTGTCTAATAACAAAATTGAGTATGCAGATTATTCTACAACTTCTTATACTGGAACCTGTGTGTTCCTAGTGCAGCTGGACTACATTTAGAGTAGCAGGTCATTGTTTTTTTCTTGGTACTTCAATGGTACTTCTATTCTCTAGTGATGTGGGGTAGCTCTCATGCCCTGTTTTTCCAAAGACTATGAGGCGTGAGCAGAGACTGTGATGTTTATTACACATGTGGAGAACACAATTTACAAGAGGGATGTAGGGAAAAAGGAGATGCGCCCAACATATACAGTCCATGAATAGTTGAAAAATGGAGGAGTCAGGGTGGTTTTTAAGCAGGAAGGTTTTTTAAGCCACTGCCCCTGATTCATCAAGCAGAATCGGATTATCGGTCGCGCATTCGTATTAGCAATCCGGAATCGTACGCGGTCGCGCTATTCAGCATCAGAAAAAACTCGCGCACGGAGCCGCGCTTATCCGACAGCTTTTTACTGGCGATCTTGCATTAAAAGTCTTGTGAAGGCTGGAATCAAGCTGGTAGTGAGGCGAGTGTACGCGCATACTCGAGTCCGGACCGCGGTAATCCGCGATCGATGGCCGCGCGTACGTTCGCGCTTCCAGCGAGCGCGGATTTCATTGATGAATCAGGGGCACTGTCTTTAGGTAAGTAAGAGAATAACTAATGAATCGTTATGTACACATCCTACTATGTGCCTTGTTCAAACTACTTCATATTTGAAACTTTTCCACCACACTAGTTTCTTTAGCAACAGAAAAAGTAATCTAATTACCAGTAAAATACATTACCATAAAAAGCATAGTGGTAGAACAAAGAAAAATACCATGATAGTTTACCTTCCATATTTTTGATTTTATGGTTTGTAATGTTTATATATTTAGTGCCACAACTGCATACTAAACGTTGGTATGTGTATACTCAAATAAAAACTGATCCTAATAAAAATCAAAGTATTTACTTTTACCTGAATAAAACAGGAAAACATATTTAATTATATTACCTTGAATATAAACCTAGACCATCACTGCTAACATTGAAAACAGTGATCAACAGGAATGCCAAGAAAATTAACGTATTTAAATACATCCATGCTATTTTTGAAAAATGTATTAAAGTGATAAAAACAAAGTTATATGAGTTGTCTATATACCTTTTTAAAACATTTTTTACAGGTTAATATTTTGTACTTTTGAGTTCGTTATGATAGGCCACATGCTCCTAAATGATGTTTTGCTCACTGTGCGTGTACAGAAATAGACAAGTACCGCCTGTGTAATCATTAAAGCTCCATTCATAGATACACTGGAAAATGAAGCATAGCCACTCCAAGATACATTGGCCCGAGTTAATAATGCTCCCCTTTGCTAATATTTGGGAAATGTTCTTAGTCTTAGACCAGTTCCATTCCAGGTTTGCTGAATCACACATGTTCTCTCTTGATAGTCTCTATTTTCCCCAGTATTGGAGAGCTTTAAGTCCATCCCAAAGTGTGATATTTGCAAGATTACTCACTAAAAAGTCTGAATTATAAAAATAATAAAATAAATGCTGCCAACACATCTGACAATGTCAATTTACAATAGATCACGTTTTAGGATTTAGATACACTTTCAGCCGATGTAACCACCAAGTTTTCTGTACAATGTTCCAATTGCTGCATTTTACATACAGTTCTGTAGGTTTACCTTCTAATGGCTAAATATCAGGCATCAACTCCTATAATTGAGGCGGAAGCAAGGTATCTGCAGTATTTATGACTGTAAATGTTTTTATTTTAATTCGTTTCTTTATATATTTTATTTTTACAATTGCAAAAATATCAAATTATTGTTTCTGGACCATCGCTTTAGAAAGGAAAGCAAGAAATGCTTTATAAATAGTATATTATATGCAAAAATGTTTCAGTGATACTTCTGGTAATTTTTTTTTACCTCAGTTAGCCTTTTGTTTTTAATAATAATTTGAAATGAAGCAAACAGTGTTTTCAAGAATTACAGTCATTTACAATGGCACACGGAAGCACAGTCTTTAAAGGTATTTTTCCAGCACTTCAGTGTTTCTGCTAGCTAATAATAATTTGCAGTTGACTTATGAAGAAGCAGTCTGCAGTAATAGTTTTTCCACAAATCGCTTCCTTCGTGTGAGGTAGAACAGCAAAGTAAAGTTGCAGTTGTAAGTACAGAGAGGTAATTGTTAAATAATATCTATACTTTTGACAAATCAAAATGTGAGAAATGAACTCAGGGAGCATATTATACCTGTGTGGAGAAAGTTGTAAAAAATACATTTTGTGTACTATTATCTGGGACATGTAGCCATTTTTTTTTTCAGATTAGTCATAATTACCAACAAATGTCCAATGTGTAAGTCTACCTGACCAGGTAAGTTGTATGTGACTATCAGATGAAATCATTGTATGTGTACGACTTCCAAAGTGCTGGAGGCGGGGATACCAAGAAGAAATTGGAAATGTCTTCAGTCCTAGACCAGATCCAACCCTTTCTCCCTCTCATTTACGGAAATCAGCACAACCCGCTCTGACCTGTGTTTACACTGAACTCTGGGCAAACCTAGAATGTACTCCATACCTCCCTCTTCATATGCTTTCCAGTTTGGGGAGACAGCACAATAGTAAACTTCAGCAAAAATAAGTAATTTCTCAGCTCAAAACACTCCCTCTCACACACACGGGTAAATTTATCAAGCAAATGCGCAGAAGTTTGTCAGGCGCATATTAGATCCGAAGGGCTTGGGGTATTACCGTGATATCACATGCTCGCCTGCCGGATTAGAGCATTGATAAATGAGCAGTGGTCGAGAATTCCGTAATTTATGTGATAAATCTTCAACTGTGCGATTTAGGTGGGTCTGGTAAACTCTTTCATTGGTGATGTCAAAGCAATAAATTAGGGTGCGCCTGGTCCCTGTTCTGTGTGCGCCTATAGCTCATTAAAGGTCAATGTGTGTGTGTGTGTGTGTGTGTGTGTGTGTGTGTGTTGGGGTGCCTAATCACGTTTACTTGTATGGTATGAATTGATGTGATTTTTTTCTCCCCCTCATTATTGTCAGCTTTATCTGTTGCTGCAATGTTTTTGTGCCCGTTTTAAAATGACGGTCTGCTTTGGTTAGCAATTCTTCAACCTGTTTCTTATAATGTATTTGTAATCATTGTTAATAAATGTTTTGTCATTTTATCCACAAATAATTCTAACAAAAGTTTCCACTCCAAACTGGTACCCTGACCCCCCTCGTTGCCTTTGTTCCATTCTTAAAGTCATATTGTCACATATTCGTGTTTGAATGTCTTATGTACATATTCCTTTTTTTTAATAAATTGGCATTTTTTTTTTTAAGTCTCAGACATTTGCAGAATAAGCTGCGATTTTCCTTTAACATACTTCCCTCATGCTGATTTGCTGCCACTGCTCTACAGAACTCCTCTGTTCATTTGTAGTAGTGTTATAGGTTTGTTCTCATTGTGCTGTGCTGTCTGATCTTAGCACTATTGTATACAAACACACTTCCACTTCCTGGTCAAACTGGTTGTAAATTAGCTGTCCAGCAGAGTTGAATACTCATTCTAACACACCTGATGGTGATAGAAGGAGGTCCAGGTTACCAAACACAACATTTATTGACAAGCTCAAAAGCAGGGTCAAGCACTCTTAGAAAGGAACAGATGTTCTGTTGTTGCTTAATTTAATTTTGCTCACAAAAATGCTATATTGTATGCATTACAAGGGGGTGCTGAGAAGTTCCTGGCTTTGCCCAGAAAGAAGAGAGCCGGAGTTATAAAATAACACATTTATTCAACATATTCCCCCCTGACACTGATGCACTTGGTACAGCATAGTTGCAGCTTTTCTAGACCGTTCAAAAAAAACTCCTTTGGTTGGGCCACAAACCAGACCAGAGCAGCATCTTTGACGTCAGAAATGTCCTCAAAACGTGGCCCCTTCAGGTGTTTCTTCAAATTCAGGAACAGATAATAGTCTGAAGGGGCCAGGTCAGGTGAGTAGGGGGGTTGGTGGACCAATTGGAAATCCAGGGTGTTCAATTTGGCTGCCACAACGTTGGAAGTGTGCGCAGGTGCATTGTCCTGCAAAAAAAGGATCCCTTTGGTCAACTTTCCACGGTGTTTCATCTTAATTGCCTCCTTCAGCTGGTCCAGGAGGTTAGCATAATACTGTCATGATACAAGAGCCCTGAGGTAGGTAGTCCACCAACAGAATGCCGTCCTTGTCCCAGAAAACGGACGCCATGACATTTTTGGCTGATTTCTGAGTTTGGAACTTTGGATCTGCTGTGGCGCAATTTCTTTGACTGTTCCTTGGTTTCAGGATCATAGATGTGGAGCCAGGTTTAGTCCTCAGCCACTAACCTAGCCAAAAAGTCCTGTGCAGCTTCAAAATGGGCCAAAACGGCTTTGGATGCTTCAACTCGTTCCTTCTTCTGATCACTGTTCAAACAATTCGGCACCCACTTCACTGAAAGCTTTCACGTGTCTAGGATAGTGTTGATAACTAATCCAACACGCTCCCGTGAGATTCTCTGCTTTTTTGCGGATATTCGCCGGTCCTCAATAATGGACAGCATAGAAGGTTGCCGGGTCAGTTGAGGTTGGCGGGCGCCCAATACAGGGCTCATCTTTAACGGTGAAATGCCCAGTCTTGACATGAGATATCCAGTGCTGTAGGAAGTACACTTCTCCCTTAGTGTTTGTGACATCTCAGTGAGAATGTCCTTTGCTGACTTTCCCTGGAGAAACAAAAATTTATGACGGCCCATAACTCCAACAACGTGAAACTTGCTTGTGCCATTACAGCTTCTCACTAAAAGAAAAAACAGTTTTAAGAAACGCAAAGACCTGATATATGCACAGTTACATACTAAGATATTAGGCTGTCATATTCCCCCAACACTCGTTTTTCTATTTTATCTGGAAGGGGGCAAAGCCAGGAACTTCTCAGCAACCCCTCATTTTTATGTGTTTACGTAATTCCAATAGTATTAGTATTTAAAACTTTCAGGAACAAATATACTTTGTGAAAAACATATTTTATTGCTTTTACAGCCTTCCAGGGTATTTCTGCAGGTTTTAATGCCATTTTAGACCTTGGCCCACTATATATTTACTTACTCACCTCAGCTTGGTAGTGGAAGCACATAAGGATTCCTACTTTACCCAGAAGCAAAATCATCCACAAATGTACAGTCTGTGATGTGACATTCAAGAGGCTTGCCAGAGGTTCCCAGCAAAGGGATGTTGTCATCCAGTTACAGAACAGATTCAATTATTAGGATGTGTTAAGCAGCATGTTAAATTATGTTTTGTTGGCAACTAGATGGTGCTGGATTGTATTTTTCAGGCTTTTCAGGCTGCATAAGCAATGCTTGGCCAAATCTAGAAATGTCCATGTATATGAATGAACAGTGAAAAAACCAAGAGTAAGAGAAGGCTGCAGGCTTTCCTTTAAATTTTAACCCCCCCAGCGGTAACCCCAAGTGTTACTCGGGGTAGAAAAAGGATGCTGGAAGCCATAACCTCGAGTTACACTCGGGGTAGGTAAACCTATAGGAATAGCATACTGTATATGCATGTATGTATGTACATGAGTGCAAATGAAGCAAAACAAACAATATAAACATAAAAAGAAAAACTTTCCTGAATGATGATGCGCAGACCTTTCTCCGCAAAAAGTGTCGGGGGTGTTTTTCAACTGATAGAACACAGTTCACGCATACATAGTGGGTGTGCATTGGCGCACATCAATTCGCATCAAACACCCAATCAAAATTTAAAGGAGATCAAATCGAAAACACAACTAAAAATGATTAAAACAACTGTATTCAAGATAACCACATTTTCAAAAAGGTCAGAATAAAATATAGAGACCACAGAGACACAACTAAATTTACATTACAAAATGAAAAAAAAAAAACACCAAAAACATATAAACCCACACTTCCATATAAAGCCAAAATATTTAAAAAATGAAATATTGTATTCAAAAGATACTTACAAAAACAATATGCAAATTTGACCTATCAAGGGTGGAAAACTGGACTAGAAAATACTTATGCAGAACAAACATTTAAAGGTGGTAATAAAGACATTTTTGCAATAAAATAATATAGCTACAAACACAATAACATTAACTTGATCACTGCAAGATAGACATTGAAACATTCTAAGTGTAAAAAACAAAAACAGCTATTGTGCTAAATGGTAAGCAATTGTAAGTATACATATATTTATCTTTTTATACCTATAATCTACTAATATAGCAACATTAATATAACACACCAAACAAGACTATCAAAAAGCATGAAAAAAGAAATGTAATTCTGGAGTTCAGGCTTTAACATCTTTGCCACCAGAATACATGAAAAAAAACTAACATTATTTTTCTCCTTTCTAATCCCATAAACATTTTATCATGTGTTTAAAAACAGTTTTGTTCTGTTCTAATTTCTGGTTCAAGTAGAATTTTGTTAAATAAAATACAGAAAAACATGTGTGTTAAACATTCTCCTCATATTAGCGTTAATTGTCAGAACACAAATATCGCAAGTCCACTGTCTGAATTAGAAAAAATGAAAAATAACTGTAAAAAAGTTTAATCAAACCTTGAAGAGTCAAAGCACATTCTACATAACAATGTTAGAAGATGCAACAATAAAGGAAAGCTTTAATTAGTCTCCTAAGTGATTTTCACCCAAAGGTCTTGTATGGCTTTTAATAAGAAACAGATGGAAGAAAAACAGAACTTTTTCTTTAAACTTTGGGGTTACAACAAAACAATCAGGATAAACAGCCGTAGACAAAAGCACTCCTTATTTATCATCCACTTTCTTCTAGTCCTAAAGTATAAAAGCAGATTTACTTCTAATACCATATGCAGTCTCAATGCTTTGCAAAAAAATTCAATAAATAAAATCTACACCCTACAAAATCTGTCATTACAAAAATATAATGCCAACTATCCCTAGAGCAGCCTCTAAACGAGGGGTGTCAAACTCTGGCCCGCAACGTCCTTTTTTTGGCCTCCAAAGGAATCCTAAATATGAATTGCAGCTGGCCCGACGTTGCAATGAAATAGCGCCGCTACTACAATTCCCAGCATCACTCGCATCTATAGACCATCTCTGCTTTTGCGTGGCTCTGCATTGGACTGTTTTATAGATGTAGGGAATTGTAGTAGCGGTGCTATTTCCATGAAGAGGGAGTTCCAGCAACTCATAACGTTAAGCACGGCATTGGACTGTTTTCTTGACGCAGGGAATTGTAGTAGCTGTGCTTTTTCAGTTTTAAGTTTGGCCCGCAACTTTTTCTAAGTTTTTAATTTTGGCCCACTATGTATTTGAGTTTGACACCCCTGCTCTAAACCTAGCAGGTACACTGCAACGCCAGGCCATTCTGACACTACTTGGCAGTGTTAAAACCACCCCTGCCCTCTCCCTCCTTCCGCACAGTTCTGTTTGTCTGGGAGGTAGCCCACCATGACTATGGACCTAAAGGTTAAGCTTCTAGGAACTGTTCGGCATGTTGACATATTGAGCTTAGAAGCTGCTGTAGGTATGTATTTAAAAAAGGTGCAGTTCAAGGGGTTCTGAAATAGGAAGGAACATGAAGTACTGGATACCCTACTAGGGGCATATAGCGCTTGTAGGTCACACTGACATGCCGGTATTGCCCATTTTGCTAGTAACATGTTAAGTATATTGATGTTCCCCTGAAATACCAGCTCACCTTGGAAGTTTTTAACACAGAAGCATTTTGTCTACAGAGGTTTTTTGTTTTTTTAGAGCCATGATGGCCATAAGGTATTCGATGCCGGAAACATTATAGACATTAGGAACACTGTGCAAGGGACATGCCAGAACATTCTAAGCTTAAGCATACCATACCAGTCTACCAGGGATATACCAAACACATTACCCTGCCTCAAAAAGGTCACTTGGGTCACTTGTAATGAGGACCCAATAAAGAGGCTGTTAGACCCAGTGTTAGGTTTTATGGGTGTTTGTGTCTTCCTTGGAGATATTTAACCCTCTATTTGTACAATATGTACTTATGTGTATCTATTGTCATTGAAACAGAAAGTGATGAACTGTACAACATTTGAGGTGTCCCGAGAACAATTGCTGAAAGGTAATCTTCTAATGGGGATACTTAACCCTGGGACAACTATCTAAGACAGCCTTTCTCAACCTTTTTACCAAAGGGGAACCCTTAAAATAAATTTTGGCCCCTAGGCAACCGCTGATTAAACAAACTTATTTATGAGTGGGAAGATTATTCCCATTACAATTATAATTAGGAAAGAGCGACCTTTACCGTGTTAGTTGAATTGCCACACATAGCTAAAAGGTCACTGGTCATCCTACTGCCTTTGCCAAATGACGTTGAACATGGAACAATGCAGGCACCATCAGATAGAGGGGTTGGTCAGCCTAGGCTCAAAGAAACACTAAACACTGGAAGAACGCTAGGGTTCAGCAGAATCCTGGATGAGAATGGCCAGTCTAAGGGATGAGTACCCATCACTTTTGGAGATTTCCAATAGCTCCCTGCTGCGTCCCTGGAGCTTGATATGAAAAGAAATATCTTCAAAGGTACAGAGACAGACCATACACTACCAAAAACTAAAAAAAGCCAGAAGGGCTGAAAACAAACCTCAGTATTGTCTTAATTCCCAGACCTGCCTCCACGCACTGAGAAACATTTAGTAAGCTGTCCTAGCAGTGTAGACTGTAGGCTACATACACACGTGCAACATTGTCGTTGGAAAAAGATCTTTAACAACATACTGCACTGTTCTGCTCTATGGAGAGGTGAGGGGGGAGAACGATGGACCCTCGTCCATGGATTGGCCAGGACGGTTGGTCAGATGACGAGCGTTGTACACACACTAGATTTTCGTCTGATGTCAGCCCTTAGCTGATTATCGGACGAGAACCATTGCACGTGTGTACGTAGCCTTAATGATTGTAGGTATGTTCATGCTTTTTGAACATATTGTGTAACGTGTACTTATATTGATGAGTGTAATGGTCCAATACTGATTTCTTATTGTCATATGTGGCTTTTTCTAGGGGGAAGAGGGTACGGAGTGTTCAGGGCTCATTTACACCTTTGCTCATTTTGTGATTTTGCGCATTTTTATTACAATAAATGTAAATGCATGACACATCCAGGACACATTATATGTATATTAATGCACATTTTAAAACATATTTTGATTAGTGTTGGAATGCATGTTGACATTTATTTTAATGCATTCTCATTGTCTTTAATGTAATACACAGCAAGAAAATACTAAGTTAAGTGTTTTTAAACTGATGTTTTCTACCTGTTATTGAACTATATCAAGTCAAACTTGGAAGTAAAAATAAACATTTAATTCATGATAAAAGATTCTGAGCACACTATGGGTTATCTATAGAGACACCACAGCATTACCTGCCTACCATGAGGGTTACATTGTCTGATTGAAACCTCATATGGAACCATCCAATAAAATGTTCCTCTCACTCATTCACATTTCAGCTTGAGTTTTTTTTTTTTAAACAATAGGCTTTTTACAACAGGTGGCAAGGGGAAAAAAGGATAATAGACTGACTGAATTCACTGCATAATATTCATACACAATAGCTTATTTGTACCTGGAAAAACATGTATACAAACTCTATTTAAAGCTGAACTCCAGGTAAATATTGGAATGCAATTGAGCAGTAAAATATTAATACCATTAACACACTAACGTGCATTGTGGTGCTCTGCATTGCAAAATTCTGCATGTTCATTTTTGTTTGTGGCACTGCCAGCCCATTCAAAATGGGCTACCTTAACACACTCCAGTTAATGCACATTTCATGTTCTCAGCACAACACACAGTAACAGGGACTTGTGTAAAGAAATGGGTTAACTGGGAAAACTGTTCATATTTTAGGATGTGCCATAAAGCAAAAATAAATAAGACATATAAGTCAGATTGTACATGGAAGACCATACATAAATGTTTTTAAGAAATAAACAATTTGTAAAACAAGCTTTCTGCTACAACGAGCCCAAAACACAACCTGCGTTGAGAATGTGTTAATGCAATGAGCTCAATGGCGCACCAGGATACTTTTGCTTCCATTCCAATGCAGCATGCTATGTTGGAATTGAGAGAAACTGATGCATCCTTCGCATCCTTTGAGACTGCCCAAATGTTTTTAATGGAAAGCTTTGGCACTGTGTTTCTTGAGTTTTTGAAGTTTGCCTAAAGCAGTGGAGACAAGCCCTATGGGCCTATTCACACTTGTCATTTCTGATGCAGCACAATCCATGGATTTCTCTGTATGAAATCCATGTCAAGCTGAAATTGCATTCTTTTCTATGAATATGTTTCTTTAATACTTTAAGCACTGCTGTTTAGTGTGCAAAGCAAAATATATGAAACCTTTCACAAATGCACATTGTCATGCCCACTGCATACGCATCTAACCATTTGAATCCACACTAAAGGGGAGCAATGTCTGGTGGGATGTCACTTTGTCAGTCATAGTTCTGGGAATTCTTTTTCACATATAAATATTTGTCAAAAATTGTATAGTAAAAACAAATATAAATGAGCATTATACATTTCATAGAAAAAAAAAAGACCTACAACAAGTGTAGTTTAAATCGGACCTGGGCAGTAACCTGCAGTACATACAATACATCAGGGGTGGTCTTTAATCTGTACTCAGACATCTGCAAGCTTAAAACAACTGAAATTTTATCTAAGAAGATTATGTCATTCACTAGAAAAGACATTTTACGGATAGAAAAACCTATCCAGATAGGCATGGAGAAGTTCAAATCTCTAAAACCTTTGATATATGCTGAAAATTTCTGTAAAACAGGAAGAGAATGGAACAAAAACTAGAACTGTATTTGTCTTCAGCTGGTGATGGTAAATACACATAACTATTGTGCTTTACTTGGACAAGCAAGGAAAGTAAGAATACTCAAGCAACCACCATAGGAGAACTGTTACAATAATCCACAAAAAAAAAAAAGTGGGGCACACAAATATAATTCATTGGTATTGGTACATTTCTGCTCCCATAAATGAACCTACGACAAAAGGTTTGTGCCACTGGGTGGTATTAAAGTGTTAACCAAAGAATAAAAACAATGCTGAAAAGCTGTAAGGCTGCTATTTATTACTCACAGGAATACTAAACCGATTCTGGTATGAAAAATGCATAAAGAACTACTACTCTATAAAAGACTGATATGGTAAATACAAAAGCGTTTGAGACAAAAAAAGATTCTCTTGATATGGTCTACCAAATTAATAAGTCCTGAACTGTTGCAAACACAGAAGAATAACATTATGACAGCATATTTTGAGCTGCATGAGAAAGCATAGTGCATTTAGAAGAAAAATAAGCTCTTTTAACCTACAGAGGTTTTGGCGGCTGAATCATTCACACTCAGCTACCAATGACCCAATCATGTCATGTACAAGGACTGGAATCCCAAAATGCTACAGATATGTAATACCAGAGAAGTAATGGATAATTGAGATATTCATTGCTCTATAGCAAGGACAAAATGGTAATGTATTGACTGATATGTACAAATAATGAAAAATGATGTTTTTTAGGAAAATAGACTAGCAGTCCAAATATGAAATCATGACCTACTGTACTTGAAAGGAACGTGTTTAGAAGTAGTTTTTCTACATCATCACCTTTTTTATCTCAAACACCTTCCATATGCTGATTAAGTATTGGTTATTTTGTAGCACTGATTGATTTCATATAGTGCTAGTTAATTATTTGCACTTAATTATGTATATTACACTGAATTATATACATCAGTGTTGTAGATCTATGAACATGCATACGACCCCTCTTTCAGAAAACAGACCATTCTCAAAGCACTCTTTACTCTCTATTTTAGTTTAAACTAGTAAGTCTGGAAGGGACGCATTTCAGTGGGAAGGGTATTCAGTGGCTATGGATGGGAATGGATGTCAGCAGAAAGGGGGGAGGTGGTAAGGGAAGAACTGATGTCACTGAATAGGGGTGGTCAGGCAGTTGGGGGTGAGGCAGGTTGGGTTACCGCAGTGGATGGGTGAGTTGGACAGATGGCAATGGGTGTCAGTGGCAATGAGGCAACTAAGGGTAAGGTGTCATGAGAGTGGGGAGGTGGTTTTAGAGTGAAGGATGTTAAAGAAGGGTGTGAAGCTGCCATGATAAGATACCAATAAGGGGTAATATGAGTAAGGAGCAACGGATGCCAGAGGAGGGGCCTGTGAGGAGGTTGAGGAATGATATATAATAGCAAATGGGGATAAGATGGTAGGGAGGGATGAACACCACTGAGGGTGATGAGCGAGGCATTTAGGAAATGATGGGTGTCAGTGGGTGGTTAAGGCAGCTAAGAAGAGATAGGGTAGAAATAGGTTGCTGTTGATGGATTCCACCATAGGGTGATGGTAAAGCAGCTGGGAAGACATAGATGCACACAGAATGTAATGAGGCAGGCATTAAGGGAAGACATGAGTCAGGCTTCTGTGCAGTTCAGCAAAGCTTGCCTGAAGGTGCAGTAGTAGAGGGGGTTAGTGAGTAGGGAGTTGTGGTGTTGCTGCAGGAGTGAATACAAGTTAAGAGAAGTATATGAGCTTCCAGTATACTAGCTTCTTTGGCACTTTCCTTCCTCTGTTGGAGGGATAGAGAAGAGGAGCATGGAAAGCTGCTACAGCAGGAAAAGGTATGGAAACGTATCTGTCAGTGTGGTAGAATAGCTGATGAGAGCTGTGATGATTCAGAATGGTTCAAAGATGTATCATTGTGAGTTGTCAGAGCAAGAGAAGAACAAGGAAAAATCATGCTGGAGGACGGAAAATCACGGGAGCAAAAGTTGTCAGTGTATGTTGAGTGTATGTAAAGTATTGGGGAAGGATTTGTCCTTTGTCCTAGAGAACATATCTTCATTGGCAAAATGGACATCAAAGAAAGGCAACATCTTGAGAGAGAAGTTCCTTCAGATGTCACACGCTGACCACAAACATTCAATTAGTCACTACAAGCATTACATATACCCAATACTTATAATTTAATAAGATAATAATAACATAATAAGCAAGATAAAACTAACTAACTAACTAACTACATGTCAAAGTTCAGAGCACATGTTGGTAACCTTTATTAAATCATCCTTCAATATTGTATATACGTCTACAGTAAACAAGTAGGAAACAAAACCACAAATTATTTCTCAAGAATTTTTATGACTTACAAAAATGTGAATACTTTTTCCAGCAAAGCTGGGGCAAACAGAACAGCTGGGACACAATGTAAAATAATTTGTAAAATTTGAGTTGCTGTCAGATCAGGTAAAAAGGGAATTAAGTTGCTATGGGTTCCTCTACTTTACAATTTGTTCTTTGCCTGCCATAACAAGCCTTAAACTGCAAGACAGGCATTTCATTTTTATACCAAATGTGAAACAGGAAAAGTGTTTGTACTAAATGACAATAAAACAAAGAAAAGTATGTTTCAGCAGCCATACCATACCAACATGTAACTGCACTTGTTTATAATAAGGATAGAAAAATGTATGTTTATTGTCACAATTTCTGAAATATTGTGGATTAGTGTGCACAAAAAGTGTCTAATTTATCTTTAAAGGGCAGTAAAAGCAATCTTGCAAAAATGTGGTGGGAGAAGTGTGTATTTATTTTATTTATTTACCAATAAAATATACTGAGGGATTTTATATCCTATACAGGTATTCCCCAGGTTACATACAAGATAGGGACAGTAGGTTTGTTCTTAAGTTGAATTTGTATGTAAGTTGGAACAGGTACATAATTTTAATAAATGCAATTAGGACAGATGTTTGTCTCAACATATTACTAGGCAGTGTGGTGTCAGTTACTGTATAAAATACTCACTGTGAGCTAATCACAAACAAAGCAAAAAAAAAAAAACTTTATGGAGCCTAAGCATTCATTAACTTCTGCAGCAATCTGTGATTTGCAAAAAAAAACAAGTTTGCAGAGTTTGTCTTGGTCATTAAAGAGTTACAAGAGCTTGCAGAACAGCAAAAAGCTTCTTCTGCAAGTGAACTGTCCCTCCCCCATCAAGCCTCCTCCCTGCACAGGACGAGCAAAAAAAGCTGTGTTCATACCTAGAAGTTGTCTTTATGTCCTTAACTCAGCGATTACCTGTATACAATAATCTGATGGGTTTATAGAAACATATGATAACCAATAATTAGGGCAAAATAAACTAACCTACCCTCTTCCACAGTAACAACAGAAGTTCCCATTCGTAATTAAAACAAAAAGACAATGTTTGTGTTAATTGAGCCATAAAATCCAAATTTTCTCAGATTGGTAATTTGATTACCAGTCATTCAGTAGAGGCTTATTTGGAGAATTTGTTTTAGGTCACCACTAGAGCGCCTTGAAGATATGGACTAGTATCAAGATCAGTGACCTGATTCTGGGGATGGGTGAGCAGGGGTGCATAAACTAAACTGCTGAAGCTTCAAGGTAATCTTGATAATGATAGAGATGGTGTTATGATATTTCCCTTTAAATCCCAATTATTATATTCCAATTTGTACTACGATTACATGTTCATGAACTGATTGGTTTAATATCATGACTTTTAGTGCGGGATCAAAATGTCACTGCTGGTGAGCAGTTTCAGTGCCATAACCCAATGGGACTCACCACAGCTACTAAGACTGCACTATGGACCAGCTTTTTATTAGCTGACCTATTACCTATGTCACGGGATGATTCGCAGTTACACAGTCATTATGAACCCTTTTTTATGTATATTCATCTCTTAAATGTATTCTTTTGGGTCAAGAACAAGGAAAGTGTTCCTACACAAAATAATTAGACTTTTTGTAAAAAACAAAACAAAAAAAAAACGGTAACTGCAATGATAATGCACTATCTAGGCGACATTCCTTGGCCAAAACAGTTTGTATTCTTGCACAGAATGTATTTCTGGTTTTGTTTTGTAAAAGAAAAAAATCCATACAAAACATTTGTTTCGTGGCCTGGATGGAAGGCAAGTTCTCCACATAATCCATTAGGCTTTCTCTGTCTCTAAGGAATGAAGCTTACAGTTCCAGTAGCTGTCTCAGTCTTTGGAATAATATGTGTCACTAGAACAAGTCTGAGTAAGAATAATGAATTATTGAGTGCCTTTGTCTCTTACATATTTATCACAGGTAGAACCGTGGAGATACATTTTCCTCTTTTCAACTACCAGAACTACAGAATGTGACTATTTATGTCAGTTAAACAAATGAGACTTAAAAGCATAACGTATGGAGTGTTGTGAGACAAAAATTAATTTGTTCCTCAGCAGATGTGAGAAGTTTGCCAAGATGCTGATTACATCAAAAACAATAAATATATAAACATAGATAATTATATACACAGATCGTCATTAATAATTAAAACACATACACCCCTCCTCTGTTATTTCCTAAAGAGGTTTTTGCACATGGCATATTAAAAAAATATTTCCATTAATTAATGCACAGTATACATAGTTTGCTTTTCCTAAATGTATATAGAACATATCAAGTTTCCAGGTACTTTGGGTAGCAGGATCTCCTGTAACTATTGATACCATTGACCACCAATGTGGATGGGCACTTGGGTCAATTTAAAGGGACAACCCTCAACACTTAATATAAAACTACTGACTACCAATGGAGTTGGGTGACTTGCCAAGGGGACACCACAAATAAACACCAATGTATGGCTGCACTACACCGTCCATCAGTGAAACTACAATACCGTGACCAATGACAGCACTTCTTCATTGACCACTGATATAAGGGACACTTCCTCATTGATCATTAATGAAGAACAGCATTCTTCTGACCACCAATGTAAGGTGAAAGCTGACCACTGGGGACTGATGTCAGGTGGCAAATTTTCACTTACAACCTATTTAGGGTGGCAATCCCCCACTAATAATTAATGTAAGGGCACACTACACTTGTTATCACAAGGGGGACATGTGGGGGACACTAGCTCCAGTGTTTCTTTCCATTACTATTGTTTCAATTCATGGTATTTATAAAAATAGTTGTGTTCTATAGAGGAGGGGGTTGTTAAAAATAATCTGCCCCGATTGCCAAGGATCGCTAAGATAATGATGGTGAAGCCATAGTAAGAAACTAGATAGAATAGGCACAGGAGGGGGGCAATACCTACATATCTAAATGACCTGGCAACTAAATAGCAAATACTAAAAAGTAGTAGATGTATATTTGTTTTACCGTAGTCCATTCAAGTATGCAGCATGAATTACAAGTTCGGCACATGATGTATGATGATATATTTTAAACAAAATCTCTGCTTAGTAAGATATATATATGTATGTGTGTGTGTATTGTGACCCCCTCCCACCCATTATGTGAAGTACACATTACCTTTTCACATTTTAGCTGCTGTACAGAGTATTACATTCAGTAGCTAACGAAGGAAGAGCTGGCAAGAAAAATTGCAAAAATTTAACAAGCTTCAGTAGATATCAGAAATTTGCAAGAGACTTTACAAGCACCTGTTAAAAGCTAGTGCATGCATAGTACAGCTTACTTAATAGGGAGTTCTTGGACATTGTTAATATACAAAAAAATACTTTTTCTTAAGTTTTATTAGTCAAGCAAGTTGGGGATATGTGCTTTGAATATTGAAAATGTGTCCTAACCTCTTTGGCGAATGAAGACAAATGGTAAGGACATTTAAAGATCTATCCTATTCATCTAGGCACACATGGGATACGCACAATTCTTTTTCCTTGCAATTTCTTTACAGTGCTCAAATGCCAAACTGCCCTAAGGCATGATTATAGAATTGACATAAGACTTCCAATAAAAAAGAACTAATCATTTTTAGTAAAAACGATTTTGAGAGGCATGGGAAAAATAGTGGAGAAGGCACAGTGTAGCTAAAAGTATCTACACAGAGCCTCATTAGGAATGCCAGATTTATCCTTTACAGACTGAAAGTCCTTCGAGAACCATATTGATAAGTTTGACAGAGATAATAAATCTGAAAATAATAATTCCAAAAAGCTTTTAAATTATTTAGGATTTTATTATTCTAAAGAGACACACATGCAAGAGGATTATTCTTACAAATTAAATTAAGAACAATATCTTCATGTTTAAGTACTTGTTTAACTGTCTGATAAGGTGGAAAAAGAAATAACCTTTAAATAGCCATAAGAGACTGTAAAAAAATGGTTCTGTAAATTAATTTTTTTTGTTTCTCTGATAAGTATTCTGAGCAACATATGCCATACCTGGGATACCAAGCAATATAAAAATAGTCGTACAGTGTAGCACATTCACTTTAAGTAATATAGAAGACATGTTCTCCCTTCTTTGGTATGAAGTATAATATATATATATATATATATATATATATATATATATATAGATATATATATATATATAGATATATGATATATAGAAGTAAGCTTTGAAAACATCAACGTTTTTCTCAGAAAATGTATTCTAATGGGGCTGGTGACACAAAATTTACACCAGATGTTGCTAACAACTCAAGTAATATCCACACATACAAAGAAACCAAAACTAATAAGTATTGAACACAAGAAAAGGAGGTGCCATTGGGTATGGAAAGCAAACCAAACAAAACTGTCTAAATCTGTACAGATTAACAAATCAATCCTGGCCCCTATTAGTTGCAAATTAACATGGTTTATTGACTAATAGATGTCAATATTGATGACCTAAACATTTATCATACAAGAAACAGCTCATGATGGGTAAAAGCAAAGATCTCTCTCTTAAGACCTTTACAAACCTTATTGTTATAAAACATACCAATGGCATTGGTTACAGAATTATTTCTAAGCGTCTGAATATTCCGGTGAGCATTGTTGGGGCCATAACATGGAAGTGGAAAAAACATAATTTCACCCTTTACCTTCCCTTAACCCTTAAACCCAGTACCTGGAATCTACTTGTAAGGAGGATTTCTTGGTCAATAAAATATTTTTTTGCCTATGTGATGGAATAAAGGAGACCCCTAATTCTGAATATCATGCATGTAAAATGAAGGTATGTAATCAGATGGGACAGTAATATGCTAATTTGCATATTTTTTTATGCAACAAAAAATAATAAACAAAAGAAAATAAAAACAATGTATACCAATCATCATCATTAAAAAGCTAAGAAAAAAGGGGATAAGTTAATTAGGGTTGAACAGCATTCATACCTTTTCACGATGCTGTTTTTTTTTTTTGTATAACATACCAATTTCTTTTTTCACATCTAAAACAAATGCCAGTCTTTGTGTGGGTTTCCTCTTTTCTATGGGCACTCCATTTACATTCTACTTACCAAAAACATATAGTTAAGTTGGCTTAAATAAGCTTTTCCTTAAAAAATTATCTTAGACTGGTATTGACATATGACGGTGGTAGGGGCATTATATTGAATATTAAGGGACTGTTAGTGAAATGACCTATATACATGGCCCATCCATTGAGATAGTGGATTGAGGGTTTCATGAGGCTTGTTTCCAAATTATTATGGAATCACTTTGCTGTAATATAAATAGAAACATTAGGATGCTACACTTATGTTGTCTGCTTAGCCAAAGGTTCTCCATATGGATTAACTTCTTAAACTAAAATGCTGTTTTTTTTTTTTTAACTTTCAGTGAGAATGTGAGTTAATTGATTGTAAGATTGAGCATTGTACCCTATTTATTGCTTTGTCCATTTGTAATCAGATAGACAGGCTTATGTGTGTTAAAATAGCATTAAGAGATTGAACTGTTAATTGGTGAAATAGAATATCATAATTTTACAGTGGAAAATTTAACACAGGAGTCCATTTGAATTATTTAGCCAATTAGGTAGATAAAATGTGCTTCTTATCATTGACAAAATTAAAAAAAACATGCTCAAAATGTAATTTAGGTTTTAGTAATAATTTGGAAAGTAAATCATTCAAATGTCTACTGTACTTCAGTAAGACACCTTGCCATGACTTATTTGTGTCCATTCACTATTTATATTGCAGTCTCTCAGGGGCTTGAGCTTTGGCGTTTGTTTAGTATTCTCAAATTATTAATACAAACATATTAATTTGGATTAATGTGGATATGCTAGTTTTATAAAAGCATTGAACACACTAAGCTGGCTGAGAACTAAGAATTTCAAAAGCTCCTCAAATCTAATAGTATGAAGCCATTGGCTGATGCTACCCAGAGAGGACAGCATTAAAAGGTGGAAATGTGTGTCTGTGTGTGGGAGGATGGCATGCAGTCAAAGCAATGCTTGCAGGTACCAAAACATTGCCTGCCTCCTCCCACATTTCCACTTTTTAATGTTTTCCTCTCTGAATAACATAAAAGCCTATAGCTATTTACTATTGGATTTGGGGAGCTTCTGAAATCCTTAGTTCTCCGGCAGCTTCTTTCAGAATGGTGAGTGAGGGGAAGGCGCCCAGCAGGCAAGGTTTTCAGGTAACAAACGTTGCTTGCCTATAACACCCCCCATCCCCACCCAGTCCTGCAAAGGTGAAATAAAATGTAAAAAAAGTAATTTAAGCTGATGTTAATTTAATTGAATATTTGCATAAGATCCTATTTACCCCATTTGTGTTACAGTAACGTGTTATAAATGTGATAATCTGCATCATTGGCCATTGAAGTGTGTCATTCTGTATGGGTCAGCTAATGTACTCCAAACACCAATGGCTTATTCACAGCAATTTTTTTCTATAACATACAGTAAACCCATGTGTTATTGTAACACGTTATGTGCATTGGTGTGCTGTTGACAAATGGCATCCCAATGCACTTCCGAAACGAACATGCGCTGCTAAAAATGTCAAATTGTACCTTACTTTTTATTGTATAGAGGGCTGCCTAATACGCCCTGCTTGAACATACTACACCAGAATGCATTCTTTGGGAAGCACACACTCCTACACATGATGGGCTTAAAAGATTACAAGGAAAGCAGAGTAATGTTATACTATTATAGTTATCAATAAATTAATATAAAAAAAAAAAAAAACACTAAATCACCTAATTTTAATACAGCATATTCCCTAAGATAAGATGCCCCCTCTGACATATACATTGAAAGGAAAATAGTCCGTAAAAGAAAAGAGCATAAAAGGAAGTATTCCAATCGTCCAAAACTATTTTATGGAAATACATTACCCAAATTATTCATTAGGCACTGTGGTTTACTTCAATTAAAGAAAAAAAATGTTAAAAATAATCAAATTGCTAAATAGTGTAAGAACGATCCTCAAAAACATAGTATAGGTATTGTATTAAAGTTTTAGACATAAATTCCCTCTAAAACTTTCAATACTGAGTTGTTCTATTTTCTTAGGAGACAATGAGAATAAAAACCTATTTATTATCTTTTTCAGCTTTGTAAATATAAAGAACATGGTGGTGCTGATATATAATACTTGGAAAGTGTTGACAAAATTTTAAACAAACCAAAGTGGTTTAAAGTTCATATGGTTCAGAGGCAAAATAAATGTGAAAAAGCACAAAGACAAAAAAAGCACACTTATCTGAGCTCTGCTATTAAGAACTATGGATTTAATTTTTTAAAATTGGTTTGGTAATAGATTAGTACAAATCACACATGCCACTCATACCTAAAAAACAGATCAAAGTCTTTACCAGGAACTCCTGACTTGAAATTCCTGTCTGGCAAGACATTTTTGGGTATTGATAAGGGAACACATACAAAAGTATTCTTTTAAATAATGAATAGGATAGCAAGGAATTATGAGGGACACATGCTGTTAAAGAAATCTAACTTTCTGAAAGAGTAAGGAATCAATAATGAGATTGCTATTGGTATAGCACCTAGAGCAACATAGGGTCTATGTTGACATTATTTCGGCATCAATTTGAGGTGCTTATGAGATTATTTAGAAACCAATGACAGGTAACTGGCCGGAAGTTGGTCATCTTCTAGCCTGTATTTGACCCGCTTTAAGCACACTTTGCATTTCCATATACCTGTATGTTTAAAAAAAATATTTAAGGTGAATAAAAGCCCATTGACAAATGTCTTTTGACACAGATGGATAATGTGTAGGTTAAGCTTCATTGACAGAGAAAACCTAGTCAATAAATGGTCAGCCTAATGGATCAATGGCCTAAAGACTGCACTCATTTAGTAATGTTTAATGTTTCTCACTCTGAATGTAATCTGAATGGTGTAAGTTTGTTAGTGGTGGTGCTTCCCAAGGTTCGGTTTGGAATAATTTAGAATTTGGAATTAAAGGCATTCACTGATGATTTAAAATTATTTAGTAAATTACCTTGAGATATCTCCAACACTGGTAGAAATACAGTCATAATGTGGCCTTAAAAATACTGAATGATGAAGAAGGCTGTGGGTGTCTTGGTAGATTATGGACCTACCACCATTTGAAGCCTATTTGCAGCTTTAAACAAAGATTCTTTTCCTATAAAGGAAAAACATTATCTTGTTCTTATACAAAAATATTAATAAGATCCCATCCCTAATATGAACATTACCTCTGGCCAGCTATATATTGTATACATACCGTACTTTTTGCCGTATAAGACCCACTTTTTCTTCCCCAAAACTGGGGGGGAAAAGTTGGTGCCTCTTATACGACAAATACCGTGTTATAAAATAATTAAAATAGGATACTCACCCGATACTGCGTGTGTCTCCTCTCCTCGCTGGCTGCAGCTTGTGTCTCCTCTCCTCGCTGGCTGCAGCGTGTCTCCTCCTGGCTGCAGTGCAGAGCGAAAGAAGCTGGCACAGCGCCCCCTGCTGATCCCTGCCCTAACTGCCGTACAGTGGAAAAAAAGG